>NC_133324.1:703564289-703910122 GCF_042186555.1 Aquarana catesbeiana | reverse complement strand
GAAGTGCTGTGACTGGGTCTGGTTGTACAGGGATGTCAAACAAATTGGTAGCAAGTGCAAAAATATCATTTCAGAAGGCTTGGACTATCGGGCATGTCCACCAGATATGAAGGTGTGTACCTCATTCCAAACAGCCTCTAAAACAGAGAGCTGGGTAGGAGTAGGCAAATTTGGCTATTCTAGAAGGCACTAGGTACCAGTGGGTCAGTACTTTATAATTAGCTTATTAATATTGCCAGGATATTGTATGAGGATGATTTATTTGCTGACCATATCTCAGACCAGTCTGCAATGTCAAGGGTGCTTCCAAGGTCCAAGGTCCTCCTCCCATTTCTGTGTGTATTGAGGTTTATCAGTGTCAGGCTTAACTAAAAGTTGGGAGTAAAGGGATGAGATCAGTCCTCTAGCAAGTGGTTCATTTTTGCATGTGGACTCAAAACTAGAGAAATTATTGAAGGGGGTAGCAGAGCTTGTGTTGGCTGCGTAAAAGTTTTTGATTTGGAGGTAGCAAAGCAGTTCTGATGGGGGTAGATTAGAGGATTTGCTAAGAATCGGGAAGGAGAGAAAAGTGGAGGAAGAGACAAGGTTATGGAACCTTAACAGTCCCAAGGTTGTCCACCTATGAACTGTTACTGAGGAATCCCAAGCAGGAAAAAAGGCTGGGTTTTTGAGGAAGGAAAGGAGGGGGTTGTGGGGGGATTGTAGGTTGTATTTCAATTTGAGCTTGTCCCAGAGAGAGATATAGTGTCTGGTGATGGGATTACGAAGTTTAGGGTGGTCCTTTGGGTGTAGTCATAATAGGTTAGAAACTGATAACGGGTCGCATTCAACTGATTCTATCGCTACCCACAAGTAAATTTCTTGTGTGACATGATATTTGGGTAAGGTGGCTATGTGTGTAGCTTGATAGTATGTCGCAAAATTGGGGAGGCCGAGGCCACCGCAAAGTTTGGAAAGGTAAAACGTATTTTTGGGTACTCTGGGCTTCAGGGAGCCCCATACAAACGTCGTTGTTCGCTTTTGGAGGAGCCATAGGTAATAAGTATGGATGGGGATTGGTAAAACCCTGAATAGGTAAAGCAATTTGAGTAGGATAGACATCTTGATCAGACATCTGGTTAGTTAAAAATAGTAGAATATCGGGGGGCGTGGCTTGGCGCTCGACGGATATGGCCGCTTGTTAGAGGAGCTCCGCAGGAGCTCAAGCCCGCCATTCTGCACCTCGGCTCCCAATAATGAGCAGGCAGAAGAACCGGACACCACACACCCGATCCCACCGTTCGGCGATGGCATCTCAGGGCAGGAATATATCAGACATATTCCGGAATCAATCACTGTCCAGGAACAATGTGGCAAGAGCTAAGATGGCACCGACACACACAGTGGAGGATTACAGCGAAGACTCACAGTCTGCTGCGGAGGACTACGGTAGGGGACCTTCACACTCTAATCACCCCCTCACGTATACTGACATGTCCCTATTTACAGCAGAATTTTAAGTCCACATTCTCAGCAGCAATCACTGACCTCAAATCCAATCTGCTGGTGCTCACTGAGAAAATGGCTTTGGCTGAGGCTGCTGGAAAGCAGAGGGAGAAAGCTATCTGCAGGCTTGAAAAGGTTACTTCTTCACATTCGTCATTTCATAGAAATGAATAGACACCTGGAGGACCTTGATAATAGGAGAAGAAGGAGTAATATACGGGTAAGAGGTATCCCTGAGACGGTAGATAATGATCAAATCACACCTGCCCTTCAAAGAGTATTTAATAGCCTGCTGGAACGGCCTGAGGACACTAACATATAATTTGTGAGAGCACACAGGGCCTTGAGAGCAAGAGGCCCAGACAACATGCCTCCTTGTGACATTATATGTTGCTTACAGAGCTTTGCACTGAAGGAGGAGATTATGCAAAAGGCACGCCGCAATGATCAAATTGTGTTCAATGGTGAGGTAATAATGCTATTCCAGGACTTGTCTCAAATAACTTTGAAAAATCGCAGGGCTCTGCGACCCCTCCTAGACAAGCTTTGTGAAAAGGAATTACGCTATACATGGCGCTTTCCGTTCGCCCTACTTGTGACGCATAATGGCAGACAGTACTCTCTACGCTCCCCAGAGGACCTCCCAGAGTTTTGCGACTCCTTACAACTGGATGCGGTTGAACTCCCGGACTGGTACCGAGAATTTCTTCTCCCTCCTTCTCTGAACAGGAGTCCTCCCTGCTCACCATTTGCCTCCCCTGATAAGCGCCAATCTAAGAAGATGAAGCAGGGTAGACAAGGAAGCTCACTTTCCGGGACCCCCAAAGTTCACAGATCTGGAATCCCGGATGATGCCTAGAGGATGATGTGACAGTCTCTCCACCTTTATTCAAATGGCATAACCACCATATTACTTTGGGAAACAATGGTTGCTTTATACAGCATCTAGTTTTCTGATCACTCGATCGCTTTTTTTTTTCTTTTTGGTTTTTCGTTTTATTGTTTTTCTCCTACAAGTTTTTTTGTTTTGAATTTTGATCGAACGTCAAGATATACTAAACCCAATGTGGAAACTGAACTCTTGTCACTCAATCCATACTCAGCTTACAGAGAAACTGACTTAAAATTTCTGCAGGTACAAACTTAGGCCCGGGACTCTGCGGGCCATACCTTGAGGATCCCCTCCACATAGACGGAGGTACAAGATGAAGCTGAAATCTATACCCTTTCACTACACTATTGATCCAGAGGAAGAGCATAAGTTGAGCTTGAGAGGCAAAAGCTGACTTGCACGGCTGGATGTATGTTTGTCCGTAGGGACCAGCCCTTACCTGATGATTTCAGGACGAAACCTAATATTTCTTTTTTCTTTACAGGTTCACGAGTTCAGAACTTTAACATACAGTTTATGTTGTATATGCCTTTATTAGAAATACTGGTTGGGAATGCCAAGGAATTAGTAATGTTATCACACTGAAATTGAGTAGTTAGGAAAACAGGACACCCCAGTGCTCTGGCTATGTCTCCAAAGCTTGACACCGATAAGGCGGAGAGATGGTATTAAAACCGCCCTCAGGCGCCAATAGTATCCCCTGTCCATAATGTCACCTCCCAGTCATTTATTAGTGTGGTTGTTTCCGTTTATGCATCTCCCACCCTTCAAGTTGAGATGCAGGATGATTTAATTTTAACCCATTAATCAGCTACACAACGAGGCTGCGGGCCTCCTATCCCCATTAGGTGAATTAACTCCCCTTACAGAGTAGCGGGCTCTTTGGCCCATAATATCCGTATCAATCGATACCTCCCACTTTCTCCACAAAGTACCTCCCAGTGGGATTTTGGCCACAGGAGAAGGTACTACATAAGACCTTAACGATAGTTTATCTATTTAAAAGGTGAAAATTGATAACTTACATTATTCTTGCTGCTAGTCTCCTTTTCTCTATTTTTCTTCTTCTTAGTAGTGGTTATTTGTTTTCATATAATCATTTCTCAGAAATATATTCACGAGTACTCACGTTCTATTTGACCAGTGCTGTCTACAGGGTTCCGTCCTCTGGATCTGCTCATGGCTGTATAATGGCATACTCATCGTTGGGTCACAACCTCACAGTAGTCTCTCATAACATCAGAGGACTGAATATACCTGAGAAGCATTCGACCCTTTTGAGAAAGCTAAAGAAAGGTAGGCCTCACTTCGCATTCATACAAGAAACACATTTTAAAACAAACAACATACCCAGGCTCACTGATTCCTATTTTACTGAGGCACACCACGCTACAAATACCCTGACTAAATCTAAAGGGGTCTCCATACTGATTAGCAAGGACGCAAACTTTGAACTGACTGACAAACTAGCAGACCCAGAAGGGAGATATCTCTTAATCAAAGGGAAACACAATGGTATTCCAACAACTTTGGCTAATGTATACTTCCCAAATACATCACACTTAACCTTCTGTAGACAAATGATAAAGGGGCTCGAGGGTTTTTACTCGGGACGTATAATCTTTGGAGGAGATTTTAATCTTCCCTTAAATCCTCTGAAGGACACATCCTCCGGCAAATCATACATAACCTACCGTATTTTGAAAAGCCTAAAAGCACTGCTGAATTCCTTGCATCTGATTGACACATGGCGCTATATGCACCCAGAAGGGAGAGATTTCACCTTCTACTCTGTCCCACATGCAAGATATTCACGAATAGACTATATCTTCATATCGCGCAAAGACCTACACACTGTCGCAGATACTAACATAGGTATCCAATCTATATCTGATCATGCTCCTGTCTCGCTTTCGCTGGACCCATGTTCCCCCTCTACTAAGGCCCCAAATTGGAGACTGAACTCCTCACTTCTGACAGATCCTGTGTTGTTACCAAAAATTACATCACATTTGGAAGATTTTTTCACCTATAATGAAACTCCAGGAATGGATCCTTTGATGATATGGGAGGCCCATAAATGTTCTGTCAGGGGAGAGTTAATGAGGATGGGGGCTCAGCGAAAGAGAGATAGGGAGAAAGAGATCGCAAAACTGACAGATAAAATTTCAAGCTTAGAATACCAACATAAACAGTCCCTAACAACACGATCGGCAGCTGAACTGTTAGAAACCAGGAAAACCCTTCAGCAAATAGTAGATGCTACAACTAAACGCTTCCTATTTTTTAGGAAAAAGATATACTATGAATACAGGGACAAAACTGGCAAATTTTTAGCTAGAGCTCTGAGAGGACCTCGACATCATAATAAAATCTTAGGAACACAAAACAAAAAAGGGATTTTAGACCTATCTGATGAGCTGATCGCCCAACACTTCCACGACTATTATTCAAACCTATATAATTTACCTGCTCCACGTAAACCGGCAGAAATGCTAGGAAACAGGTCGCAAATCATCCAAGACTATCTAACCTCCTCTAAACTCCCCAAACTATCAGAAGCAGACATAGAGGCTCTGGAACAACCCATTGACAATACAGAGATACAATTAGCGATCAAAGAGTTAAAGACGGGGAAAAGCCCTGGCCCAGATGGCTTTACGTCTATCTACTACAAAACCTTTATGGCAATCCTGACAAACCCCCTGACGAAAGCATTAAATTCTTTTTCCACACCTGGAGACATACCTCCGACATTTCTTTTAGCACACTTAATGGTCATACCTAAGCCGAATAAAGATCCTACACAATGCCCCACCTACAGACCAATCTCCTTGCTGAATTTGGACGTGAAACTTTTAACCAAAATACTAGCCAACAGACTTAAGCCCCTACTTCACACTCTTATTGGTCCGGTCCGGAACAGGCAGGATTCATGCCCGGTAGGGAAGCAAAGGACAACGTCACAAAATCATTGAATTTAATCCACGCAGCCAGAACGCAAAAGATCGAGGGCTTTCTCTTGTCTACGGACGCGGAGAAGGCCTTCGATCGAGTAGCTTGGGACTTCATGCTAGCGGCATGCCAGTACGTTGGCTTTGGTAAACACATGATGGCCTGGATATACGCATTATATAAGAATCTATCAGCCAAACTAAGAATAAATGTTTCTCTGTCTAATACAGTAACCATTGCCAACGGCACTAGGCAAGGTTGCCCACTTTCCCCACTACTTTTTATTTTATCACTTGAACCCTTTATCAGAAAAGTAATGGCCACGCAAGATATCCAGGGATTTAAGATCACTAACACAGAATTTAAAATAGCAGCCTATGCTGATGATTTATTATTTTTTCTGACTAACCCTCTCACTTCGATCCCCACATTAATGAAGAAATTCTCAATTTATGGATATATTTCCTATCTGAAAATTAATTATACGAAATCAGAGGCAATGAATATCACTTTACCTGAGGAAATATATAAGGCTGCACATCTTCACAGCTCCTTCATATGGGAGGCCTTGGCACTCAAATATCTGGGTGTCTGGCTAACCCCCCAACTCTCCCAGATTTTTGAAAAGAACTTCCCACCCCTTCTGAAAAACATAGGAAAAGAATTACTATCCTGGCACACTAAAAACTTTTCATGGTTTGGTAGAGCTGCCATTTGTAAAATGTCAATATTACCCAGAATCCTTTATCTTTTCAGAACCCTACTCATAAAAATACCACAAAGTTTTTTCCAGAAATTACAATCGATCCAGCTTGGCTTTGTATGGGCACATAAACGCCCACGGATCAGGTTTGATCTTATAACCAGACCTAAAGACAAAGGGGGAATGGGCCTACCCGACTATAAGAAATATTACCATGCGTCACATATTACGAGGATTATCGACTGGCACTGTCACCAGAACCTCAAAGACTGGGTATTCCTAGAAAATGCTTTGAGCCCAATCCCTTTAAAATTTTCTCCCTGGATACCATGGTTTAGATACCCCGGCTTTGAAACAACACCCTCTGTTGAATGCCACCTTGTCGATTTTTCAGGTTTTGACAAAAAAATCAGATCTTTCTACACCCTTAAGTTCCCTCACCCCACTCCGAAACAACCCTGACTTCCCACCAGGATTGCAAAATCGTTCACTACAAGCCCCAGACGCTGAATCACCCTTACTCACCAAACATTGCTTCAAAAATGACCTGATCCTAGATTATGATATACTGAAAAAAGATGGACACATCCAGGGTTTACTGTTCTGGACTTATTTGCAATTACGAAGCTATATCAATAACACTCACAGAAAGAAACACTTCGTAAGACAATTGAGGGAGCGGAAATTCAGAAAGTAACTTCATTAGCCTATACATGTTTGCAAGACACAAAACAACCTGCCGTGGACAGATTCAGAGAGCACTGGAATAGGGAACTCAAAACAGAGTTTTCTGACCGACAATGGCAAAAGGCATGTATACTGGCTCACAAATGCTCCCTGAGCACCAGAATGCAGGAAACTGGATATAAATTGCTTACACAATGGTATGCTACCCCTACCAAACTGCATAAATGGTATCCTCAGTCCTCAGAACTTTGCTGGCGTTGCAAGAAAGCTAAAGGCACTCTTTTTCACATATGGTGGCAATGCCCTGAGATAGCACCATATTGGTCAGAGGTGGTTAAAATTATATGCCAAATCACAGAAACCTCGCTGAAGTTGGACGCGGCGTGTTGTTTGCTCCATGTTAACAATTTTTCACTTCCATAATATAAGAGGTCTCTATCTAAGCACTTTTTGAATGCTGCCAAAACCCTTATACCTCTCTATTGGAAATCTACAAAGGGGCCTTCTATTAAAGAATGGCTATACAGGATTACCAATATCCGTGACATGGAGGAAACGATCGCTCAGTCTAATGATGCGATTGAGAGATACCACAAAACATGGTCTCCTTGGTTTACATTTAGATATTCACGAGAATATGAGAGACGGAAATCAATGGAACCTGACTGAGGTCATTTAATATAACACTCTTAGGGGCTTTCTGGTTTCAACCCATACTAAGCATGACACTCAACCCGGCTTTGGATTATATGTCTGATGACATAATGTATTATACTGGAAACGTTCATGATTATAGAATTCCCTTTCAAGTTGCAAATAAACTCTAGCACTTATCTGCTGATAACAGATAGTATATTACCAGGCGATACTGTAGAACTGATGCTTTGATATGTCCTAGATGAATATCCCGACCACTTTTTATCGCTAATGACTCCACACCTCTATATTATTTCTTCTTATACTGACTCTACCACTACTACATCCTTTTTCTTCTTTCATCTAGATTTTTCTTTACCTTACACTGCTACCTCTTATCTATACTTTTACGTACCAATAACTCGCTTGAGAAGCGGCTTTAAGGTGACTATAAAGTACCAAAGACATGACAAAGTGATTGTACTCCTGTTAGATTACATACGCAATGTTTAGTTTTAAAACTCTTAATCATATCCTATAAATATGACTCTAGCTAACACTATATGAATCTGAATGGATAATTTCTACCTATGTACATGTTTAACAGTGATTATATGTAACATGTGTTACCTTTAATAAACTTTCTTTTAAATGAAAAAAAAAAAATAGTAGAATATCATCTGCGAATAAGCAGAGCTTATGTTGATGGCCACATAACTCTATTGATGGCCTCATAACTCTGTGATTGTCCGGGTTGTTCTGATTAATTGACGTGTACCTCTTTCTATGTTGGAGGGGCCAGATTTATATCTGGGTGGCACAGTGGTGCAGTGGATGGCACTTTCACCTAGCAGTAAGAAGGGTTGCTGGTTCGAATCCCACCCATGACACTACCTGCCTGGAGTTTGCATGTTCTCCCTGTGTCTGTCTGGGTACTCTGGTTTCCTCCCACACTCTAAAGACATGCTGGTAGGTTAATTGGATCCTGTCTAAATTGTCCCTAGTATATGTATGAATGTGAGTTAGGGACCGTAGATTGTAAGCTCCTTGAGGGTAGGGACTGATGTGAATGTACAATGTATATGTAAAGCGCTGTGTAAATTGACAGTGCTATATATAAGTACCTGAAATAAATAAATAATAATAAATATCCAGAGTATTTGACATATGCACAGGGTTTGAAATATAATGCCGTAATCCCTTGTAAAAAGTGGGCACCAAATCCCCACTTCAATAGGGTGTAGTGCAGATAAGGCCAGGATATTGAATTGAAAGCTTTCCAGATATCAAGTGAGAGGAAGTATGCGGAAATCTGTTCTAGCTGCGTGTGCTGAAAGGACAGCCCGACGTACAGTGTCACTAGCTTGGCAAACTAATATAAAGCCGGTCTGATCACAATGAATAAGTCGGGCGATAATTCTGTTTAGTCAAGTGGCCTGGATTTTGGCTAGGAGTTTAATGTGGATGTTTAGAAGGGATATCGAACAATAATTTGCACAAGGGGTGTCGTCAGAATGAGGTTTGAGGGTCATACAGACAATCGCTGTTAGAGTTTCTTTTCTGAATGAGTGGCCTTTGAGTATTATATTAAAAGCTTTAATGAGGACGGGTGAAAGGATCTCTGAGAAGGTGCGGTAATAGATGGCTGAGTATCCATCTGGGCCTTTTATTCAGTTTCAGCTCCTTAATTGCCATGGAGACTTCGGGCCTAATGGTGTCCTCGAGTTGGTCTCGTTCAGTTTGGGATAGCATTGGGAGATTCAAACGAGAGAATAGGGTGTCTGCTTCAGATGAGCAGAATTTAATTCCTATGCAGTATAGGGAGGCTAGATGGGTTTGGAATTTGTGTACAATCTTTACTGGGTTGCTAGTGATGGTGTTGTTCGATAGTTTGAGTCAAATAGGTTTAGTGGGTTTATTTACAGCTTTAAGCGTGCGTGCTAGTAGGGTATTTGGTTTGTTGGATTTCATGTAGTATGTGTGTCTAGAGCAGCATAGGGCTTTATCGGCAAATTTGGTGAGGAATAGATAATATTCCAGGTGGGCTTTGTCTAATTTTGTTTTTGCGGTAGGGGTGGGGTCAAGGTTGAATGCTGTGTTGGAGGCTTGGAAGTCACCCTCTAATTTACGTACTAGGTTCTTGCATTCACGATTGAAAAAGGCAGATAGTTGTTGGAATGGACCTCGAAGGATTGGTTTATGTGCTTCCCAGAGTGTGAGTGGGGAGATCTCAGGGGTAGTATTTAGAGCTAGGTAGTCTTTTAAGACGAAGTCGATGTTGAGTCGATGAGACGGGTGTTTGAGTATGGAGTCTGGGAGGCACCAAGTGGTGTTGTGTGCTTTAGGGATGTGTGAGGCAAAGGAGTTCAATACAGCACTGTGATCTGACTAGGGTAGAGGTATTATAGTTGAGGCGAGAAACTCAGGTACCATGCCGGTAGTGACTAGAATATGGTCAATATGTGAGAAAGTTTTGTATGGATGATAGTAAAAAGTGTATCTCCTTTTGGTTGGGTTGATTTCATGCCAGGCGTCGACAAGGCTGTGCTGGGTGAGGAGCTGAAAGAAGGTTAGTTTAGTAGGGCTGTGGGATGGATAGTAGGGGGATTTGTCTAGGAATGGGAGGAGGACTTGGTTAGAGTCACCATATATGATAACTGTACCCAGCTTGTGCATGGAGACCACTTGCATAAGGTGGGAAAGAAAGGAGGTGGGCTGTTTATTAGGGGCGTAGTATCAAACAACAGTAATAGCCTAGTCCATTATGTGTCCTGTTAGAATTAGGTAGCAGCCTTCTGGGAATTTTATTTCAGTTTTGGGGATGAATGGGGTAGACTGGTGGAAGGCTATGAGTGTTCCACGCTGCTTTGTTGTAGCTGAGGCCGTATAGGTTTGTGGGTAAAAGGAACTAAAGAATTTTGGTGTAGAGTGCCCTGTGAGGTGCGTTTCTGGGAGGCATACTATGTGGGCCTTCAAAGAGTTAAACGAGCGGAATGCTTTGGTTCATTTTCGAGGCATATTGAGACCCTGAACATTCAGGGATATAACATTTAAGGGGGCCATAGTAGTGAGTAGGAGTGAGACTTACCAGTGAGTGCGATGCACTGGCAGGGCCCGGAAGGTCTGCGCGGACTTGTAGAGTAAGGGGGGGGGGCAGAAAGTGGCTAGAGTAGGAAGGAAGCAGAAAGCATGGTGAACAAAATAGTACAGTACATAAAAATAACAGGTAATGTTAAACAGAGCCCGTGAGATGGGAGAAGGTTCCCTCTCAGGGGTGACGTAGCCACCATCGCTTGTCCACATATTAAGGGTGGGCAAGCGAGGGGGGTAGGCTGGGGGCATACGAATCATCATCAGGCTATAGTGAGTTCTTAGAAGGATGTGTAGGCTCATAACCTGTAGACCGCTGAACAGGACTAGGGTGTATACCTTTGAATGTATGGTGCAATAGTTGTCAGGGGAGGTGAATGGTGACAGCAATTAAGGTTGGTTAGAAACAGCCTGTGTTGGGGTTGGGGGGTAAGTAAAAATCAGGAGAGGGAACAAAAAGCATTCAAGGTTATACTGGCCCTGATATAGGCGATATAAGTAAGGAGGAACAGTAGGGCTAATATGTTAGTCGAGTATAATTGAGAGTTCATTCGGATGTGCAGGTCAAATATGGGTATAGTAGCTGGGGCCAAATTTGTGCCTAACAATTTGGCAGCCTAGGATATCTCTCGTTAGGCACAAGTCATTTGAAAGCGTTCGCTGCTGGGTGAAACGAATGGTCAAAATACAGCCGGGATCAAAGTGGGCTTGAGAACCAGAGGCTATTAAATGATAACAAGAGAAAATTGAAACAGTGAAACAGGATTTAAACAGGATTCAAACTGAGTTGTATAAAGTATTCGTGTGGCTTTGGTCATCAGGAGTTTCGTGGCGACCATTAAAATGCAAAACCCACGGTGTGGGGATGAAGATGGATTCGGGATGGAGGTAGACATCAGTCTATGGAATCCTCATGATCTTGGGTTGGAGAGGTGTAGCGACATCTCTTTGGCATGTGTTGGCCTCCATGCTTGCCGAAGGGTGATGGTGGTTTGAGTGGGGAGGTTGAGGCTGACCTTCTGCGGACCCTGTCGGCATTGGGAGGGGTTTCCATCAGGTTTAGTTCTTGCAGGGTTTGTTGCAGTTCCTCTGGTGATCTGCAGCTGCGTTTGGAACCTTGGTAGGTAAAGCGAACTGCGAACGGGAAACTCCATTGGCAAGTGATGTGGTGTCGCTGTAGGAGCTGGGGCTTCATAGCTCTACCCTTGGTGATGGTCAGCTGGAATAGATCTGCGAAAAGCTGATAGTTATGACCTTGAAAGTTAAGGGCATCTTTTTCTCGGGCCACGATCAGGAGTTGTTCCTTGGTGTGGTAGTAGTGGAATTTTGCTATGATGTTGCGTGAAGGTCTGTCAGTTTTCTTTGGAGTCAGCGCTCTGTGCACTCTGTCCATCTCCAGGCATTCTATCTGGATAGCTGGCTGGAGTTCCTGGAACAGGGCAGTCATGGTAGATTGTAAGTTAATGACGGTTTAGGGATGCCTCTGATGTGCAAATTAGAGCGCCTAGCTTTGTTTTCATGATCTACAAGTCTTGTTTGTAGAGTTATGTTTTCTTCTTTGATGTTCTCGAGTTCAGTCCTGTAGTCCTGTGCTGTGTTCTCTATCTCAGCCACTCTGACCTCCAGTGCGGGTGCCCAGCTCTCTTATGTTCTTAGTGAGACTATTAGTAATGTGTTCCAAGGTTTGTTTCAATGCTTTATGGAACATACGTTCTATTTGTTTTAGGAGGGTTGGTGAGGTGGATTGCTCTGCTGCAGCATTAGAGGAGAGGGAGAGTTCATTATCAGACTCATCTGGGGAGACTGGCTGTGTCAGCGGTGGCAACTGCTTGTGAGAGGGTCCTGCGTTGTGTGAGGGAGAAGGTGACGGCGTAATCTTAGCTGTGGCCCAGGCCAGCGCGTCTTTGATGGAGGCGTTCTTGTACCTAGCGTATGTGCTTCCTAGAACCATGACAGGCGGTTTCATCGACGCACCGGAGCCTCAGGTGATGGCGGGGGACGGTGCGTCGTTCAGCGGGCTGCAGGTGAGCTGATTTCAGCAGCTTCTGATCTCCCGTGGAGCGGAGCTCTAGCAGAACATGTCCGACCTGCTACACTCCACGCATGCACCCCTCGCATAAATTATTATTTATACAAGAAAAGAAACAATCTATTACCCAAGTCATAGGCACTGCAAGGGGCAGAAAGTGCATAGAAAAAAAATTATTATAACTATTCAACTAACAATTGAAAGGAAATATATAAAGTGGTGAAAACAAAACACATTTTACACATGTTTCAATCAATTAATTCAAATTTCATTTTAAAATAAACATACCATTAATATATATATATATATATATATATATATATATATATATATATATTAAAATGGCATTTTAATTAATTGCTTTAAAATATGTGCACTTTTTACTGCTTTATATATTCCCTTCCAATTGTTAGGTGTATGTTTATAATCTATCTATATCTAGTGTATCTATACACTTTCTACCCCTTGCAGTAGTAATAGATTGTTTTCTTTTCTTTTATGAATAATAATTTCTGCAGCGTTTAACAGAGGTTGGAATTATGACACTACAGTATACATATTAGGTTTGCTCATTTGTCTTTTACCATCCTGACTCTTTGTTCTATTTTTTGTTTTAAATTCCCTGTCAATTTGTAACATATCAAATGCAAGTGTGTATACCATCCCTGTGTCCCCTTGTTCCATTGCTGGTAATTGTCTGTGTACATCACTGCCCATTTACATGCTCCCATCCTCCCCTTTACTCTTTATCTCCATTTGGCTTTTTTGTTCAGATATTGGTCTGTTGAAGGAGCATTGCACGCATGCTTCAAAACGTGTAAATGCCCACATCCTGACGTCACTTCCGGTCTGTGCGCTCTACGAACGTGGTGTGCATTCTACCCCTGGATGACAGATCCTCCTCCTATTGGTTCATCCATCTCTCTCACCACTGTTGGTCGGCAAGGGGACTCATCTTGTAAGTGTAATTTATTGTGTTGGTTTAATAAACTGGCTAATAATGCACTTAGAAGTGCCATCCCTATCCCTTTTTTACCTTTAGTAAGTCAACCACTATATGTGATTATCCCCTTAAGAAAGAGTGCAGGACCCTTACAATGCTGAAAATTTCAAACATAAGTGAGATTTTAAAGTGTAGTGCATGTGCAGTCAAAACTCTTGTTTGGACATTCAGATAAAGAAAGGAAGGGCTAGAATCCCTGTGAGGTTGTTACTGCTATCTAGGGCACTTTTATAGAGATTTGTCCCTATTTACTGTCATGCGGTCGTTGGTTTCATTAGACAGGGATTTATATAAAATTAGCAACAGTTCCTGTCTGATAAAATCAGTTGTTACTGTGAGGAAAAACCTCAATACTGGAGCCCAAGATAGAAGCAAAAAGCCACAAGGGTTCAAATCTTTTCTCTCTATTGAACACAGAATAAACAACGTTTTGTCTGCTTTTACAAAAGCTGATTGTGTTTAGCACAAATATTATTTAGTTCTCAACCAATGGTTAAGATAGTTCACTTCACTGCTACGTACTTAAAAGACCATACATAGAGAGCATTTTAGAAAAAAAATAAAACATTCCCCTCAATACCAACAGTTAGGGCTCCAATTATAATACAGACTTTTGGAAAAATCAGTGAGCCAATCATATAAGCATTAAAGTATTCAATTTTCAGAGGCAATCTGTATAACAACTGTGCACAGAATGCTTCCAGGTTGCACTTAATTCTACAGAAAATGACAGCACTGCAGTTAAAAAAAAGTAAGAAAAAGCAATATACAAGGAAATTCTCTCATTTGAAAAGTGTCTATATTCAATAAAGGGTTTAATTTTTAATGTTTATGTTTGAAACAGCAATAATTCATTAACCACTTATTAAAATACAATGGAGTCTGGCATATGTTCCCATTCAAGATCAATTTTCATAAATCGTATAGTTATATTTTTTTTAGTTATTTATTTATAAACAAGGGAAGCACATGCACTGCATATACAGTGGCAAACATTATACATGGAATAATCATAGGGTATAGAAGCACCAGAAGTATAAAGTGCAGATTCTGATACATATTAATATCTGAGCATTATAGATACAAAGTAAGAGTATTGTAATTTTCTGTAAATATCACAACGTATGCTATTCTACATGGACAACTGGTAAGTACTTCCAATTTTAATAAGCATATAACAATTTTAAAAACTAAAAAGAAAGAAAACAATTTGCATGGAAAAGTGGGTGTAGGAAAGGAAGAATAAGGGGGAAGTAAAAAAGGGAAGAAAAAAAGGCTTACAAATATACCTAAACTGACACATAAAGGTACCATCATAGTCCACCCTATTGTTGCTCACCATACTAAGTTTCACAGGTTTTGCTTAATAAATTGATAGAAGGTGGACACACCTCTCTACACATTTCACAGACTGAAGTGTCTGCTTCAGTCTTAATACACAACCACAGAAAGTTTGTAATTCATATTGCAATTTACCAAAAAAAATATAATATACTGCAACATATGATATGATATGTAAAAAGACACTTACATGTAGTTAAATGCAGTTCTCAACACTTATAGCACCAAAACATAGACCCTAGTTTGCAGAGTGAAAGCACCAGCTGATTTTATCGGGACTTTTACTTGTACAGGCTATTCATTTATGAAACATTATGCAATGCTTGTATTGAATAATACATCATATTTTTATCTTTCCAACCATGGGGATTATATCTTAATAATCTATACTGTTGTGTTATTAGTGTCTATAAACACATATAGAAATCACCCATCGCGATAGCCTATAATCTTTTTTTGTGTAAGAAATATATTCTACCAGCACAAGTTTAGTAGTATGTCCTCGTCTTTACAAGGAGGAAGATGACTCTCCCTGTATCCCATATGAGAGGGCAAGGGTGCTCCCCTACTTAAATCCCCTGCCATCACTGTCTGCTGGAATCCATGTGGCCTCTGACAGTGATGTGTATGTGACCTCACAGATGAGCACACTGTACATCATTCCTGCCAATGACCTGCCCATACCTGCCCCCTCTCTGACATGTACAGGTTCAGGGCATCATTGTCATCTTACCACTGGGTAGTCCCAGGCATTGAGATGTATAGTAGAGGCAAAAATACACCAGCTGCACCTCTGCCATTTTGGTACATGCCAAACCCATACATTGTGGGGAAAGGGCAAGGAGGAGACAGGAACTGTAGCAAAATAAACCACTTCCTGGTGGTGACCCTGCCATTGGGTGTGAGGCTTAAAAGGATAGTGCTCTCCCTCTATCTTCTGCAACAAGGCAGGCCAAGCATGGTTACTGTATAAAATCAGCCATGTAAGAAAACATACAAATAAGTACAAAATATGTGGATTGTTTTCTTAATAAACATGATCTTGGGACTTGGTCTTATGTTGGTTTTTGTCCATTCAATCTTAACAATATATATAAGTTAAAGCGGAGTTCCACCCGCAATTTATTTTATTTTTTTTAAGTCAGCAGCTACAAACACCGTAGCTGCTGACTTTTAATAAGGACACTTTCCTGTCCATGGAGCCCGCGCTGTCGGCCCCCCGAGGCTGTTCTGTCTATCGGATCAGGTGCAGGTGCCGCCATTCTAACTAAGGGAAACTGGCAGTGGAGCCTTGCGGCTTTACTGCCCAGTTCCCACTGCGCATGCGTGAGTCACACGGTGCTTTGTGAATGGTCAGCTGTCTTCTAGGACACACACAGGTCCCAGAAGACAGTGGGGGGGCTTGCTGCACAAGAGGATATGATGTCCTGCGCTGCAGACCGGATGCATCGGAAGCATAGGCTGTACTTCATAAAAAGGTACTATAGAATAAAACATTTTTTTTTTACTATCCAAAAATGAGGGGTGGAGAGGTTGTCTTTCGTTTAAGACCACCTCTCAAAAGTGGGTGGAACTTTGCTTTAAGGAAGGAAAATCAGGGTTACCAATATGGGAAATCATATAGTGAATACCCTCATGCTATCTTTCCTGGGTCTTGCAACTAAACCTCAATAATATCGAATCAATTATCAATAAAGAAGACCTATTTTCTTGTTCTTATAAAAAGGGCTTAAAGCTCAGCATTTCACTGACCACTTGAGACTCTGTTAGATTCATCTACTTTAAACGACTAGCTGATCCCAAACTCCTTCTTGGTGGTCCTCTTGTATATGTTCTAATGCAGTGAATTGGATCATAAATGTATCAATGTTTTGTAGCAGGCCTATATGTCTGTTTATGGAGGTAGATATTTTTCCATTCTCTGTCAAATAGATAAGATCATAGATATGCTTACAAAATTCCCTCTTTACTTTCCCTATATAAAATATTATATTGCATTAAATAAACTATAGCCTGTGTGCCACAAGCAACCTAATGTTTTATGAAAAATAAGCTGTCTAATAATAAGATTCAAACCTTATGTGTCATATTTGCATCAACACATATATATATACCGTGAAAAGACAAATCAATCAACCTTGCAACTATACAGTTCAATATTGATATTGCACTTATACCACTAAAATCTGGTGAACTGAAAACCAAATGTGCTTTCAGAAATTGTTCAATAGTGACTTGTGCAATCAAACCACTAAATAAAATAAACCAACGTGATATAAAAAAAAAACTTTTAAGATAAAAAATGTACATAAATAAATGAGTTAAATGCCCACTAAGAGTGTCCATCCATATCCTTGGTGTTACAGTGTCTTTGTGCAAACCAATTACAAGTGCCAGTGGTTCACCATTGTGTCCTGAATATAATAAATAGCAGCTTACCAGAAGCTCAGATCCACAAGGGATCTAACGTACATGTCATACATCCTGATGGAATGGATACCGCTTCTTATGGACATCTCACTTGGATTTAAAGTATAAACAGGCTCTCGGTTAGTGGATGTTAGGAGTTAGAATTGAAAAAAAACTCACTGTGCATTATCCTTTAAAACCAATGTATGTAATTAAAATTGCATTTACAGAGTATCACTGGAATATGAGCCAACAATTGTAGTATTGGCACGGTCAACTGCAGTACGGTCCGGACCCATCAATGTCATAGCTCCTATCCGATGCGTTTCCCCTCAGAAGGCATTAACTGGGATTGAAACCTAATGTTTTAGACAAAGGTCATTGCCATTTGGTATCCCAACTTACCTTCCTCCAAATACCCATGGGCATTGTTTACAATCCTTACACCTGGAGGGGCCTCTGTTTTTGCATGAGTCTCTCTTTTTTTTATTGTTGATAGTAAATATGACCAAGTTTGTCACAAAATGATGTTATCTGTTTGAATACATATTCAGGGTATTTGTTTACATATTCTTTAATCACATTATCATTAGTTAGAAGATACCAATATTTATAGTATAAGAGAATTTCTCTAGTTTTATTTTAAGCTTTCTGATATGGCCTTTAACTGATGTTTGAAATCACAATGATATAGCCAACAAGACAGCAATACATTGCTACATGGCACAATGTATATAGTATTCTCTGTCTACTCCACATCTCTCCAACACACACTTGTATAGCACCACTTGCTTATAGCACTTTTCAGCAGCATTGTATAATATATCAGCATCTATGTCTCCAAACACTGACACAAGGCTGCTGACTTTTATAGGGAGGGAGCTAGAATATAAGAAAACCACATTATTGGCCCTTTTAAGCCAACTGACCACAATTCAGTGGCCAGGATGTGCATTACAGATACTCCTCATTTAATGACTTACCTGTTTAACGACCACTCAGACTTACAACCAGCTCTCCCCACCCGAACAACGTGCTATATATCAATGTATTGTACAGTACAGTACAGAATATTCATTTGTGTTCTGTACTTATGCAAATTAAAACAACGTTATTCAGCTGGAGTTTTGTTTAGATCTTTTTTTTTTACAATTCAGTACAGTACAGTTGTTAAGAATGCTTAAAATATTGATTTCTTGTGGCTCCTTGTTTAACAACCAATGTGTTTAATGACCTGGTTATTGGAACGGAACCTGGTCGTTAAGTGAGGAGTACCTGAATTGGTAAATGGTTGCTATAGCTGTGAATGGCCACATTGGTTAGCTGTTTTTCCAAACTGCAAATTACTTGAGTTTATCTGTGTGCTTTTATTTTAAAGCACACTTACAAACACACTTACACAAGATCACATTTGCCCTTTATAAACAGCAATAACTAAGTGTAAAAAAAAAAAAAAACACAATAGGAGCAACCAGCACCGCTTTTTATTAAAGGCGTGTGCGTGGAGCGGGTCTCTACCTTTAAGTTTTTGGGAACGTGCATTTCTGAAAACTTATCATGGACAATCAATGTTAAAGCCATTATTAAGAAATCGCAACAGTGTTTATATTTTTTGGGACTCCTTAGGAAGAATGGCTTGGGAAGGAAGGTACTAGAGTACTGCCATTGAGAGTACATTAACGTATTGTGTCCTAGTTGTATGCAGGCAGATAAAAATGCTCTAAAGAGAGTGGTTCGAACAGTGCAGAAAAGTGTAGGGTGTGAACTTGTTTCTCTAGAAGAAATATATGAGACTCGTTACCTTTGAAGAGCAGGGAAAATAGTGAGAGAGACCAGACTCATCCTGGTTGTCATTTCTTTAAATTATTGCCACCTGGGAGACGTTTTAGGGTGATTAAAACAAGGACAAATAGATTTAAAGAGCGCCTCTTTCCCAGGGCTATTAAGGCTATAGATGCAGAAATGGAATGAAAGAGGTCACATAGTCTTATTTTATTGTCTTGTTTCATTTTTTAAAATGAGGACACTTTTTATATATAATACAGGGACACTTATATATATATATATCTATATATATATATATTTGGTATATTTAAATCCTATGTGGTAAATGCATGCTTGATAATTGTGATGTATGAATAATGTGTGGAGTAGAAATGTAATTTCATTGTGAATTTGTTTTCTACAATGACAATAAATCTTATCTAAATCTTACCTTATCTTATATGAAATATTACTAGTGAAATATTCACACCCTCGGTCCTTTAGATTTAAATGTAATAATTTCATTTAACTTTCTTTAAACCCAAAATGTATCTCTAAAACATATGCCAAGGTTGCTTTATTGAATTGATGTAATTCTTAACTTGGTTCAGAAATAAACACGTAAAGTTTATTTCCGCACATTTCCATCTGTTAGAAACTTTAAACGTTGATGTATGTCCCAATGGTTTCTGCTTTACCACCTTCTCACACCTGATGCATTACATATGTCCCCCAGGCTACCCTCAGTTGTGAGGGAATATGAGATCTGTCTAGCTTTAGGGAAAATACAGTGATATTTACTGAAATTTTAAACAGTAAAGCAGATTGTGAAACCCCAGGCTAGACATCATGTAGAGCCATGCAGTTATCTTTAGGGCATTTTCATTCTACTTCACTTCATAAGTAGGATAAGGTAAGCATACTTTATGAGCAAATATTGCTTCATAAAAACCCACAGGCACTGCAAGAGTATTTATTTATCTATGTACCGTATTTATTTTTTAAATAATTACCAATAGCAAGAGTAAAACATTTTTAATAAAACATATATGCTTTATGCATTTTCTAAGATTGCTACAGTGTACACTTCTAAAACCAGCAGAGGTACATTTTCCCTTTTCTTCCTTGTAAATTAAAAACATTCATGGCACACACCACAAATAAACACAACCTGATCCTATGCTCACATGGCTATAATGCCGCCTACACACGGTCGGACTTTTCGACCGGACTTGTCCGACGGACGCCGACGGACCAAATCCGGCAGACAATCGGATTATGTGTGGGCTTCACCGGACCTTCAGCGGACTTTTCCAGTCGCAAATCTGACGAACTTTAGATTTGGAACATGCTTTAAATCTTTATGTCATAACTCCACCGGACCCAGAAATCCTCGTCTGTATGCTAGTTCGAAGGACAAAAACCCACGCTAGGGCAGCTATTGGCTACTGCCTATCAACTTCCTAATTTTAGTCCGGTGTACGTCATCACGTACGAATCCGTCGGACTTTTGTCTGATCGTGTGTAGGCAAGTCCGATCGTTAGAAAGTCTGTTGAAAGTCCGTCAAAAGTCCGTCGAAAGTCTGTTGAAAGTCTGTCGGACGGGCTGTCTGACTTTTGTAGCTGAAAAGTCCGACCGTGTGTACGCGGCATAAGAGTATTATTTGCCAAGTCTCATTATGATCAATGCAACAAGAATGGTTATTATTTTCCTTCAAATCTGTAAGATAAGAGTGTATGGCTGCCTCTTTTTCTACCTGTAACGTGATACTTAAGGTAGTCATATTGGGTAACTGTAATCTCATGTCTATTAGTATATTTATGCAATTAGCAAACTTCCTAAGTTCCAGTCTTTCAGTGTATCTATACACAAGAACAAAATGCAGGGAAATATCTGCAGTGGGGCAAACTTGCCTTGGGTGGCAGTTTTAAGAAGGGTGGTGCCACCATCCCCAGGCCCTCTCTTCCTGCCACTTCACCCCACTGCAATGACCCCCACTTCACCCTGCAGCTGTCGGCTTCCCTCCTCTGCCCTCCCACCATTTTTGGGAGCGGGGCATCCATAGAGGGATTGGTTTGTCCAAATAGATCCCCCTCTGCTCCTCCGACCCCCCCTTTAGTGCCCCCCACCACCGTGGTTGCCAGGCACCCCTTCCATACAACTGCTGGCCGACTCTCCCACTTCCCCCTCCTACCGGTTGCAGCAGCTTCTAACACAGGAGATGTGGATGGGTGGGGGGGCTGCTCAATGCAGCGGCTGGCCGGCTCTCCCACCTTCCCCTCCCGCCGTCTGCAGTGACTGCTAGTGTGGGAAATGTGGATGGATGGAGAGTGGTGGGGACTGGTAAACATGTGTTTACCGGCCCCTTTCCTGAAAGAATACAGACAGTGATCACAGTACTGATTGCTTCTGTATTCATTAATCATTGAGACATAGTAAACCCCCCAAAAAATGTAAAAAAAAATTAAAATAAAAATAAATAAAATTGTACCTGTGCAACAAAAAAAAAAGTTGTAAAAAAAATTAAAACAAAAAACATAGTAAGAGGGGATTTGCCTGCTATGCAGAGTGGACACAGACACAGCTTGCTTTCCTCTATGGGGGGTAGGATGGAAACAGACCACCTGTCCATTTCCATCAGACTTTCATCCAATCCAATCCCCCATCTGTCTGTTTTTGGCAGGATTGGATGGTGGTGGGTGTCAATGACAGGAAGGGGTGGCCCTAGGCAAGATTTTAGTCTTGCCTAGGGCAGCACAAAACCAAAATACACCACTGACAAAGTGTATTTTAGTGTATTTTATTATTAGTAGTATTATTAGTATTATCATGGACAAGATGTGTCCTGGGGCTTTATAACACCTCCCCCTTAAGGGTAGGTGTTCTGTAGTCCAAGAGAATAGGTGGCAACAATGCAAACTGAAAACAAGATTCAGCTCACAACATTTTTGGAAAAAACAACTTTCTTTGCACTTATCAAGCAAGTATAACAAAACATTTCCGTGGTATATTTAATAGATTAAATATAGATGAACAGGGAACAAATATAAGGAGCCCATTGTTCGGGTTTACATACATTTTAAATTGCATATATGTATCAGAGAATGCTCCAGGCATTTATGGCCAGATTGCAAAGCTTTTGTTTGCCTGTAGACATCTCCATGCCATGGCTGACACTTTATGACTGATCTTTCTCAGTGGAAAGTTGGGCAGCTGGGAAGGGCATCTAAAATGCTCCTCTTCCCATCAACCAAACCCAATTAAAAAAAGTCATGCTAATACAGAGCTTGCTATTGAAAACAATTATTCAGCAGCTGCATCTAGATAGATAGATAGATAGATACAGTAGATAGATAGATTGATTCAGAAAAGACTGATCATGTTTATTCTGCTAGATACTTCTTTGTATACAAAATAAACATTTAACATATGGCAAAGGATTAAGTGCAATATGGGTTTTCTAAAAGGGCACAGTAGTAGCTATCTCCTTTCACAGACATGCACATGTAACATATGTACATTCACATGCCCTGTAATAGTGTACGTAATTCATTACCAAATGAATCTTATGTTTCTGGGGTTATGTGACATATGTTAGTTATTTTGCATGCACATTTCATACAAGAACTATACCATATAACGGGTGAAGTGAGATAAAAAAAAAAACTGGTGACTGTAAAAATTATTGCTTACAAATTACATAGCTCATACTGCATAGAGGATACCATAGTGTGAATGCATAATGTTCATATGTAAGATGTGCACATTTGAGCATGACAAGTAAATGTAAATTATTTCATATTCTGTTGCTTGTGAATGAAGGTTCCAATGAAAATAATCATATATACTGTTTTATTTGCACCAGCAGCATGGCATAGAGGTTTTTTTTTTAGCTTTTCTTTTGTTTGGTGCATGTGCAAGTAATATCTCAACAAATTTGCTGCTTATCATTTTGTAGCATTTTTGTATTTATTTTTTTAAGGCAGAATCTGAACATGCATATTCCTTGGGTGTCAGAATATAATATACAAAAGCAGCATTTTTAGATATTGTGTGCACATTGCAAACAGGAATTGCAACAGAAGCATTATAAATAAGCATACTGTACACTTTAGAAGATCAATAAGGGTAACACAAACACTGGGTGAAGCTTATATCTGTAATAGTGCAAACCCAAATTGCAAGCATACCAATAATCTTCCATTTCTCCTTACTCTTGTGCATTTTGTTAGTAAATTAGGTCCACTTTCTCTCATTGTTTCTTTGGAAGGTACCCTATGACAGAGAGGAGGGGGGTAAGTGAATAGGTCACTGCTGTGACTTATTCACTTGTGTTTTGTACAACATAGAAGCTAAAGTAATACAGGAAAACAGGAAACCTGATGGCTGTTATAAGAGTACATTATATTCTACTCTGGCAAACATTTATGCTCCTTATTATGGACAAGCTACCATGATAACTTCCATTTTATGTAAACTTAAAGATTTTGAGAAAGAAATGCCTGTTCTTGGTGGTGACCTGAACTTAATTTGGATACCTTGACATTTAAGCCACACATCTTCTATCTCTGTCTAAATAGGCTGAGGCGTTTGTTCCACTCGCTTCAGCTAGTAGACATTTGGCATATCCTGCACCCTTCAGTTAAAGATTTTATGTACTGATCCACTACCCATAATACATACAGCAGCATAGATTACTTTTTAATTTCCCACCATATATTGGATTGGGAACCATGGTCACAACTGGGGTCGGGTCATTTTCCACTGTACTTTTCGGTGAAACTTCCTAACACCCATAAATCACAAATAACCTGGAGATTAAATGGGAACCATTTAAAGGATCCTCCAACTAGGGTGGCTATCATGAAGACAATCTCAGGCTTTCCCAGTGATCACACAGATGATATAACAGCATCCCCTATAAAGTAGAAGGCCCTGAAGTGTGTGTTGAGGGGAGACCTTTTTTCTCATCGCTTGACATTGAAAAGAGAAAAGGCCTCTATAATGGCCTCCATACTTGGGGAGATTCATGAACTAGAAGTGAGTCATAAACAAAGGGTAGAGGCTGCTACTTTTCAATCCCTTCAACAAAAGATTTTCAAATTGTATTCTCTACTTGACCAAGCTTTTTTGAAACATAAAGAATGTGCACAAAGAGCTCTTTATGAATATGGAGATAAGTGTAGTGGAGCTAGAACATGCTTGGTTTCTATGAAACAGTCTAGGTGGTTTATTTCAAAGGTTCAGCAGGGTCTTGTGTATGTAAATAGCTTCTACTTTTTATGACTACTATTTCTCACTGTATAATTAAAGGGATACACCTGTGTCTCTACTGGATAGTACTAGCCATTCTCAATAGTTTATTGATCCCTTTCTCAATAGAGGAAATTACATCTGTCATTAAATCTTTGAAACAGGCAAAAGTCTTGGCCGAGATGGGTTTTCAGGTGCTTTTTATAAACAATTTGGAGACTCCCTTACTCCTGTCCTCTGCAACCTGTATAATGAGGTTAAGCCAGATTGCCCATTTACTAAGCAATCACAGGAGGCCAAAATTGCTCTTATACCCAAAGAACAAAAGGATCCTCATCAATGCTCCAGCTACAGGCCTATTTTTTTAATAAATATGGACCTAAGAATATTTGCTAAACTTCTGGCTGCAAACCGGGATTTCTTCTTTAATAGGATTAGACCAGGTTGGATTTGTTACCAACAGGGAAGCACGTGATAATATTATATAATATAAAGACAACCCTCTTGGTACACCATGCCTGGAGGTTCAAAAGCCCACTGTGCCTTCTATCTCTAGATGCAGAGAATGCTTTTGATCACCTGGATTGGAGGTTCATGGTAGCACCTTTGGAACATGTAGGCCTTCCGGGAGCATTTATACAGAAAATAATGACTTTATACACAACCCCACATGCTAGGATAAGGATTAATTGCTTACTATCTTTGCCTCTTAAAATTTCTAATGGAACACGCCTCTTAAAATTTCTAATGGAACCAATTTTCACCGTATCTTTATATTTTGAACACCTGGAGGCTGCTCTTTAGTCTAATGCTTCTATCCAGGGGGTGCAGGTGGGTAACAGTTCACATAAACTGAATATTTTTGCTGATTATTTACTCCTATAAGCATCTAACCCAAGAGTAGCATTTTCCAACATTCTCCATGAATTGGAACAATTTGGCCTCTAGAGCAACTTCAAAGTGAATATCACCAAATCACAGTGACTTAATATTACTTTACCATTATCTGAAAAAGAGATGTTGGAGGCTACTTTTCCATTTCAACGGGAATCGCGATCTCTTTTCAATATTTAGGTGTGAATATTGCTCCTTCAGAGGTTAAAGTCTATGAATTGAACTGTTTGCCCTTGTTGAACTCCATGATTGGTGGTTGCAGTCTAGGGCCACGGAGAAACATTCTTGGTTAGGGAGAATGGCAGTATATTAGATGGATATTTTACCTTGTTTTTTGAATCTATACTAAAGGCTTCCTATAGCAATTCCACTGGATTTTTCTGTTACTTACGATCTAGCCTACTTCGTTATCTTTGACCAAACTCTTCAGTTATGCTTTGCCCTGATATCTTAGTAATGCAGAAGATGGAGGGGGTGTGGGCTTACTGCATATGGAATTTTTTCATATAGCATCCATATTGACCATAATTTTGGACTGTTTTTTTCATGGTCAATCAAAACAGTGGGTGTCTCTTGAACAGAAAATAACTTCTGTTTCTTTGACCTTTACACCGTGGATTGTACCTCTTTTTCATCCATCTAGACAATCATTCTCACCCCTGATGCAATCTTTGCTGAAAGTTTGGGATTCGACTGTCCGAAGGTTGGATAGTTCCTCAATACCGGGTCTGCTCACTCCAATCATAGGCAACCCAGAATTTTCTCTGGTGTTATCCTTGGCTAGGTTTTTACAATGGACATTTTTTGCCCCCTCACCAATTAAACAAGCCCTTGCTGCTAAGGGATTGCAACCACTTAATGCATTTGTTTCCGTGGATTATATCTACTGATGACTTCATTACCAGCTTCGGCACTTTTACACGCACTTTTCTAAAACTGGCTCACCACATAGGGATTTAACTCCTTTCAAGTCTCTCTGTCTCAGGCATTCGGAGTGCTCTCGCGCTATCTCTACAATATATGGTATACTTCTATCCTATGCATTCCCCCATTGCCCCTATTACATAAGAGACTGGGAGAGAGAACTAGGCCACATGATTACTGTGGAAGATGGGAAAAATCATTTTTTAACCTTTAAATCAAGTTTCTCAACTTATATACAAGAGAAGAACTATACAATACTAACCAGGTGGTGTAGGTGCCCCTGACTTACAAAAAAAAATAGGCTCCCAAGAAATGATGGGAAAAAATTGCCAGCATCCCTGAATATTTGAAATAAATAAACCTCAGATGGTGGGATTTTAAGGGCAATTAAAGATGAATAGAAAATTATATAGAAAAATGAATAAATAAAATTGAATTTATTGATATACACAATTTAAAAGCAAATATTGAACCAAAAAAAATGAAAGACAATTGCGTAAATAACATATTAAGTGGTCTGTTTAACAGTAGTGGCAAATAAATCCAATTGCACATATATACATCATCCATGAGTCCAGTGTCCGACGCATTTTAAAAATATGAATAAATATAATCTTCCTCGGGGACAATTTGCCATTTCTGAAATTGTAAAATACAATATCAATGAAAAAATATATGCAAAAAACATTACATCATTTGCAGGACTGACAAGTTTGCATGGCTCCTATTAGGGTGTACCAAAACTTACGTGTCAAGAAAAGTTTCCGTGCAACATCCGACATCCGCACAGCCCGTGTTGGCCCTTCCACATGCAAAGGAACCCCAGGATATTATAATCCAATCAAAGCGACAAAAAAGGGGGTGTAATTGCACCTTGGAGAGACAAAGACCCAAGGTAGCAAAGCAGGGGGAATCTAAAAAGAAAAATCAAAACCAATGATCAAGCTACCCTTTTGCATTTTAAATAATTCTACAGACGGTATATAAGATATTCGGAAATTAGTTCTACCTTCCAGACTTGGGCAAAGGTTGAGACACACCCATGACACATCCCTACAAAGAGGAGGGTGTGTCAGGAGGACTCGAGAACCCCAATGCCACAAGTGTGGGAACGACCAATAATCACAAAATTTATAAAAAATAAAACCAATAAAGGTCACACTTACAGGTGGATCACCGTCACTGAAGCGAAGAGGTGCTCCAATAGGGATGCTCCAAGCCACCCTAAAGGATAGAGATGGAAAGTCCCAACTCAAAACCAAAATAAGGGGGGACACCAAGAAAACATCTGTCTGAAAAAATTAGACAGAAAAAATTATATCAATACAATAATAAGGAATGCAAGGATAATAATAAAGAAAAAATGGTTCAATGAAAATTAACAAAATAAAACTGAAACTAAAATTGGACGGACAGGAAGAGGGGCCGCACAAAAGGCGGGCAAGAACCCTCTGCACAACATAAAATTTGCAGAGCCCAAAGCATCCAATCCAACAAGCTAGCAACAACTAAGTGAGGTGTATCAAAAAAAGGGCTATGCTTACAAGTAGTGTTGAATTCTCAAAGATTCCCCAGGAATGGTGAAAGTAGCTACATGGGGGAGAGAGACTAAACCTCTACCCTGCATGTCACAGGGTCAGGCAACCAATGCATTGTCATAGATAGGGATGGCAGCTAGAGGGTTCCCGGCATTCTCCTTATATAGCCCAGCTGAAGCACACTGCTGGCGGTGAAAGCTTCCATGCGTTCAGCGCACTAGAGATAGGTAAATGGAAGCGGCGACCTCACTGCTAACAGTGAAAGCCGCCACACCACTACGAATCACATATCACATGTAACTGGGACCGGACCAACCAGAGGATGACAGAGATAGAATAAAAAGCAAAGGAAAGGGAGAAAAACATAGAGGTGGGGATTGGAACAAAATTCTTTTACAGTGCAAATGCGCTGGATTAGACATTTGGATGCCACTACCCCACCTGGTCTCAATGAAGCTGTAAGCTTCAGGCCTTTTTTGGAAGGCTTCAATTCAGGAAAGATGGATTAAATCCATGAGATTTTTGTTTTGATTTTTTTTATTTCCTTTTTTCTTTCTCCTATGTTTTTCTCCCTTTCCTCTGTTTTTTATTCTATCTCTTTGCTAAAAGACAGGTTCGAATGACATATCTATTTGGGCTGTTATACATTTGTTGTTATGTAATGATATTTTGGTTCCACCTATTGGGTGGTGAATATATTTATAATTTTTGCTGTTTGTATATAGTTTTTTATGTTTTATTATGTTTTGCAGGGTTATGTCCCTGTGTTCCATCCGACGTCCTTTTGCCTAGCCTGTGGCCACTTACATGCACCCGGAACACATAGGCTCCCATGCAATTTGGGAGCCTTTTTCCTCCCTCACTGTGGTTTGGTTTGCCCTATGCACAATTCCCACAGTCATGTGAGGATATTTTCTGTGTCGGGGGTGTTATATTTTCTCCCTATTGAGAGAGAGTCTTCCCCTATAGGTTTTTTCCCTCTCATGCCCCAGCTTCTATATGTATTTTGATTTATTTTTTCTAATTGTATTTTTGCTTCCTTTTTTTGTTCATCTTTACTGCAAAGGATGAGTACAACTAAGGTGACTTTAATTTGCTATTTACTCTGGGGATTGTTTCCGGCCCCTGGATTGCAGAGCTGTCTTGGATCTCTGTCATCCTCTGGTTGGTCCAGTCCCAGTTACATGTGATATGTGATTCGTAGTGGTGAGGCGGCTTTCACTGTTAGCAGTGAGGTCGCCGCTTCCATTTACCTATCTTTAGTGCGCTGAACACATGGAAGCTTTCACTGTCAGCAGTGATGTTCCCCGTTTGCGTCTGAGATTGACTGACGTAATCGAGGGGGGCGGGTCTGCTCTGTTCGACTGTGCTCTCCCTCAATCAGCTGTTTGATTACTCTGTACAGCGGCACGTGGGGAGTGACATCATAGCCTCTACGTCGTGCGGCGTCACCCCCCTATGCTCCACGAGGCTTTGCATTTGCTTCAGCTGGGCTATATAAGGAGAATGCCGGGAACCCTCTAGCTGCCATCCCTATCTATGACAATGCATTGGTTGCCTGACTCTGTGACATGCAAGGTAGAGGTTTAGTCTCTCTCCCCCATGTAGCTACTTTCACCATTCCTGGGGAATCTTTGAGAATTCAACACTACTTTTAAGCATAGCCCTTTTTTTGATACACCTAACTTAGTTGTTGCTAGCTTGTTGGATTGGATGCTTTGGGCTCTGCAAAGTTTATGTTGTGCAGAGGGTTCTTGCCCGCCTTTTGTGCAGCCCCTCTTCCTGTCCGTCCAATTTTAGTTTCAGGCTGCCTTTGGCCAATCATGGCACATGGGGCTGAGTCCACACCCCACACTATGTAAGACTGCTTATATAGCGGCCGTACATAGTTATATGAATGAGAGCAGCAAATTGTAAAGGAAAAAATGTAATTTAAAACTGCTCGTGGCTATAATGTATTGTCGGATCCCAACAAGATACATATAAATCATTGAAAAAAATGGCATGGGTTCCCCCCCAGTCCATTACCAGGCCCTTTGGGTCTGGTATGAATATTAAGGATAACCCTGCGCCAAAATTTAAAAAAAAATGGCATGAGGGTCCCCCCTAAAATCCATACCAGGCCCCTCAGGTCTCGTATGGATTTTAAGGGGAACCCCAAACCAAAATAAAAAATGGTGTGGGGGTCCTCAGAAAATCCATACCAGGCCCTACAGGTCTAGTGTGAATTTTAAGGGGAACCCCACACCAAAATTTAAAAAAATGGCGTGGTGGCCCCCCAAAATCCATACCAGACCCTTATCTGAGCCCACAATCTGGCAAGCTGCAGGAAAAGAGGGGGATGAGAGCACCCCCCTCTTGAACTGTACCAGGCCACATGCCCTCAACATAGAGAGGGTGTTTTGGGGTCCCCCCAAAACACCTTGCCCCATGTTGATGGGGACAAGGTCCTTTTCCCCACAACCCTTGCCCGGTGGTTGTGGGGATCTGCAGACAGGGGGCTTATCAGAATCTGGAAGCTCTCTTTAACAAGGGGACCCCCAGATCCCACCCACCCACGTGAATGGGTATTGGGTACATTGTACCTCTACTCATTCACCAAAAAAAGTGTCAAAAAGTAAAAACGTCAGGAGACAGGAGAGTTTGGGGACAATTCCTTTATAAAAAAAATGCCCCACAATGTAAATCCATCTTCGATCACAGTGCCGATAGACCAAGAAAAAAAACCCTGAAAAACTCCTGCCAACTGCAGTCTTTTTGCAATGACAGCTGTTATATAGCTGAGGGCGGGGCCACTCAGTGTCGCAAATGGGTGGCCCTGCCCCCTCTGACATTAAATCACCGGGTGGCCCCAACCTCAGCTATAAAGATGTTAAAGGGAAAAAGGCTGCAATTGGCAGGAACTTCCCATCTAGGCGGAGTTTTTCCATTTCTTTTTATCTCAGGTTGTGGGCGCTGTGATTGAAAATGAATGGACATGGCAGGACATTTTATTTATTTTTTAAATAAAGGAATTGTTCTAAACTGTCTACTGTCATTTTTACTTTTTGACACTTTTTTTGGTGAATGTGCAATGTACCTGATATCCATTCACTTGGGGGGTGGGATCTGGGGGTCCCCTTGTTAAAGGGGGCTTCCAGATTCCAATAAGCCCTCTGCCCGCAGACCCCCCACAACCACCGGCAAGGGTTGTGGGGAAGAGGCCCTTGTTCCAATCAACATGGGGACAAGGTATTTTGGGGGGACCCCAGAACAGCCTCCTTATGTTGGGGGCATGCGGCCTGATATGGTTCAGGAGGGGGGTGCTCTCTCATCCACCCCCCTTTTCCTGCAGCCTGCCAGGTTGCGTGCTTGGATAAGGGTCTGGTATGGATTTTGGGGAGACCCTCACACCATTTTTTTGGCACGGGCTTCCCCTTAAAGTCCATACCAGACCTGAAGGGCCTGGTATGGATTTTGGGGGGACCCCCACACCATTTTTTTTTACATTTTGGCGCAGGGTTCCCCTTAATATTCATACCAGACCTAAAGGGCCTGGTAATGGACTGAGGGGGAACCCATGCCATTTTTTTCAATGATTTTTATCTATATTAGGGAAACAATACCAAGAGTAAATAGCAAATTAAAGCCGCCTTAGTTGTACGCGAAAAAAGTAAATCAAAATAAATATAGAAGCTGGGGCATGAGAGGGAAAGAAAAAACTCATAGGGGAAGACTCTCTCTCAATAGGGAGAAAATATAACACCCTGACACAGAAAATATCCTCAAATAGATATGTCATTCGAACCTGTCTTTTAGCAAAGGGATAGAATAAAAAACAAAGGAAAGGGAGAAAAACATAGAGGTGGGGATTGGAACAAAATTCTTTTACAGCGCAAATGCGCTGGATTAGACATTTGGAGGCCACTACCCCACCTGGTCTCAATGAAGCTGTAAGCTTCAGGCCTTTTTTGGAAAGCTTCAATTCAGGAAAGACGGATTAAATCCATGAGATTTTTGTTTTGATTTTTTTATTTCCCTTTTTCTTTCTCCTATGTTTTTCTCCCTTTCCTCTGTTTTTTATTATATCTCTTTGCTAAAAGACAGGTTCGAATAACATATCTATTTGGGCTGCTATACACTTGTTGTTATGTAATGATATTTTGGTTCCACCTATTGGGTGGTGAATATATTTATAATTTTTGCTGTTTGTATATAGTTTTTCATGTTTTATTATGTTTTGCAGGGTTATGTTCCTGTGTTCCATCCGACGTCCTTTTGCCTAGCCTGTGGCCACTTACATGCACCCGGCACACATAGGCTCCCATGCAATTTGGGAGCCTTTTTCCTCCCTCACTGTGGTTTGGTTTGCCCTATGCACGATTCCCACAGTCATGTGAGGATATTTTCTGTGTCAGGGGTGTTATATTTTCTCCCTATTGAGAGAGAGTCTTCCCCTATGGGTTTTTTTTCCCTCTCATGCCCCAGCTTCTATATTTATTTTGATTTATTTTTTCTAATTGTATTTTTGCTTCCTTTTTTTTGTTCATCTTTACCGCAAAGGATGAGTACAACTAAGGTGGCTTTAATTTGCTATTTACTCTGGGGATTGTTTCCGGCCCCTGGATTGCAGAGCTGTCTTGGATCTCTGTCATCCTCTGGTTGGTCCAGTCCCAGTTACATGTGATATGTGATTCGTAGTGGTGAGGCGGCTTTCACTGTTAGCAGTGAGGTCGCCGCTTCCATTTACCTATCTTTAGTGCGCTGAACACATGGAAGCTTTCACTGTCAGCAGTGATGTTCCCCGTTCGTGTCTGAGATTGACTGACCTGATCGAGGGGGGTGGGTCTGCTCTGTTCGACTGCGCTCTCCCTCGATCAGCTGTTTGATTACTCTGTACAGCGGCATGTGGGGAGTGAAGTCATGGCCTCTACGTCGTGCGGCGTCACCCCCCTATGCTCCACGAGGCTTTGCATTTGCTTCAGCTGGGCTATATAAGGAGAACGCCGGGAACCCTCTAGCTGCCATCTCTATCTATGACAACGCATTGGTTGCCTGAACCTGTGGCATGCAGGGTAGAGGTTTAATCTCTCTCCCCCATGTAGCTACTTTCACCATTCCTGGGGAATCTTTGAGACTTCAACACTACTTGTAAGCATAGCCCTTTTTTTGATACACCTCACTTAGTTGTTGCTAGCTTGTTGGATTGGATGCTTTGGGCTCTGCAAAGTTTATGTTGTGCAGAGGGTTCTTGCCCGCCTTTTGTGCGGCCACTCTTCCTGTCCGTCCAATTTTAGTTTCAGGCTGCCTTTGGCCAATCATGGCACATGGGGCTGAGTCCACACCCCACACTATGTAAAACTGCTTATATAGCGGCCGTACATAGTTATATGAATGAGAGCAGCAAATTGTAAAGGAAAAAATGTAATTTAAAACTGCCCGTGGCTATAATGTATTGTTGGATCCCAGCAAGATACAAATAAATCATTTAAAAAAAAATGGCATGGGTTCCCCCCAGTCCATTACCAGGCCCTTTGGGTCTAGTATGAATATTAAGGATAACCCTGCACCAAAATTAAAAAAAAAATGGCATGAGGGTCCCCCCTAAAATCCATACCAGGCCCCTCAGGTCTCATATGGATTTTAAGGGGAACCCCAAACCAAAATAAAAAATGGTGTGGGGGTCCTCAGAAAATCCATACCAGGCCCTACAGGTCTAGTATGAATTTTAAGGGGAACCCCACACCAAAATTTAAAAAAAATGGCGTGGTGGCCCCCCAAAATCCATACCAGACCCTTATCTGAGTCCACAATCTGTCAGGCTGCAGGAAAAGAGGGGGACGAGAGAGCACCCCCCTCCTGAACCATACCAGGCCACATGCCCTCAACATAGAGAGGGTGTTTTGGGGTCCTCCCAAAACACCTTGTCCCCATGTTGATGGGGACAAGGTCCTTTTCCCCACAACCCTTGCCCGGTGGTTGTGGGGATCTGCAGACGGGGGGCTTATCAGAATCTGGAAGCTCTCTTTAACAAGGGGATCCCCAGATCCCACCCACGTGAATGGGTATTGGGTACATTGTACCTCTACTCATTCACCAAAAAAAGTGTCAAAAAGTAAAAACGACAGGAGACAGGAGAGTTTGGGGACAATTCCTTTATAAAAAAAATGCCCCACAATGTAAATCCATCTTCGATCACAGTGCCGATAGACCAAGAAAAAAAAAAACCTGAAAAACTCCTGCCAACTGCAGTCTTTTTGCAATGACAGCTGTTATATAGCTGAGGGCGGGACCACTCAGTGTCGCAAATGGGTGACCCTGCCCCCTCTGACATTAAATCACCGGGTGGCCCCACTCTCAGCTATAAAGATGTTAAAGGGAAAAAGGCTGCAATTGGCAGGAACTTCCCATCTAGGCGGAGTTTTTCCATTTCTTTTTATCTCAGGTTGTGGGCGCTGTGATTGAAGATGAATGGACATGGCAGGACATTTTATTTATTTTTTAATAAAGGAATTGTTCTAAACTGTCTACTGTCATTTTTACTTTTTGATACTTTTTTTGGTGAATGTGTAATGTACCTGATATCCATTCACTTGGGGGGTGGGATCTGGGGGTCCCCTTGTTAAAGGGGGGTTCCAGATTCCAATAACCCCTCCGCCCGCAGACCCCCCACAACCACTGGCAAGGGTTGTGGGGAAGAGGCCCTTGTTCCAATCAACATGGGGACAAGGTGTTTTGGGGGGACCCCAGAACAGCCTCCTCATGTTGAGGGCATGCGGCCTGATATGGTTCAGGAGGGGGGTGCTCTCTCATCCACCCCCCATTTCCTGCAGCCTGCCAGGTTGCGTGCTTGGATAAGGGTCTGGTATGGATTTTGGGGGGACCCTCACACCATTTTTTTGGCACAGGCTTCCCCTTAAAGGCCATACCAGACCTGAAGGGCCTGGTATGGATTTTGGGGGGACACCCACGCCATTTTTTTTTATATTTTGGCACAGGGTTCCCCTTAATATTCATACCAGACCTAAAGGGCCTGTTAATGGACTGAGGGGGAACCCATGCCATTTTTTTCAATGATTTTTATCTATATTACCGGGACCCAACAATACATTACAGCTGTGAGCAGTTTTAAATGACATGTCTTCTTTTAGAAATGGAATTTTGCTGTGGTACTGTGGTACGGGAAAGATGCGCTACTTTACAGGCAAACTAAGGACACCCCCAGGCACGATATGTAAAGGAATATTTCATTTTTATTGTTTCACTTTAAGCATTCCTAAAATCACTGCCCCTTAAAAAAATGGCCGTTTTTAAAACTTTTTTTGCATTGATACATGTCCCCTGGGGCAGCACCCGGGTCCACAAACACTCTTTATGGCAATAACATGCATATAAGCCTTTAAAATTAGCACTTTTGATTTGTCGTGTTCGTGTCCCATAGACTTTAAATGGTGTTTGCGTGTTTGCACAAATGTTTTGTCTGTTCGCAAGTTATGGTGCGAACCAAACCAGGGGGGGGGGGGTGTTCAGCTCATCCCTATATGGCATGATGGATAAGTATCTGCCTGTATTTATCAGCCTTAAGAACACTATTGATCCAGACCAAAGCTCCAGCTCCAACTATTTGCAGAGGTATGGCTTTTTGACCACAATTCATCCATGAACATCACTTCTTCCCAGATTTTCTGGACAGTAGATTAGTGTATCTGGGTCCCACTGGTTTCCACCAGTCCTATGCTGATGGAACTGCTAGACAGAGATGGGCCGAACACCCCCGAATGGCGAACCCTATTGAAGTCTATGGGAGCCGAACAGGAAAAATATATTTTGAAGGCTTATATGCTAGTAATTGGCCATAAAAGGGGTATAAGCTTCGGGGTACTGCCCTGGGGGACATGTATCAATGAAAAAATAGTTTTTAAAAATTATCATTGTTTCCGGAGTAGTGATTTTAATGATGCTGGAAGTGAAACAATAAAAATGGAAAATTCCTTTAAATATAATGGCTGGAGGGTTCTCTTATGCCCTGTAAACATGGTCGGACATTGATCGGACATTCGGACAACAAAATCCTAGGATTTTTTCCGACGGATGTTGGCTCAAACTTGTCTTGCATACACACGGTCACGCAAAGTTGTCGGAAAATCCGATCGTCATTCTGAACGCGGTGACGTAAAACACGTACGTCAGGACTATAAACGGGGCAGTAGCCAATAGCTTTCATCTCTTTATTTATTCTGAGCATGCGTGGCACTTTGTGCATCGGATTTGTATTCACACGATTGGAAATTCCGACAACGGATTTTGTTATCGGAAAATTTTATAGCCTGCTCTCAAACTTTGTGTGTCTGAAAATCCGATGGAAAATGTATGATGGAGCCTTCACACGGTCCGAATTTCCAACAACAAGGTCCTATCACACATTTTCCGTCGGAAAATCTGACCGCGTGTATGGGGCATAAGTCTGCCTGTAAAGTGGCACATCTGTAGCATGCATAGAACATACTGTAGCAAAAATTACATTTCTAAAGAAAAAAATCACAATTAAAATGACTCGCAGTTGCAATTTCTATCACCCAGCTATTGAATTTTTTTTTTTTAAAAGGTGTGGGGTTCCCCCAAAATTCATACAAGGCCCTTATCCAGGAATGCAGCCTGGCAGGTCAGGAAATGGGGGGGTGAGTGAACACCCCCTCCTGAACCATACCAGGCCACATGCCCTCAATATGGGGGGTGGGCATGGGCATCCGCAGAACTTTTTTTAGGGGGGGGCATCATTTTAGGGTCACCCATGCACCGTCCCTTTTCGACAATGTAATTATTACATTGTCATGGTCAGAGACAGCAGGCTTAGTACAGTCCCTGGGATAAGTAATGGATAATGGCCGACAGACCCTTTTACCAGACCCAGCAAAACTATAGCAGTGATCCCTCCGGTTGGATGATCGCTCACTCTGGGTTCCCCGGGGGCAATTCTGGTCAGTAGTACCCTGCCAGTGGCTCAGTCTTTCTCTCTCTGGTGGCGCTGGGTAGAGTGTCTCTCTCTCTGGCATTGGGTAGCGTGGCTCTCTCTCTCTGTCGCTAGGTAGCGTAGCTCTCTCTCTGGCGCTGGGTAGCGTGGCTCTCTCTGGCAGCGCTGGGTAGCGTAGCTTTCTCTCTGGCGCTGGGTAGCGTGGCTCTCTCTCTGGTGGCACTGGGTAGCGTGGCTCTCTCTGGTGGCGCTGGGCAGCATGGCTCTCTCTCTGGTGACACTCGGCAGCATGGCTCTCTCTCTGGCTTCCGCCCAGCACACGCCTCTTTCTTTGTCCTGTAGCACTCACTTCCTCAGCTTTTTTTCCAGGATGCAGTCTCTCAATCTCTCTCTTGATCGAGCTGTAGCCTCCTTCCTGTGGAAAATGGGGCCGCTAATCTTCGGAACTACATGTCCCATTATGCTCTCCTCTCCTCTCCTAGTCTCCTTTGACTGACCCTCATTTATGGCCAATGGGGAAGGAACGAAGTGGGCAGGAAGCTAGGCGGGGAACCTGGCGAGAGCCGGCATAGGGAGGTGTCAGCAATGTGCTTTTATATGGCAGTGCTGTGGGATAACAGGTAGACTGTTCTACGACACCAATACTTACTCCATCCTCTCCAGTGACCCCACATCCCAGTTTGCCCTTGAAGTTGCAAGTGCCATGCACTTCTTCATATATACGTTTCCATGACACTGACTATTATATAACCTCCTTTTTTTCTCTGTATATTATGTTACCTTGTAGTTCCCCTCCCGCCCACAGGTGGCGCTGTGCTTTCTTTTGACAGATGCTGGGACCTGTTATCCCACAGCACTGCCATATAAAAGCACATTGCTGACACCTCCCTATTAGGCCTATTGAAGGAGCAGTGGCTCCGAGCGCGTAGCCTTCTCTCAACCTCCCTGCTAGCCCTCCACCCTGGATGATCCCTCCCCTGGATACCGAACCCAGAAGCAGACGGACGACCTGTGACGTCATGCACGCTCCACGCCGGCCCCTAGTCTCTTCCTGATGGCCACAGAAGGAGCTCCTGGCTGGTAATCCACCTTCTGCAGCCCAGCATCCCTGCAGCGTCACCACCACAGGATCAAAGGGAACATCGAGGACCACATACCTATACAGATGAGCCTTTTATATGTTTTTATCCTGTAAGTGTGTTTTTACCTGGTGTCATTAAACATCATTTGTTAATACTACACTCAGGTGGCGCTTCCTTCTCTACCCCTCTATGAAGGCTGGCCACATACTGCAGGCTCCACCATTTGACATTTCTTATACAGGTAGAGGCAGGGCCACCTGGTGGCACCACCCCCTTTGGACATCACAAGGGGCGGTGCCACCAGGTGACATCACTAGGTGGCCCTGCCCTTTAGCTATATAAGAAATGTCAAACAGTTCAGCCTGCAGTAGGTGCCCAACCTTCATAGATGGAAGGGGCTTTTTTTTTTTTAGGGTGCGGCAGGCAGCGTGATTGACAAAGGATTTACATCAGGGGACACTATTTTTTTTATTTTTTAATAAAGGAATTGTCAAAAAACTGTCTGTGTTTTTATTACTTTTTGACACTTTTTTGGTGAATGGGTAGGGGTACCCCCTACTTGTTCACATGGGGTGAGGGATCTGGGGGCCCTCTTGTTAAAGTGAGCTTCCAGATTCTGTTAATCCCCCTATTTAACAGAACTGTTAAGCCTGTTAAGCCTGCAGCCCACCACAACAAAGGGTCATGCTTGTGGGGACTCATCAACATGGGGACAAGGTGCTTTGGGGTGAGCCCCCCACCCCAAAGAACCCACCCTCCCATGTTGAGGGCATGTGGCCTCGTATGGCTCAAGAGGGGGGTTCGCTCACCCACCCCACCTTTCCTGACTTGACTCTTTTTTTTTTTAACCGGCAATTTATTTTTTTCAGCTGTCAGTGGGGAAACCAATTGACAGCTGATGACTGATTGGTTAAGGATGCCACGGCCAGCTTTCTGGCCCACTGCTTAACTACCAGCTTATACTGCACCCGGATTGGGCAAAGCTTTGCCTAAGCAGGGCATAAAATGCACTGCACAGAGCGCAGTGCTTTGTAGGGTGTTTGGCGGGGCGAAAACCCACCAAACACCCTGCAAATTTGGGTGTTGGATGAGGAGAGTGGTACGGGATGAACACCTGCTGAACACCCTGCAAATTTTGGTGCTGGATGAGGAGAGAGGTCGAACTCATGCTCAGGCTGAACCGCCAAACCGTTTGCCCAACACTACTGCTGGACATCTTGGGATGTCGAAGGGAAGTAAGCATGATGTGTTTTTCAGATTCTACATTACGTTTCCTTGGCCAACCACTGCATCTACAGTCCTCAATGTTGCCCAATCAATGGTGTCCCCAATGCTGAGAAATACAGGCACCGTCAATCATGCCATAGCATCAGGGAGGCATGTGATTGGCCCAAAATTTATTCTGCAGCAGGAAAACCACCCCTAACATACATACAAACAATGCATGATCTAAACGTCATTGAGTCTGTCTGGGATTAGAGTGAATATATGTGACCCCCCCTTGCTAAATCATGAATGGACTTTGAGTAACTCAATTTTTGGACAATTTTACTTGCCACACACAAAACTGATTACTGCAGGGCCTGTTGAATCAAGAAATCGGTTAAATAGAAGAGTTAAATTGCCCACACTGTAAAAGAAAAGCATCCATACTTATCTTTCTTATCAGCCAATGTCTTCATAGTAAAAAAATGTTGTTTTTTAATGTTGCCAATTTTTTAGCCAAATTTAATTGGCAGTTCAGACAGCATCCTGTTATAGGTATAAGAATTATGATGTAATTGTAGAACTTTACTGTTGATATACTTTAATTCATAATTCCAGAGTTTTCTGTTCTTGTGAGTTTCAAAAGATACTTTGTAAAGGCAAGCTGGCTTCATTTTAAAGTAATACAGATAAGTTCAAAACTGGCAACACAGAATACATGTCTTATAACATTTTCTTCATTACAAGATAATCTGCATGTACTATTGTCAATTTTAAATACTGCAGTGTGTACAACATATACATGTTTATTCATTTTATTCAGATACCAATGTATGCTTGACAAATTGAGTTATAATATAGTTTTCAGTTTTGGATAAAGAAGAGTTAACATTTTTATCTTTCAATGATTTTTATTCAAGTTTTTCACAGTACAAAGTAAGGACCATGCAATTGATTTTAACAGTGTACGATTTTCACAAACTGAGAAACAATCCTTATAATCACGGAAGACCCACTTCCCCCTCAGAAGAGGGGGGATAACTCTTACTATATTATCCTCTTTTCCTCCATTTTCATCTTGTTTATAAAATCTCTCAACCATTTATTGGATAGGCCATTCGTATTGAGCATCATATCATATCCTGTAATTACATAACCATTATATAATAAGAGCTCTAGGGCACGCACCCAGCACCAAGGGAAGTAGGACTCCCCAGCAGAAATTCAGGGATAACCCGCCCCACAACACCTGAGACTTAGAGAAAAAAGGAAATAGAAGGGGGGAGAAAAGAAAGAAGAGGGGGGAGGACTTTACGCTCTGTGCTAGACACTTCAGGAGATTCCCTAGTCAGTGAGCGTCCAGGGGTCGTTCGTCAAGTAGTTGATCCAGGGATCCCATATTTTGTTAAACAACTTCATTTTGTCCTGCACAATTGCTGTCAATCTTTCATTTAACATAAGCCAAGATAGTTTATGTGTGATTTGGTCAAACGGTAGGACTGCTGACTTCCAGTTCCTGGCTATTGTAATTTTGCCCACTACAAATATGAACGTAAGGAGCCATCTTTGGGTTTTGGAAACTTCATCAATCTTACATCCTAGGAGTGCGTGTTTCGGAGATTTGGTCAAGTTGTGTAAGGGAGTATATAAAGTTATAGACTTTGATCCAAAATCTCTGTACTTTGGGGCATTGCCACCAGATATGATAAACCGTCCCTTACTGACCACAGCCCTGAAAGCACTTGGAAGATGTCTCGGGAACAAAAGTGGCCAGTCTGGTGGGCACTAAGTACCACCTTAATAAAACCTTGTAATTCACTTTGATTATTGATGTGTTAATCAGTGATCTGGAAGCAGCCTGTGCCAATGAATGCCATTCCTCAATATTCAGGTTTTCCTGGATATCTAATTCCCATGGGGTCATATAAGGCAGTTTAACATTGGTATATGTCAAGATAGTATATATGACAGATATATGACCTCAAATTTGATCAAATTGGCGACACATATTTTCCATAGGTGACATAGTTGTAAGGTCTCCTTTTTGTGAGAGAGTCTGCATGTAATGGTAGATTTGGTTGTATCTAAAAAGCTCTGAGCCCGGCAGTTGGTATTTTTCTATCAGCAAATTTTTTGATAACATTCCCTTGTGATCGCAGAGATCTGCGATTCACAAAAGACCCTTATTTGACCACCATTCAAACACAGAGGGGGTGAGACCCGGGGTGAACTCTCCATTTCGTAAAAGGGGGGCTAGTGGATTATGGGGTGACTTAAATTTTTGTGTTCTTACCAGTCTATCCCAAATACCTAAGGACAGAGAGAGGGAGGGGCACAAAATCGTTGACCTTTCCCTCATTGGTAGCCACATCATATGCGAGATTGGTTTGGGATGGCAGGGATATGATTCAATAGCCATCCAGATTGTCTGGGGTTGTTGGGAGTGGAATTTAGTGAGTTGGGCCAATAGAAGTATTTTTGCAGGTCAGGGAGTCCAAGACCTCCCTTCAGTTTAGGTGTGAAGAGTGTGCGCCTGTTCACCCTGGGCCTCTTGTCACCCCATACATACTGTAAAAGCTTTTTTTGAAATAACAACAGATCTGCTCTATTAAGTGCCACTGGAAGGGTGCGAAACAAATACAGGATTCTTGGAAGAATGTTAATTTTTATAGAGTGCAATCTACCATGACGGAGGGTGGACCTGCCATGTGGACAGGTTGGTTATTAAGCGTCTATACAGCACTGGGTAGTTCTGTGAATATAGGGTGTGCAAGGAAGAGGTTACATTTATTCCTAAATATGGTAGGGCTACCGGTTCCCAGTGGAATTGATGGGACTGTTCAAGGGCTTTCTGAGTGGAGGCCTGCAGGGATACAGTCAGTGCCTTTGATTTGTCATGGTTAATCCTAAGCCCTGAGATAGCTGAAAACGGTTGCAATATTGCATACAGGTTGGGGAGGGAGGTGATAGGAGCCGACAGCACCATCAAGATGTTGTCTGCAAAAAGTATGCATTTGTGTTCCCTATCACCGCATTCTATGCGTTTAATGTCTGGACAGGCGCAAATCCTTATTGCTAATGGTTCCATTGCTAGAGCGAAAAGCAGTGGGAATAGGGGACAAACTTTGCACCCATCGCCACCTCTTTTTTTTGTAGATAACACTTTTTAATGCATCTGTTGTGGGACATGGCAAAATGTAGGAGATTTAAAATAAAAGATTTCTGCAAAGGGGGAATGTCCTCACCTGACTAAGTAATAATCTACCACCTTAATGGCATCTTAATGGAAATCATTTGTGTATAATGATGCAACATCTGCTGTCATGAGAAAAGCATAATTCTCTATTTTAGTGTCATTCAAACTATTAATAACCTGTTTAGTATCTCTTATATAAGTTGGAGTTGTAACCACCGGTGGTTGAAGGAAGTTGTTAATATATTTTTGATAACAGGGATCCTACTGTATACCACTTATAATAGATTTGCCTGGTGGTTTATTGAAATGATTATATGTTTTGGCAGAAAATATGTAATAGGAACCCTTGGAGATAATGGTATCAAATACTCCTATTTTTGTATTTGTTAATACGCCTCTCTTATAACCTTCAATAATTTTCTTTTATAATTCTTAACCACTTCCCTCGTCCATAGACGCCCTCTAAAAACTACACCTCCCCCTCCTTGTGCCCCCTGGTGCACGCATCTAATCACAGCGGCCCTTTACCATGTGATCAGCTGTGTCCAATCATAGTTGATCACAAACAAACGTACACACCCGTTATGTAACCGGGTGACCCCGCCCCCTCTGACGTCATTGGGAAACCCATAGGGAAGTTCCCATCAAGTCCCGTGCATCAGAGTGGGGTGGGGTCACCGGGTGGCCTTGCCCTCCGTTATTTAAGAAGTGTCAGAAGACGGGAAGCGTCACACAGTGGGAGCCTCCCATCATGGACGCGGAGTGGGCCGAGACCGAAGAAGGGAGGGAAGAAGACGCCACGGAGGAAGATGCCGGATGAGAACACTGGAGCAAGAAGCAGAGGATCGGAGGAAGAACCAGAGGAAGAAGAAGATGGAGGAAAAAACCAAAGGAAGATAGAAGAAAGAAGATGGAAAGAAGAAGACTTTAAATAAAGGAATTGTCAAAAACTGTCTCTTGTCATTTTTAACATTTTTGACACTTTTTTTGTGAAATGGTAGGGGTACTCTTGTACCCCCTTACCATTTCACACAGGGGGGGCGGGATCTTGGGGTCAAAGGGGGCTTCCAGATTCTGATAAGCCCCCCACCCGCAGACCCCCACAACCACCAGGCAAGGGTTGTGGGGATGAGGCCCTTGTCCCCATCAACATGGGGACAAGGTGCTTTGCTTTGGGGGACCCCAAAGCACCCTCCCAATGTTGAGGGCATGTGGCCTGGTACAGTTCAGGAGGGGGGGCGCTCTCTCATCCCCTCCTCTTTTCCTGCGGCCTGCCAGGTTGCGTGCTCGGATAAGGGTCTGGTATGGATTTTTGGAGGAGACCCCACTTTTTTTTAACTTTGGCACGGGGTTCCCCTTAATATCCATACCAGACCTGAAGGGCCTGAGTAGGACAATAACTTGCATATAAGCCTTTAAAATCAGCACTTTTGGTTATTCATGTTCGAGTCCCATAGACTTTAAGGGTGTTCCTGTGTTCAAACTGATTTTTTGCCTGTTCGCATGTTCTGGTGTGAAGCGAACAGGGGGGGGTTCGGCTCATCCCTACTCCTCATCAGTGCTGCCTATCAGTGGCCATCAGTGCCAATCAGTGCTGCCTATCAGAGCCATCTATCAGTGCCCATCAGTTCTGCATATCAGTACTGCCTCATCAGTGGTTTCTCATCAGTGTCCATCAGTGCCACCTCAGCAATGCCACCTTATCAGTGCAGCCTATCAGTATCCATCAGTGCAGCATATCAGTGCCCATCAATGTAGCCTCATCAGCGCACATCAGTAAGGGAGGACAATTACTTATTTGAAAAATTTTATAACAGAAACTAAGAAAAACTTTTTTCTCAGAATTTTCATTTTTTTTTTCATTTGTTTAGTAAAAAAAAACCCAGTGGTGATTAAATACCACCAAAAGAAAGTTCTATTTGTGTAAAAAAAAATACAAATTTGATATGGGTACAGTGTTTAAGGACCGCAGAATTGTCAATGTGCAAGAGTACTGAAAACTGAAAATTGGCCTGGGCAGGAAGGGGATGAAAGCGCTCAGTATTGAAGTGGTTAAATCTAAGAGTAGGGTCCTTACTCAAAGGAACATATGTCAGAATCACTTAGTATGTGATACATCTCCTCCAGATAATCTTCTTTATCTAACAGAATAATGCCTCCCCTTTGTCAGCATGTCTCACTATCAAATTATTTCTTTCTAATAAACTCTTCATTCCTTTCATGACCTCAATGTCACCATAGGGCTTCTTCACAAGCATATCCTCTAAATCCTTAAGCACCATATCTTTAAACACAGAGATGTGCGAATTATAACCTTCTGGACGGTAAATAGAAAGGCATTCCTCAATTCCGTATGTCTGAATCCAGAAGCATAATAGCTTTTCTCATTCTGCATAAAATGTTTCTTCATTGGAATCTGTCTAATAAATGTATGCACAGCAATAAATATGTGAAAACGTAGCATGTCATAACATGCCAATGGCTCCTGCTGCTGCCTTAGCTAATGCGGAGGGAGAGTTACCAGAGAGCCAAGGCTCTTTTGCAAGTATTAGGTAAGTATTAGGGCAGGCTGGGGGGGGGCTGCTACAGGGGGGTTGTAAAAAACCTTCAGCCTTTACAATCTCTTTAAGATGACATGCTAAGCTTGCTACACATTTTGTAGCACATTTTATTGTAAGTGTTCATTTCATGAGGTGGTGGCTGGTGCTTCTTTACACTAGTCATGAGTGGAGGAATTATAATACATATGTTTTTTTTGGACTATACAGAACCTTTGTGCACTTTATTGGCACGTAATGCACTTGTATACATATTGTGGCAGTACTCTGCACTGCCAGGGTTTAAATAGAGATTATAACCCAGGATTCTCAACCAGGGAGGGTGAGGGGTTCCTGGGGGTTTGCTTGATGCAGAAAAAGTTGGCTTTTCAGTTTCCTTGTGGTTTCATAAAGTACATTTTGGAACCTGGAGCCTGGAAATTTCTTAGAGGTATTGATGGGATGAAATCTTCAATTCTGGGTCCAGGTTTTCAGAACCACCAGCACACTAATTGTTAAGGTGTGTGCTGGGCTATTAGTGTGACCTGACCATGGTTCTGGGCACCACTCCAGCAAACAGGAAGTCTGGCCCAGGAGTCAAGAGAGCTCCACCTAGGAGTGAGGTGGGAGCCAGAGCAGCAAAGGGGCTGCTAAATGTATGGTCCAAACATTGTCTCCTACAGACTGCTCGCCCACCAGACAAGGGCCTGGAGTGTAAGGCCAGAGCAGCAGTGCTGCAAGTGAAAGCCAGAAGGGCTGAATGTTTTTTTTTTGGATGGAAGACAAATGCTGAATACCTCTGCATGGGAAACTCCTGTTATACATACTTTTTAACTTTCTTTTAATAAAATTGGGCAACAAAAGCCCTTAAAAAGAAGTAGAAAGTGAGTGGCTGAGTCCTTAAAGCTCTACTGTTGATGCTAGTTCTCATAATATATACTTTAATTTTAATGTGATATTTTACTGCACTTTAAGATTGACGTATTTATATTTATGTTGTTTTCCACTATATTTAGATATGTGACTGTTGCACTTTTTAAATAGTTGTTGCACTTTGATTGTATTTATGGTTTCATAGGATTTTTGAATATCAACCTTTTTGCTAGCTGCCTCCTTTGTTACAGCATGTACCAAATATTAGATATTTGGATTACCACAGATCTAGATTGTCCACTCCTGTCCTGTGCCATGGCAGATTAACAGGTGGCCTCCCTGTATCTAATTTGAAGCATTAACATACAGCAGCCCAAATTGTGCGACCTACAGAAATCAGCCATAACATTATGATTACCCACCATAGCAGGATTACTCACCTAATATTGATCAGCTCCCCCTTTTGCCACCAAAACAGCCCTGACCAATTGAAGAAAGGACTCCACCAGACCTCTGAAGGTTTGCTGTGGTTTTGAGTGCAGATCACTAAAATACTTGGATAATGGTGCAAAAGATAAGGTAAAGCACATTAATAAACAAGGATGCAGAAGAGATATAAAATTTCCATTGTAGACTATGCAGGGTAGAGTCCTTTCACATCTTTGAACACTTGTTGCAGCACCTCAAAAAGACTGAATAATTCTCTATGAGAACATAAAAGAACAACACATTGAGGGTTATTTACGAAAGATAAATCCAGTTTACACTGCAAGTGCACTTGAAAGTGCACTTAAAGTGCTGTCACTGTATATCTGAGGGGTAGATCTAAAATGAGTGGAAGCTCTGCTGATTTTATCATCCAATCATGTGCAAGCTAAAATGCTGTTTTTTTTTTTTATTTTACTTGCATGTCCCCCTCAGATCTACAGCGACTTTACTTCCAAGTGCACTTGCAGTGCAAACTGGATTTTCCTTTAGTAAATAACCCCCAGGGTGTATATACAAAGATCTATTAGATAAAAGACAAATGGCAACTCATATTTTATGTGAATTTTAATTTTATGTAAAGGAGCACATCTCATCCAACGTTGTATAGTAATAGTGGTTTCCCCCTGAACTAGTGATCAAATCCATGCCAGGACATCAGATTTACTACTTCTAGCCAGGTGTGTGGATGGAGGCAGGAAGTGCCAAACATCAGGGAGCCAAGTCATCAGTGGAATGCAGTGGAGCAATGCAAAGTAATCAGAGTGTAAAAATGTGCCTTTAGGTTCGATATTTAAATAATAATATTAACAAATAAGCAACTACAGGTAAACAGCTTATTTTTAAGCTTCCTGAAGTACCAACTTTGTTTTAAAAATATTGATTCAGTCTAAACTCTTAATAATGACAAAACGTGCAATGACAGACAACTAAATTAATGGAAATAATCTCTTTCCAGCTCTTTTTTTTAATTATTACCTTTGGATTTTCTTCAAAGATTTAAATTACATTCAATAGGAAATACATTTAAATGCATTTAAAATCAGTTTCCGTGGATGCTGGGAAGTTGTTATAGGATATATTTTTATGCAAAATGGATTTGTTCTATTCTCAGATAAATCTTACAATAATCCCTTGCTTTGGAGCTTATAGTTGCTGTAGCCAAGGTTAATTAATTAGAAATATTAAAGCTTGGATTAACACTTGGAACTGATTGGCAAATGAGTTGCTTACTAACTGCACTGGGTTTCAAAAGGATATGTTTTTAAGCTCAGTATCACCAGAAAACAAAACAGTTTTCCTTTTTGTAAAATTACAGAAGAAGCAAGTTCAATTATAGAGATTAGACTATAAAAAAAGAACTGGGGAACCTAAGTAAAAGGCTGGTTAAAGTGGAGGGCCACCCTGAAAAAAAAAAAATTCGCCAAAAATCCTAAAAAAAATAAAAAAAAAAACATTTGAAAAAAAAAACATTTTTTTTAAACTTACCTAAACCCTTGTTGCTAGGCAGTCTTCCTAATCTGCCTCTTCCTATTCCGTGGCATGTTCTGCTCCTCGGTAAGCAGCCCCGTTGTCTTCTGGGAACTGTGTGTTTTCCCAGAACACCACGGGGCCATTCACAGAGCATTGCACCACTCGCACGTGCGCAGTAGGAAACTGGCAGTGAAGCCGCAAGGCTCCACTTCCTGTTTCCCTTACTTAGGATGGCGGTGCCAGGACCCAAGAGCTGAGGGATGGGTCGGCCTCGGGCGGCCGACATCACGGACACCCAGGACAGGTAAGTACTTATTTAAAGTTAGCAGCTACAGTGTTTGTAGCTGTTGACTTTTAATTTTTTTTTTTACAGGGACGGAATCCCGCTTTAAAGGAATCCTAAAGGCAGTAACATTTACTACATATAAAATGGTAATAGTGATAGTTCTAAAAGTTTACAATAACAGTGGTTCTAGGTAATTTTTAATATCAATGTACAGTGTACATTCAGAAGGTTAGAGTGATGAGTTATTAAAACAAAGATTACTGATAGTTTATATGACCATACAAAAGCTCACGTCATCCTTATAGAACTTCTATAAAGTTCTAAAGAATTTGAAAACCCTTCTTCTCATTTACTGGCACATAGGAATTATACAGATTTCCTGAAAATTCTTTTTTAGTTAATTTGCTCTGTGGATTTGCCTGCCCCTTTGATTATAAGAGGTGTTGAAGAAACGAGATACAGTTTTCTATACCACTGGCAGTTGTGTACATAAAGAGAACCTGAAAAGGAAAAAGAAGAGAAGTGGTCTACATGATCTATACGATCTGACAATAAGTCTATCTTTGAGACGGTGAATGTACAGAAGGAATAACAACTTGGGACAAAGAAATAATGGGGAGAAAGGGGGTAAAAACTAATCAAGCAGATAGCGGGAATTTTAACTCCATAAAAACATATATGGTGCAGGATAAAGTTGATCACAGATTGGAACAAGTAGTTGAAAGAGCAGATGGAACAATCTCTTCCCCAGAAGGACAAATTAATAAAAATATTGGTTCGGGGGAAGAAGAAGCCCAGCAGAAGGACCAACAACAGAAAATGGAAAGAGAAAAAGATTTGGATAGCCTACAGGCACTAACTACAAAGCAAGATATGGCTGAGATGATGTCCCATTTAGAGTGCATGATCAAAGGAGAACTGAACGCCACTAGAATGGACATACAGAATGTATTACAAAGGGTAGAAGAATCCGAAGAACATCTAGATGAACATAAAAAGCGATTATGGACTTATGGGCGAGGGCTGAGCTGGACTGGCTGGAAATGAGGAATATCTGATATAGGTTGGAAGCTCAAGAAAATTGAAATAGACAGAATAACTTAAGGATTTGTGGACTACCAGAGTCTGTGAAAAATAATGACCTAGAAAACATCCCATATACGCTTTGAAAGAGTCCACAGAATACAAAAAACAACTACGTCATCAACAGATATCGTAATAGATGTAATAGTGAGATTTTCTCACTATGAAATAAAACAACAAGTTTCATATGGTATGAGAAGTGCTGCACTGATCAAATTCAATGGGACTGAGATACTTATTTTTACAGACTTGTAACAAGAGACCCTGGCCCATAGGAGAGCTTTGAAACCCCAGATAAATCAGTTACAAGCAAAAAATATTTCTTATAGATGGGGCTTTTCAGCATGTTTGGTGGCTAAAAATCAAGGTGTCTCAGCTACATTGCGATTTCCAGAGGACTTGAAAGAATTTTGTAGCAAACTAGATTTGCCATGTATTAATTTAGAGAACTGGGACAAAAAACCCTGAATGGGGGAAGCTAAAGATCAGCAGTGGAAAAAAATTTAGAGCCCCAATAACAAAATATAACAGGGACCAAATAAGCAAGCAATATAGAGAGCGCTAGGGGGAAAATGGACTGGTAGGGGAGAAGACTTGCTCGGGGGTGCATGGGGGTCCGGCAATGCCTGCCTGTGCCCTCAGAACCATTCCTGAATTTGTAATGAGATCTGGGGATTCATGCAGGCATACTAAAACCCCCAAGGGATGCCCTGCCTGGCCGTGCGCCTACAATTTGGGCTACAGCCAGGTAGGCCATATCATTCATATTCAATGGATGGAGGGTTAGGAAGGGGGAGGGGGGTTTATATGAGGAAGTCTATTGGGAATAGATTAGAGGGTGCTGTATTGTGTTTTTATGTCTTGTCAAATTTGGTGTTGTTAGTTGAGTGGATCATCTCTGGAAAATTGGAAGATTTTTATCTACCTCCCATGATTAAAGGTCTATTGATGCTTATGTTCCACCCATTAGAGAGATGGCGCCCTTGAAGATAGTGACTTATAATGTCAGAGGTTTAAATAGCCCTAGTAAACGGTATCAAATACTGCAGGAATTGAAAAGTTGGTCATCAAATATTTTTTTTGCAAGAGACTCATTTTAAATGTTCATCCAGGGTCGGAATGAATTCTAAAAAAATGTCCAGTTTGGTTTATGGATACTCTCCTAATAAAAGATCTAAAGGAATAGCAATAGGTTTTGATAGGAACAGACCATTTAATTTAAAAGCAATGGAATCTGATTCCGAAGGAAGGTGCCTGTTTATCAAGGGCTCCTTGTTCAATATTGAATACACATTAGTTAACCTCTACTGTCCCAACATCTGCCCTTGTCTTTTTCTAAGAAAAGTAATGAATAAGCTAGAAAACTTTAAAGCAGGGAAAGTAATTATGGCAGGAGATTTCAACTTTGTGCTCGATCCAACCCTGGATACCCAGCTTCTCTCTCTACGTCCAGAGGGTAAATATCTCAAGGCAATTAAACAAAAACTACACCAGCAGCAACTTGTGGAGACCTGGAGAATTGTGCACCCTAGAGGGAGGGACTTTACATATTATTCTCATGTACACTTCCCATAATTGAGAATTGATTATGTTTCTTTAGATCATCAGCTTCTAGATGGGCTATTAAAAGGCAGAGGTGAAATCCATCACCCTCTCGGATCATGCCAGGTTATGGTCAGTCTGGATTTAAAGGATAGACCGGATAGACAAAGATCCTGGAGGTTGGATGAATCACTTCTATATGATTGTGGTATAGTGGAGGATTTGGAAAGGGATTTGAATTTATTCTTTAAAGAGAATAATATAGAGAATATTGCGCCAACCGTATTATGGGAAACCCATAAAGTATTTATGAGAGGGAGATTAATAGCAGAGGAGGTCAAGAGAAAAAAAAATTTGGATAGCACAAAAACAGAAATCCAGGATTTGGAGCAGATATATAAAAGCTTAAATGATAATAAGGTATTGGTGGAACTAACAGGAAAATGAGAGGCACTGAGGGATTTGATGGACAGCTAAAAGGAAGTACGAATTTGGTAACAGATTTTGGAGATTGTTGGCGGGGGTGATTAAACCTAGAAGGAACCTAAATTATATTGCGAAAATGAAAGATAAAAATGGGGGATGAAACATTCTACTAGGGATATTAGTAAAATCTTCCTGGAGTACTATCAATCATTATATAAAGTAAATGATACTCAAAATTGTGATGATAGACAAAATAGAAGAAACAAAATAGAACAGTACTTACGGAAGATAAAGCTATCAGCCATATCGGAAGAGGATTCAAGTAAATTAGAAAGTGATATTTCCAAGGAGGAAAAAGAACAAGTAATTATGAAAAGTAAGGTTGGTAAAAGTCTAGGCCCAGACGGATATACATCCTTATATTTTAAAAAGTTTCTAGGTATCCTGACTCCCTTTTATCATCTATACATGAATTCTATTGGGAAAGGCCTGAAGATTCGTGAAGAAGCTTTGGGGGCCTATATATCACTTTTAGTTAAGGAAGGGAAGGATCTAACACTGTGTTCTAGCTTTAGGCCAATATCCCTGATTAATGAGGGCGTTACAATTTTTGCAAGGATTTTGGCCGAAAGACTGAGACCCTATATGCCAGACTGTATCGAGAAAGATCAAGCAGGTTTTGTCCCTGGGTGGGAAGCAAGGGACAATATATTAAAAACAACTTTATTAATACATGAAGCAAAAAAAGGAAAGAAACCTGTTCTTTTTCAGTAGATGCCGAAAAGGCTTTTGATAGGATAGATTGGGACTTGTAGCAGATACTATATAAATTTGGCCCACAAATGCTGAGGTGGATAGAGGCTTTGTACTCTAACCCTACAGCCAAAATCCAGGTAAATGGAACTCTGTCAGAGACCTTTTGGCTTTATAATGGTACACATCAAGGTTGTCCACTTTCCTCCTTTCTATAAGAGCTAATTATAAAATTAAAGTTATAGAGGTTGCGGGACAAGAACATAAGATATCCGCATTTGCGGATGATGTTATGTTATATATAACGAACTACACACAAACACTCCCAGAGATTTATATAGAACTGAGTAACTACGGGGCTGTATTGAACCTTAAGATTAACATGGAGAAAACGGATATATTAGATATCTTGGTTTCCTCAGTTGAAGGTAGGGATCTCAGAACTCTTTATCCCTTTAAGTGGAGGAAGACGGGATTGAATATATTTGGGAGCGTTTCTGTCAATATCAACAACAGATCTATATCAGGACAATTATCTGCCCCTACTGAATAAAATTAAACAAGATTTGAAAGGATACCCTGTACATAGACTGTCATGGTTTGGCAGGATAAGCGTGATCAAAATGATGACTCTCCCGAAAGCCCTGTATATCTTTCAGTGTCTCCTGATAAACATCCCCGCGGCTTATTTTAAAACTCTTATGCCCCTTACACACGATCGGACATTGATCGGACATTCCAACAACAAAATCCATGGATTTTTTCCGACAGATGTTGGCTCAAAGTTGTTTTGCGTACACACGGTCGCACAAAGTTGTCAGAATTTCCGATCTCCAAGAACGCGCTGACATACACCACGTACGACAAGACTAGAAAAGGCCATTTCAGAACCAAGCGCGGCACCCTTTGGGCTTCTTTTGCTAATCTCGTGTTAGTAAAAGTTTGGTGAGAGACGATTTGCGCTTTTTCAGACTCGTGGTTTTCAGATCGTTTTCTGCTGTTCATTTTGTGCTTGTGGGTTTGTATCTGCTCTTCAGTGCGTGCAGCAAGTGACGCGTGACTCTTGTCATTCTGTTCTTGTTCATTCGTTACTGTTTTTCAGGTCGCTCTTCACAGGCCTTGCTGTTCTTCAGTGCGTTCTGTTACTTTGTTCTGAGCAGCCGACCGTTTTCTAGCCATGTTGCGTATACGTACTCCTCGTAGAGTTCGTGCTGTGCGGGGGCTTGGTGTTGGGGTCCTGACCTTGACACAAGTCCAGTCCATGAACAGAGTGGGGAGGAGTTCATGGACCAGGAATTGGTTGCTTCAGCGTGACCAGTTCTATCATATGCCTTTGCTCCGTGAGATCTGTGAGAATAATCCTGATGATTTCAGGAACTTTCTTCGGATGACGGACCCCGTATTTCACCGTTTGTTGGCTTTGCTGACCCCTTATATTAGCAGGCAGGATACCTGCATGAGACAAGCCATCACTCCGGAGCAGAGGCTCGTCACCACCCTGCGGTACTTGGTGACGGGGAGAAGCCTGCAGGACTTGAAGTTCTCGACAGGCTCTGGGGATCATTATCCCAGAGACCTGTTCTGCCATCATACAGGTCCTGCAGAAGGAGTATATGAAGGTAAGATTTTTATCCTTTAATATCACATTTTATTGTATTTAATGTTTGCTAATGTATTGTATTTCTTTCCTCATTCCCTAATTACCATGATTGTAATATGCTGTGAATGTCCCCTTTGTCCTCATGTATGCTGGCTTTTTAGGTAATTATTTTTTTTCTCCTTCATACATATTTGACTTCACTTACCTCCCCAGCATGGTCTCCTGGCCCTATATTCACCTCATGTAGTCACTTAACAATGTATTTTATCAGCTCCATAGTAGTGCTTTACCCCAAACACCCCCTAAAATGTTTAAAAATGTGATTTGTGCTTTAAATTCAGGCAGAGTGCCAGAGGCTTTTTTTGGGAGGTCCCCAAATCATTTTTAACCCTCCCTCCCCCCAACTGCTAAGTCAGCTGATACCAATTCTCTATCTATCCTCAATCATCTATCTGCTGACTTTGCCAAAACCATACACAATATAGCCATCTCTTTTGTGGTCAGATTTATGGATGAATTCCCCAAAGCATGTAGTGCAAGGGCCTGCCTGTATAATTTCAAATGGTACTGTTTGAAGTTTCTGTATACTATTATTATCTGGATAGGTAATAACAGAATGTCCAAATGTGCTCAAATGTGTACAATGTGTATTTATATCTTTGTACTATGACACTTCTTACCTGTCCAGTGGGCTGCCAATAGTGTAACTAAGGAGGGGCTGGCCAAAGTAATACCAATTATTTAGGCATTCATCTCTCAAAGAAGTGGAGAGGGTTACCTGTCCAAGAGTCCCCCCCCTATAATCTTAGAAATGGCCCATGAGAGGGGGGAGGGGGAATCTGATTGGTGTACCTTATCCTTTGGTCTTTAAACACTCCCTCAAATAAAGGTTATCTTGATGTTGGCCAAGAATGTTTGTGTCTAATCTGCTTTCCCTGTTTATGTGCAAAATGACTAAATTATTTTTTTTGTTTGATTCCACAGTTTCCTCCCACGCCACAGGAATGGCAGACCGTGGCCTCCCACTTTGCCCAGCGGTGGGACTTTCCTAACTGCGGAGGGGCAATTGATGGGAAACACGTCCACATCATCCCACCACCCAACTCGGGGTCATACTATTATAATTATAATGGGTTCAATAGTATTGTGATGTTGGTGGTGGTGTCGGCTACTTATGAGTTCCTGTATGTGGACGTGGGGAACAATGGCCGGATGTCCGATGGTGGAGTCATCGCCCAGACGGAGTTCTACAGGAGTCTCCAGAATGGCAGCTTGGACTTGCCACCTCCAGAAGACAATGTGGAAGGACTTCCCATTCGTCTTCATTGCGGATGAAGCGTTTGCACTGGGGGACCATCTTATGCGGCCATTCCCGATGAGGACCCTCCCCCCGGACCAGAGGGTTTTTAATTACCAGCTGGCCAGAGCCAGAAGAGTGGTGGAGAACACATTTGGAATAATGGCCAGGCGGTTCCGCCTATTTCTTACACCCATACACATGGCGGAGTACAAACTGAATCATATCTTCCTGGCGTGCTGTGTTCTACACAACTTTTTACGGAAACATTCTGCCAACTATGCTGGCTCAGTTGGGCCTGAGGCTGGAATTCAAAATGAACCAACCCTGACGGCACTTGAAAGTGGCCGACCTGGCTTGCCCCCCCCTGAGTGCCCGTGATGTCCGTCTAAGACACCTTGAATACTTTGTGGGTAGGGGGGCTATAAATATGCCAGACAATGTCTGAAACATTTTTCAAATAAAAAAAAAATTTACCTACTAAAATCTTTGGTGACATTTACTGCTTGTGTTTCTTTTAGCTGACCCTGACAGAAATGTGGTGAGTCCTGAAAATGGCGTGATTGTGTATAACATTACAAAGTATTGTTGGGTGTTATTTACTAAAGACAAAGACACTTTGCACTACAAGTGCACTTGAAACTGCACTGAAACTGCACTTGTAGTGCAAAGTGGATTTGCCCTTAGGAAATAACACCCATTGTCACAGAAAACACCAATTAGAGCACCACAAAAGTGTTGTAGCGTTGAGACAATAATCCACACATTCTTGATTAACAATCTTTTTAATACCAGCACAATCACATGTGCATTTAGAAAAGGTTTTTAAAACAAACCAACATGTTTGTTGTATAACAATTTTTGGGGTCACATTAGAAAAAGTAAAAATGTCCATTTAAGATAAAACAGGCATGTTTAAAACCAACAAGAAAGACACAAATCTTGAACTTACAAAGTTCACTTTTGGTAGAACTTGAAGGCAATATCAGACATGAGTATTTACAAACTGTGTTTGATATTGAGTTCAGTTGGGGTGAAGTCACCCCAGGAAAAGCCAAATTTTGAAGATGCACACAAATTTACAAATGTCAACATGTGCTACCTGCCATCACAGGGGATCAAGGGATGTGTTTAGGGGGTGCAACCCCTTCCTCACAGCTACTTTATTATTGAGGAAGGGGTTGCACCCCCAAAACGCATCCATTGATCTCTTGTGATGACAGATAGCACATGTTGTGTGCCTCTTCAAAATTTGGCTTTTCTCTAATTTGTCAAAAAATGTCAAAAATTTGTAGCACACAAAAAAAAGGGATTTGGAGGGGTTTTAAACTCTCCCTAAAACATCAATGATGTTCTTCATTTTTTGAAGAACATCATTGATGTTTTTCATGTTTTCCAAGTCCCTATTACACCCCATGATCTCCCCGATCAGGATCTGTGCACTTTCTGGTGAAAGGATCTGGATCCACAACACGATCACCTAAAAAGATAGAAACCAAAAAACACCATGTATTATTAATATGCCGGCATCCATCTCTTACCTGAGCCTGTGGTTGCAGACACTCACATGTTGTGGTGCCAACTTCCACCACGTCTTCCTCCTCCTGCTCTGCTTGTCTTGGGTGGATTTCCCCTTCTTCCAGAAGTGGGGGGTCTGTGGTCTCCTCGGATGAGGGGTGTCCTCCAAGTCTTTTCTCCCCATGTAAAAAAAATTGGTATACTTAGCACACAGATATTTGATGGCAGAACTATAAATATGAAACATTGCTTGGAAGTGGGGTACAAATGTCTATGAAAGTTGCCTTTTGAAACTGGATAACAGTTAAGAAAAGCACATGGAGCAGCACAAACGTAATAAACATAAAGAATAGGAACACAGGACAACTACTTACTTTTTTGCAGCACTCTCCAGATCTTTCTGTACTGCTCATGCTCTCTTAACTTGAGGTCCGACCACCGTTTCCTGAGCTGATCTTTCGATCGTTGTACTCCGAAATTCTGGTGCAGACTCTTGACCACTTTCGCCGCAGACTCTTGGCCTTTCTGACATTGAGGTTGGGGTAAGGTCCATACTTCCCATTATAGTCGGCCTTCTTCAGGATGTTGACCATCTCCAACATCTCCCCAAAGGACATATTCGATGCCTTAAATCTTCTCCTTCTGGATCCAGACATTTCAGGCTCTGGGCTTTCCTCCCCCTCCTCCTCGTTGCTGTAATTAGCACGCACCTGCTGTGTCTCCACCATGTGCTCTTCCCCCACTGTGCCGAACGAAAAGGGGCGGGGAATAGACTAGAAAGAACATCAGGGGTGGGTGGAGTTACACGCATGCGCAGTGTGTATAAAGCGTAACACACGTGCATAGTACGTACGATCTGTGAGCGGAGGAAGGAGTATCGGAGGCGCCGATCGTGATAACGAAGGTAAGATCTAAACTTGGGCCTATACTGCTTCTAGATTGAGGCCTATATTGTAACAAGATTAGGAGAGTTTTGCCTGACATTATGGTTTGTCTTGTGTTGTGTTTTGCAGAGAAAATGGATGGCTTCAATGACCACAACTTCCTCCCCGTTCATAGATAAGTACAGGGAGCTGCCCTGTCTGTGGCAGGTGAAACATCCACATAATAATCATAAACAAAAGAGGCAGACAGCGCTGGAGAAACTGCTGGAGTTGGTGAAGCCGGTGGTCCCCACGGCAACCATCCCCTATTTAAAAGCCAAAATTGGTGGTCTGAGGAGCACTTATCTTAGGAAGCGCAAGAAGGTCCAGGATTCCCAGAGATCAGGAGCTGCAGCAGATGACGTTTATGTCCCCAGGCTCTGGTACTATGAGAGACTGAGATTTCTGTCAGACCAGACTGGAGTCAGGGAATCCCTCTCCACCCTTCCTTCCACTCTTCCTTCCACCCCAGCTGAGGCTTCCGATGTCCAACCTGGGACTTCCAGCCAGGAAGAAGTGGAGGACCCCTTCTGGAGCCAGGTATAGCATTGTTCTACAGATTTCTGGTCAAGAAATAAATGATGTTTACTAGATGTTATTATTGATCAGTAATTTTCTGATATAATATAGTTTTTTACATATCAATAGACAGTAATGGGCAAAAATAATTGGGACAAGAATGAAAAATGCTGGGCTCAGAAGGCTAGTCTGTTATATTTGTTAACATTCAATTTGCAACAGTCATGAGGTGAAAATTGTGTGTGATTGATGAAGAAAAAACTAAAACTATGTCCCTTTTTCATACACAGGAAGACCTCAGCCAGGACGAGGCTCTGGAATGTGGCACACAGGAGGAGGCTCTGGAATGTGGCACACAGGAGGAGGCTGTGGAATGTGGCAGCCAGGAGGAAGTGGGGGTTAGTGGCAGCCAGGAGGAGGTGGGGCTAAGAGGCAGCCAGGAGAAGCCTGGGACCAGTAGGAGCCTGACCGAATCGCAGGTTCCTCCCCTCCGCCTTCCAAACAAAAGACCCAGGAAGGGGAGTCACGTGCAGGATTCAGCACTCAGGCTCATTCAGGAGGCTTCTGCATCCCTCAGAGCCTTACCCACTCCTGAAGAGGCCTTTGCCTGCATGGCTGCCACCAAACTGAAGGGCATGCAGGAGGGTCAACGCCTCATGTGTGAGAAACTTATTTATAAAGTCCTAACTAAGAGGGAGAGTGGCGAAATCACACCCAATACCGACGTGATTGAGTTGGACCATTCTCCTCCTCCTCCTGCCACAACTACACCACCACAGCCACAGCGTGGAAGGAAGCGTGGAAGGAAGACCAGAGAGTGATGGCCCTGGGTTCAGTCTGGTGTGACAAAAGATGCAGTCTCTTGTATGACCACAGCCTGGGGACACAGATGTCATCTGCTGCTTTCAGGATCTCTGGGACTTCTGGACCAGACTACACTCCCTTAGATAAGGACTCCTCAGGCCACCAATTTTGCTGGAAAAGAATTGATGTGTGCCCTGGGGGCCAAAGGCTTCACCAATTTCTGCAGTTTCTCCAGCATTGCCTCCCTCTTTGTTTGGTTCTGAGCCCTTAATAAAGGAATTTTTGTTTCAATTATACTCGCCTATGTGTGTTTTCCTTCAAAAAGGACAGTTTTGTTTGTGAGGAGGCAGGTACATTTCAAAAATACAATGTGAAATTAACAAGGGACACCAACACCAAGCAACCTCCTTGAGATTAAATAACACAAGATAATAATGATGTTGTGGTAACTTGACACACAAAACACACACAAAAATATTATGGAGTAAAACCCCCAAAAAATAAAAAAATACAGCTTGGAAAAAAATAAAAACACAAAAAAAAAAAAAAATCAGCCTTGAAAAAAATACAAAACAAAAATAAAACAACAAAAAAGAAATTTGGTCAGATGTGACAAATCAAAATATATTGAGGGAATCACGATAAATAATAAAGAAAGAAGTTTGTGAGAAGTCTGTGTGAATATGAGCAGCAAAACTACTTCATTCTTCTCACATTATAAAGAAGAAGAGAAGTGCGCTGTATTAAACAATATTAAACATTGCAGCGTGACGAAAGTGCTGTATCCATTCCGAATGCTATTTTACCAGACCGAGCTGTTCCGTCTCAGAATTTCTTCTTAGCATGCATGGCACTTTGTGCGTTGGAATTGTCCATACACGGTCAGAATTGACGCGATCGGATTTTGTTGTCGGAAAATTTTATAGCCTGCTCTCAAACTTTGTGTGTCGGAAAATCCGATGGAAAATGTCCGATGGAGCCCACACGCGGTCGGAATTTCTGACAACACGCTCCAATCGCACATTTTCCGTTGGAAAATCCGACCGTGTGTACGGGGCATTATGCCGCGTACAAAGGATAGCACATTCCGAAAACAAAATCCATGTTTTTTTTCCGACGGATGTTGGCTCAAACTTGTCTTGCATACACACGGTCAAACAAATCTTGTCGGAAATTCCGAACGTCAAGAACGCTGTGACGTACAACACGTACGATGGCACTAGAAAAGGGAAGTTCAATACCAAGTGCGCCACCCTTTGGGCTCCTTCTGCTAATCTCGTGTTAATAGAAGTTTGGTGAGAAACGATTCGCGCTTTTCAGCCTCATGCTTTTCCAATTGTTACTGCTCTTCAGTTTGTGTTTATGGGTTTGTATCTGGTTTTCAGTGTGTGTAGTCATTTCGCATGTGTTTTTCAGTGCATATTTTATAGTACGTATTTGATTTTCAGTGTGTTCTTGTCCGCTCATTTCTGATTTTCAGCTTGCTCTTCTCAGGCCTTTCTGTTTTTCAGTGCTTTATGTTAGTTCGTTCTGACCAGCTGACCATTTTGAAGCCATGAGGACCCTCACCCCGGACCAGAGGGTTTTTTACTTCCGGCTGGCCAGAGCCAGAAGAGTGGTGGAGAATGCTTTTTGGGATAATGGCCATCCATTTCCATGTATTCCTTACGGCAATCAACATGGCGGAATATAAACTTAACCATATAATCCTTGCATGCTGCATTCTCCACAACTCTTTAAGGAGAAATTCAATGAACTATGTTGCCTCAGTTGGGCCTGAAGCCGGACTTCAAGAAGAAACCCTGATGGTGCTTGAAGCTGGCCGTCATGGCTTGCCCCCCCAAAGTGCCGAGAAGTAAGACAGAAGTATGTCGAGTACTTTGCGGGAGGGGGGCCATTGATATGCCAGAGAATGTTTAAGAAACATTTTCAAAATAATTTTTTTTTTAGTTAAACTGAAATAAGGTTTACTTAGATTTACTGCTTGTGAACCTAGGAGCTGTCTCCTAGGTTCTCCAATGGGCTTTTCTTTTTGGCCATTTTCTTCAATAGTGCAAATGTAATTTATTTGATACATGAGGTGACAATCTCTTTTTCAGCGAAATATTATTATGTTGTGGGTCTGCTACACACACACCTTGTTTTTGTTGTTAGTGTATGTAATGCATTACTGATAAAAATATACATAATTTTCAGCACCATGAATTCATTTTTTTGAGTCACGAAAATGGCATGATTGTGGCAAATTATAAAGCACCGTGGGAGTTATTTACTAAAGAAAAATCCACTTTGCACTCCAAGTGCACATGAAACTGCACTTGAAACTGCACTGAAAGTCCACTTGTAGTGCAAAGTGGATTTGCCTTTAGTATATAACCCCCATGTGAGTGTAAACACCAACTTAGTCCAAAAAATTATATTGAGCCTTGAAAGAAGAAGCCACACATTGTTGAGTAGAAAACGTTTTATTCTATGCACATTCACACGTGCGTTAGAAAAGGGTTTTTGAACAAACCAATATATTTTAGTAATAATTTTTTTTTGGACAGTACAAATAGCCTTTTTTGTGTTAAAACAGGTATGTTTAAAACCATAAAACAATACACAACTCAGGAACTTACAAAGTTCAAAGGCAATATCAGACATTAGTATGTCCAAACTGTGTTGATATTGCCTGCATCAGATGGGGTGATGTCACCCCTGTGAAAGCCAAATTTTTGAAGATACACACAAATTGAGAGTCAAAATGGGGATTTCCCTCCTGATCCCATGCCTAATGTCAACATGTACTAGCTCCCATCATGGGGGATCAATAGACATGTTTCGGGGGTGCAACTCCTTCCTCTCATCTACTTTAGTTGCGAGGAAGGGGTTGCACCCCCAAAACACGTATCTTGATATCCCTTGATGGCAGATAGCACATGTTGACACACTGTGTGCATCTTCAAAATTTGGCTTTCAAAATTTTGGAGAAAGGTTAAGAAAATAGAAATAAATTTATAAATGTTGGTGTGTTTTTTATTCTGCCTAAAACATCAGTGATGTTTTTGAGTCTTTTATCCACATCATTGATGTCTTCCTTGATCTTCTGGAAATCCCAATTGCACACCATGATTTCCCCAATGAGGACTTGTGCACTTACACTTGTGAAATGTGTTTCTTTTTCAACAGCATCCACATCACCTAAAAAAAAACCCACCATGTATTATAAATATGCAGGCATCCATCTATTAGCTGAAGCTGTGGTCTCAGACACTCACCTGTTGTGGTCACTAGTTCACCCACTTCATAAACCTCTCCTTCCTCCACATCCTCTGGTTGTTGTTTTTGGATTTCCCCTTCTTTAGGAGGTTGTGGGTCCCTGGTGACCTCAGACGTCTCGAGTCTTTTCTCCCCTTTTTTTCTCTTCCGGGGTGGGGGGGAGAGGGGAGAGATGGTGGAATATTTCCAACAACTTGGAGTGTATTATGAGATAGATCCACATTTGTGTTTTTGTGTTCTTGTGTTGTTTATTATGACTGTTTTGTATATATATGGTTTTGAAATGATGTGGAATGTTTTTATGTGTTTAATAACTTAATAAAAATAATTAAACAACAATTTGTTCTGGGGATGATTTTCTCACCTTATCTTTTGGACCCTAGTTTCCTCCTGCTAGTATGGACACTAGAAAAAACAATGCTCTACCGCCCTGATGCTTTATGACAAGGATACTGAAATTATAAAGGTATATAAATAAAAACCAAATAATTCAACATCCTCACTAAAAAGTGTATTCAAATACATTGAAATAAATCCAGCAAAATATATACTCCATAATTCAAAGCTATGTATGTTTAAAGTGCTATAGATAAATATATAAAAAAAAAAAAAAAAAAACAAACCAATAAATTGATATCAGGTGCTAAAAAAATAATAATAATTCACTAAACATGTCAACTTACATGCATAATAATTGAAAAAAAGTATATACCCACAAGCAGATTCATCAAATGCATTATAAATAAATACTAAAAATCAAAAGTTCATATTGGGTGCAAAATGTACAGTTTGAATAAACACTGTATATAATATTCCCAAGTGCTGTGGTGCAAAGCAGCTCTGAAGTGCTGTCCAAATCCTCCAGTGATCACCATGTGACCTCACCTTGAGCACAAAACATGCTCACCAAATAGAAAACAACCAATTTAAAAGTCAGTTCATATGGTTAAAATAGGTGGAAAATTGATTGCCACAAAAAATTGAAATTAAAAATTAAGAATTAAAAAAGAGAGTGAAAGAAGGTGGATCAGTGGCTGCTAGATATGGATTTCCTGGCTACAGAGGGCGAATCAATCATTTCTTGTCACCTATCAATCAATTCCTAGTGTGATATAGAGCCTAGCTATAGGGATGAGCCGAACACCCCCCTGTTCGGTTCGCACCAGAACATGCGAACAGGAAAAAAGTTCGTTCGAACACGCGAACACCGTTAAAGTCTATGGGACACGAACATGAATAATCAAAAGTGCTAATTTTAAAGGCTAATATGCAAGTTATTGTCATAAAAAGTGTTTGGGGACCTGGGTCCTGCCCCAGGGGACATGGATCAATGCAAAAAAAAGTTTTAAAAACGGCCGTTTTTTCAGGAGCAGTGATTTTATTAATGCTTAAAGTCAAACAATAAAAGTGTAATATCCCTTTAAATTTCGTACTTGGGGGGTGTCTATAGTACGCCTGTAAAGGGGCGCATGTTTCCTGTGTTTAGAACAGTCTGACAGCAAAATGACATTTTGAAGGAAAAAACTCATTTAAAACTACCCGCGGCTATTGCATTGCCGACAATACACATAGAAGTTCATTGATAAAAACGGCATGGGAATTCCCCAAAGGGGAGCCCCGAACCAAAATTAAAAAAAAAAAATGACGTGGGAGTCCCCCTAAATTCCATACCAGGCCCTTCAGGTCTGGTATGGATTTTAAGGGGAACCCCGCACCAAAAAAAAAAAAAAAAAACGGCGTGGGGTCCCCCCAAAAATCCATACCAGACCCTTATCCGAGCACGCAACCTGGCAGGCCGCAGGAAAAGAGGGGGGGACGAGAGTGCGGCCCCCCCTCCTGAACCGTACCAGGCCACATGCCCTCAACATTGGGAGGGTGCTTTGGGGTAGCCCCCCAAAACACCTTGTCCCCATGTTGATGAGGACAAGGGCCTCATCCCCACAACCCTGCCCGGTGGTTGTGGGGGTCTGCGGGCGGGGGGCTTATCGGAATTTGGAAGCCCCCTTTAACAAGGGGACCCCCAGATCCCGGCCCCCCCCTGTGTGAAATGGTAAGGGGGTACAAAAGTACCCCTACCATTTCACTAAAAAAACTGTCAAAAATGTTAAAAATGACAAGAGACAGTTTTTGACAATTCCTTTATTTAAATACTTCTTCTTTCTTCTATCTTCCTTCATCTTCTGGTTCTTCTGGTTCTTCTGGCTCTTCTGGTTCTTCCTCCGGCGTTCTCGTCTAGCATCTCCTCCGCGGCGTCTTCTATCTTCTTCTCCTCGGGCCGCTCCGCACCCATGGCATGGGGGGAGGCTCCCGTTCTTCTCTTCTTCTTCATCTTCTTCTCTTCTTCTCTTCTTCATTTTCTTCTCCGGGCCGCTCCGCATCCATGCTGGCATGAAGGGAGGCTCCCGCTGTGTGACGGCACTCCTCGTCTGACAGTTCTTAAATAACGGGGGGTGGGGCCACCCGGTGACCCCGCCCCCCCTCTGACTCACGGGACATGACGGGACTTCCCTGTGGCATTCCCCGTGACGTCACAGGGAAGTCCCGTCAAGTCACCGTGCGTCAGAGGGGGGCGGGGTCACCGGGTGGCCCCGCCCCCCGTTATTTAAGAACTGTCAGACGAGGAGCGCCGTCACACAGCGGGAGCCTCCCGCCATGCTAGCATGTGTGAGGAGCGGCCCGGAGAAGAAAATGAAGAAGAGAAGAAAAGAAGAAGAGAAGAAGATGAAGAAGAAGAGAAGAACGGGAGCCTCCCCCCATGCCATGGGTGCGGAGCGGCCCGAGGAGAAGAAGATAGAAGACGCCGTGGAGGAGATGCTGGACGAGAACGCCGGAGGAAGAACCAGAAGAGCCAGAAGAACCAGAAGAACCAGAAGATGAAGGAAGATAGAAGAAAGAAGAAGTATTTAAATAAAGGAATTGTCAAAAACTGTCTCTTGTCATTTTTAACATTTTTGACAGTTTTTTAGTGAAATGGTAGGGGTACTTTTGTACCCCCTTACCATTTCACACAGGGGGGGGCCGGGATCTGGGGGTCCCCTTGTTAAAGGGGGCTTCCAGATTCCGATAAGCCCCCCGCCTGCAGACCCCCACAACCACCGGCCAGGGTTGTGGGGATGAGGCCCTTGTCCTCATCAACATGGGGACAAGGTGTTTTGGGGGGCTACCCCAAAGCACCCTCCCAATGTTGAGGGCATGTGGCCTGGTACGGTTCAGGAGGGGGGGGCCGCACTCTCGTCCCCCCCTCTTTTCCTGCGGCCTGCCAGGTTGCGTGCTCGGATAAGGGTCTGGTATGGATTTTTGGGGGGACCCCACGCCGTTTTTTTTTTTGGTGCGGGGTTCCCCTTAAAATCCATACCAGACCTGAAGGGTCTGGTATGGAATTTAGGGGGAACCCCACGTCATTTTTTTTTTTAATTTTGGCCGGGGTTCCCCTTAATATCCATACCAGACCTGAAGGGCCTGGTATGGAATTTAGGGGGACTCCCACGTCATTTTTTTTTTTTAATTTTGGTTCGGGGCTCCCCTTTGGGAAATTCCCATGCCGTTTTTATCAATGAACTTCTATGTGTATTGTTGGCAATGTAATAGCCGCGGGTAGTTTTAAATGAGTTTTTTCCTTCAAAATGTCATTTTGCTGTCAGACTGTTCTAAACACAGGAAACATGCGCCCCTTTACAGGCATACTATAGACACCCCCCAGGTACGAAATTTAAAGGGATATTACACTTTTATTGTTTGACTTTAAGCATTATTAAAATCACTTCTCCTGAAAAAACGGCCGTTTTTAAAACTTTTTTTTGCATTGATCCATGTCCCCTGGGGCAGGACCTGGGTCCCCAAACACTTTTTATGACAATAACTTGCATATTAGCCTTTAAAATTAGCACTTTTGATTTCTCCCATAGACTTTTAAAGGGTGTTCCGCGGCATTCGAATTTGCCGCGAACACCCCAAATTGTTCGCTGTTCGGCGAACTTGCGAACAGCCAATGTTCGAGTCGAACATGAGTTCGACTCGAATTCGAAGCTCATCCCTACCTAACTACCACTGTGAGTCGCTTTTTTGTTATTTTTTCTTCTACATTTACTGAGGGAATCATATCTTGAATCTGGACAAAGCAGATCGGATTCCATCCCAAAGGCCCTGGCTGGGTTTAAGCCATCCGTCTATGTTGTTTGGCGTTCTGGTAAGGGCAACTTACTCTTGTGATTTTTTTGGACTGTCATTTCATCCATATATGTTGAAGTATTCTGGCGATCTGGAGTTTTTTTTTTTTTTTCCATCATAGGAGATATCTGGACTTTATTTTTAATTCTTAATTTTTAATTTCAATTTTTTGTGGCATTCAATTTTCCACCTAAATAACGTTTTAGATAACGTAGTAAGTATTTAGCGCGGTTTATTATTTTTACATTGCTATTTGGTGTTGTCGCACTGTTTACTGCTGCTTATTTTTACAATTTTTTCCAGCGCGGAATTTTTTATTGCATATGGTTAAAATGTCTCTTTTACTTTAACAAAAACTTCTCTTGACAGATAGGAAATCCTCTCCAGCTCACAAGGTGTTAATCCCCATAGTCCACACTCATTGCATTCTCTCACATGTATATATAGAGGGAAAGAGAGGCATCCATAGTGTAAAAATGTTGTAACATTTATTAGGCATCACACAACTATCAAGTGTAATGGGGGAATCAACTAGGTGTTATTCCCTTACCTGTGCAAATATATACAAATATAATGGTTAGGTTAGGGTATGCTCATTGTGAGGTTAAAAAACCTAATAGAAAGAAAAAATTGTAGTAAACTGTGCACTCTATTAACCACTTCAGCCCCGGAAGATTTTACCCCCTTCCCGACCAGAGCACTTTTCACAATTACGCACTGCGTGATTTAACTGACAATTGTGCAGTCATGCAATGCTGTACCCAAACAAAATTTGCGTCCTTTTTTCCCACAAATAGAGCTTTCTTTTAGTGGTATTTGATCACCTCTACAGGTCCTAATGTTTTGCCCTATAAACAAAAAAATAGTGTAAAGTTTGAAAAAAAACACAATATTTTTTACTTTTTACTATAATAAATATCCCACAATTTTTTGAAAAAAAAAATGTTTTTTGCATCAGTTTAGGCCGATATATATTCTTCTACATATTTTTGGTAAAAAAAAAAAAAAAATTGCATTGAGCATATATTGACTGGTTTGTGCAAAAGGTATAGTGTCTACAAACTATGGGAAAGATTTATGGCATTTTTATTATTTAATGTTTTTACTAGTAATGGCAGTGACCTGCGATTTTTAATGGTACTGCGACATTGCGACGGGTAGATCAGACACTATTGACACATTATTGGGACCATTGACATTTATACAGCGATCAGTGCTAAAAAATGCACTGATTACTGTGTAAATGTCACCGGCAGGAAAGGGGTTAACACTAGGGGGCATTTGCCCTGACAGAAGATGGATTTGTGTGTTTAAACACACAATTTCCTGGGCTGGCGCTCATGCATGCGATTAGGCGTGGCCGATGGCTAACGTGCACGAAGGCTACGTGCATCAGGTACCCCGCCATGCAGTGGGCACGCGCGCGCCCTCTGGTGGCCACTAAGGGGAAGGACTTACCTATACGGGATTTTGCCCAGGAGAGCCATTCTGCCACAGTTTATATGCGTGAGCCGGTCGGGAACCGGTTAATTCAATTTATATAAACAATAAAGTGCAAAAAGTGCAGTATCATGAACGACCACTAGATGTCCCTAGTGGATTAATTGCCATGAGCGAACGTGCAAAATATATATTACAGACACGTACTGATTACTTTAAAGTGCTAATGAACAAATCTGCATTGAACTTGCCACCTAAGGTTTCCAGTGGGTGACAAATGGTAAAGTGCAATGTCCAAAGAACTCAGTTATAATATTATTTAAAAGGTGAAAAGATGTCCAAAACATATCAAATAGTTTTTAGTGGTGCATATGATTCCTTAGATCCAACAATCAAGTGACTAAATCTTCCTCCACCAACACTGATCACACAGCCTACTCACTGGATATATATGACCCCCATTACAGGAGTCACATACAGCAAATGGGTACAAGGTTACTCCCGTCCCGATGTTCATCTCAATCGCTCAGCAGAGAAGCCTCCAAAAGCAGATTGAATCAACAGCCACAAGATCTCCAGACATCAGCATGGCAATGTAAAAAGGAACAATCTCCCATGGTGAAGTATGTATGCCTTTTATTTAACATATCACTTAAAATCCACTTAAACAAGTGTACATAAAATACAAAGAAAGTGGAAGCAGGAGCGCAAAACTGCACGCAAAAGTATTGCACTTACAATCAGTAAGTGTCAACATGACACTAAGGATTACACACTTAGGCTCATAAGCGCTGTTGGCTCTGATTCTCTCACTAAGCTGTGAACTAGACAGGCTGTGCATAATGATGTCATGATTCAACCCACATCTTACGCGTTTCAGTGTCAAGCCATCATAGGAGGTGGGATGAAGTTTTAATTACACATTGAATTATTTGTTTTTTATATATATTTACCTTTTTTGATTGATCATTTTAGTATTCTTGTCATAAAGGATCAGGGTGGTAGAGTGTTTTTTTTCTAGTGTCCATACTAGCAGGAGGAAACTAGGGTCCAAAAGATAAGGCAAGAAAATCATCCCCAGAGCAAATGACCTTAAAAAGAACTCCAACTATTGCCTGCACTTGGGGAAATACCAATAACACTAGACAGAAACAACAATATTATCTAAGGATTTCATAAGGTTAATGTTATGTTATTTCAATCCTAGCATCAGAACAAATTAAACTTGGAATAGAAGGTGGAAACATTCTCATGAAAATTAATTACAGTGAATTGTTTTCTGTCTCTATATTGTGCATTAAAATGCCTTCAGGGTGTCATCAGAGTTTGGAAAATGTTGTGTTTCATTTGATAAATTCAAATTATTTATTCCTCTTGCAATATTATTGCATGGTGTGCTGTGATGATTAACTACATTTGTCCTGAAGTATATGCAGTAGTAATGTGTCTTGTGATTCACTGATGAGCTCCAGAAACTCCAAAGCTTATAGCTTTTCAGTTAAAAATGTACTAGATAGTACTTTGCAAATCTGCACAAAGAAACAATAGTAATCAGGTTTTCTTCAACTAGTTGATTAGTGAGTTTTTTGTTTAGTTTGTTTGTCTTCCTTTCAGTAAGAACATATTGTTCAAAAAAAATGATCCTCATTCTAGTCTGGCAAAATTGGTTATTATTATAAATGATATATGCTGTAAGTAACATTTAGTAAGACATCTGTAGATCCTCCCTGCAAAAAAGTGGAGAACCCCTTATGCCAGCCATAGATGGTTCTAATCTCAGACGGTTCAGTAGGAACCATGTATGGGCAGGCTGAATGTACCATGTTGATTGATCAATCAACTTTGTTTTCCAAGCTGGCCCAAATGAGAGATTTCCTTTACTAATTACTGTACCCACTGTCAGTGCTGTATAAACTGCACGTGGCATCAGCTACAAGTACATACAAGATCCAATGCTGTGTTCTGGCAGCTGTACCAGAACTTCCCATTAGAACAAAATTCTTGAAGCCCTGTATTTTAATAATAAATACAAGGATTCCTCTGATGAGCTGAGATGAAGATTTTTACATCGTCCACCCACCCCTCCACCTCAGTCAGTCAGAGGAAGCCTTGTATCCACTGACAAAATACAAGGCCTCCTGTGATAGGCTGTGCAACACTCAGCTTGACTTAATTTTGTTTTGGCACCAGATGAGAAGAGCCCACTGCCGGAAAACAGCACTGCATATTATATGTAGCTATTACTATACATAGATTTTGTACTGTGCTAATAGCAGGTGCAGTAATTAATAAAGGCAAGCTTGAGTTAAGCTTTCGGGGTTAAGCATACTCATACCTTAAAAATTAAAAGGTATAAAGGAGCCCATCAAGGTAATGTTTTTCAAATCAAGGTGCCAATATATATTGTAAATGTCCCCTAGGACATAAGCTAAAAAAGGATAATACTCCATCAGTAATTAAAGCACCCCAAACAATGTATATATCCTTAGGTAATGAATATGAGTTTACCTTACAATTAAGAGAGTGTATGAAGAGCGGGCATGCACCTTCAATTAGGCCAGTTCGCCTTGTTAAACAAAAGGTGTCCTCCCGAATGACTACTATCCACATTAAAAGAGGGATATCACCCTAAAGGCTAAATTAATATTATACGTAAAGTAATAAAATATTGGACTTTTAGATATTTGACCTTCCCTATGTGAATTAATACAGGATAAATGGCACTCCTTGTAACTTCAGAAAATAAATAAAAAGGAAATAAAAGTAATCACGCTGTGAAAAAAGTTATTTATTGAAAACAATAAATAAATAAAAAGTCCAAAATGTAAATCCAACACCAATCATTTTACAAGTAAAAAAAAAACAACCACAAAGTAAACAAGCCCCACAATGTTAATTCAGCATCAGTCATGTTGCCTGACTATGAAGATCCACAACTATCACCATCCAATGATGTTGACCTGAGTCCAGGACACCCTACTGCCTGACGATGCTGTCCCACCACAAATGACAGATCCCTGGCCAGCCTTTGTATGTAGGCAAGCCAATGGGGATCCTGGGTGACCTAACTGACCAAATAGTAGTAGTACAACCTGTCATTTAGGGGCTGTAGTGCTACCCCTGTATTTGTGTATTTTTAATGTTGTTCATTAAAGTGGATGTAAACCCTCACTATACCCAATGAAGTGAACAGCCCCAGATGATACACAGAGATGAAACAAATCTCCCTATATAAGTTTTACATGTATATCTGTTGTCTTCGGCTTTATATACTGTTTAGAAAGTGCACATTGTGTTAGAATTTCACTTCCTCATTCTGCACTGTGAGAGAAGTCTTAGATTACACTGGGAGACAGCTGATTGGAGGAAAGGTACACCCCCCCTCCAGGCAAAAACTTTCAGAGCTGTCCTGTGAACAAAGCAGCTTTCTGCTATTCTATTTATAGCACCCATCCTGACACAACATTCATTTGACCACAGTGCTTGGGTACAGACTTCCTTTGCATTGTTCAGCAACCACAAATAACAAAAAGAGGGGTACTTCTGATGTGCTATGTGCAATCAAATTATGGTGCTATCTGTGATGACGGAGAGCAAGGAATGCTGCTGACATTTGGATATTATTAGAAATAAACATAGCCACCCAGAGACAAGACACATCTCATTTGCTTAATAAAAATACACACATACAAATAAAAGTTTCCCTTAAAGTGTTTCTTAATAATATTTATAAACCAATGTTTTAACACTATATCACCAAAGAAAAACAAAAGGTCTATGTTATTATTTGTTCTCTTTAGTATGTACTGTTATGTTTAATTTTAGGTTTAGCTGGAGCCCACCCTTGAAAGTTTCTGACAATAGGATCAGACAGTTAGGATGGGACAAATTGTTATAATATCAATGACTAGTGATATTGCTGGAATTAAATTACAGATTCAGTTGACTTTCTACAAATTGCTTAATTTGTTACAAAAGATAAGAATAAACATCCCCATTTTAAACTTGAAAGTTATCTAATTTTTACTAAACATTTACCCTAAAACATTTACGTATGGATTTTCTTTGTCTGCATGAGTCATTGCACTGTACAGAAAGCTGAAAAGAATAAATGTTGGTAGAAACTCATTTGCATATAAAATACCCTGTTGATCTAGAAACAAATACATTCTGCTTCCAGACACATATTTATGAGCTTCATTAAAGCTTTACAAATAGAAGTCTCTGGTCATTTTGGGCTGATCACGAGACTGATAGTAAACCACTTTATGTTTATTTTAAAGCTAATGTGTTTAAAATGGCCTATTGACAAGTGAACAGTATTTTTAAAGGAATTAAAGGAATTAAGCAATTTAATCAGCATTTGATTGGTACTAAAAATAATTCAGAGCGATAACTCATTTATAACAGAAACTGTTTTAGTGTACATATTTGGGAAAAAAGTTACTTGAAAAATGACATAACCACTATGATATATTATACAGTAATTTAAATAAAACATTGAAAACTGTCCATTAATTCCTGCTACTTTTAAATTAATGGTCATATGGTGGTCAGATACTTCCAGGTCTACTTTGGATGAAAAAAAAAAAAAAAAGCATTTTTAGTTCAAATGCATTGACCATATCACTCAAGGGCTCCCATTTCTCTACTGTTAAAGCATTGGATCTGCAATATGTAGGATTTATCTGACCACAAGACTAATTAAAAAGTTAAGCCAGGAATTCAAGACATGCAAAGCAGTATAAAACCTAAAAACAAGAATGTTATATTTTGCAGTTTACTAATTTGTACATGTGGGGGCTGCATTTGATTTATTTTAGGATTTTTTCCTTTTATTTTTACCAATAAGTTAGTCGTGTTTTTTTTTTTTTTTTTACTTCCTTTAACATACATACATATTTTAGGGCAGCACAGTGGTGTAGTGGGTAGCACTTTCGCCTAGCAGTAAAAAGGGTCACTGGTTTGAATCCCAACCACGACACTACCTACCTAGAGTTTGCATGTTCTCCCTGTGCCTGCGTGGGTTTCCTCTGGGTACTCCGGTTTCCTCCCACACTCCAAAGACATGCTGGTAGGTTAATTGGCTTCTGTTCAAAATTGGCCCTAGTATATGAATGTGAGTTGGGGACCTTGGATTGTGGGCTCCTTGAGGGTAGAGACCAATGTGGGTGTACGATGTATATGTGGAGTGCTGCGTGAATTGGCGGCGCTATGTGTGTACCTTAAATAAATAGGGATGATTGTAGACACACCCACACTCACTCAGGATGGACTGGTGTTTTTATTCAACCTTACTAACCATGTAACTCTGTAACTACTACTATACCAAACTGTACAGAAAAATTGGCTGTTAGATTGTTGAGACAAATCATTTAACACTGTCAGTGGTTCTTATTATCGTCAGCTTTTATTAAATTATGTAAAACTTACAAGGTGCATTCACACTTGCAAATGCACCTGCAGTCCAATTACATGTGAGAATTCCAGCAGGGGTTCCTGTGAGTAGCTGCATAAAGAAGTCCTATTGAAAGCAGTGGGAGGCTGCCAGCTCCCACAGCCAATCATGTGCACTCACGTGCAATCTCTCATGCATCCAGAGCCGATCACTAGCATATGATCTCTGCATGAGAGATCAGCTGTTAGCTGTAGTTTGGCTTTAATTTGTTAGTAAAGTTTGGTTTTTGAACTTATTACCATTTTAAGTCCCAAAGTGAAAAGCAAAGCAACTTACTTGGTTCATTTTCCTGTAGTCTATTGTAATATGAGACATTAGGCTCTATTCACAACACAAAAACACTAGGATAAGGATCTTTATTTAAAAAAAAGGAACAATTAATTTCAGCTGAATTCCTTAAAGTGGACAAATTACAGTGACATGGCTATATATAAAGATCATTATATGAAGCCAAAACAAATAACAGGGGCACTCACATGAGTGTAGACAGGTAGGCCGCACACCCCAAAAATACAAAAAACTATACAAAGAACCCCCTAAAGGGGCTTTAAAGCAGCCAAAAAAAAAAAAATACAATCAGAAAAATACAATATTGATGGTTGGAAAATTTTTTTCAATTTTATTAGTAGAAAAAATATATAAATAGCATATTATAAAAAATCATTGAAGGTAGGTACTGACTAATTGAGTCATGACATGATCTGAGTATGGTATACCATTGTAATAGGCAAAGCATACAATTAAACCAGGCACTAGATACAATGCATTGAATGGCAACTGAAGATGTCTTAAAAATAATTTCTTAAAAGCAGTAGCAACAAATGTTGCCTGTGATACCATAAATGTGTGTGGGGCAACAGAAGTTGTATACGTTAATCCTGACGCGTTTCGACCCTTCCCGGGTCCTCTTCAGAGGATAGTTGCCCCCTATAAAAAAAGGTCAACATGTATCAGACATAGTATCAGAATCAACAGTATCAGACTTATGTACATGCACCATCATATTAAGGTTGTCTAAATCATATAGTTACCTATTGTAGAAATTATGACGTTTCCACGTGCAGTTTAAGTATTGTAAGTCATTATATATTTGTTTTTTATTTTTTGGTGGTACAGTTCCTCTTAGGCTACCCCGTCTCCCCAAAGGAGCGGGCGGTGGACCAAGTGTGTCTTGCGAGGGATCACATCTGACAACCCCCGTATGGGACGGGGAAGTCAAGGGAAAGAGGGGCAGCGAACAACCCGAAAGGCACCTAAAAGGGATATAGGTTAATTCCAGAAAAACAATCATTATATGAAGCTTTGTGAATTAATCCTATTATCATTTGTTTTGAACCTTTAAGATGATGGCTATATGTTCATTACTCATCCATTCAATTCCAGAGATGTAGCCGTTTTTTTCTATACCTCCACGCTTAAGTTCACATACAGTATATGTGCTGACAGTGCTTCTGATTTTATAAAGTAGGTCATCTTTTAGTAACTATAGAGAATAAAATAAAATTGTGTGAAAATATCTAACCCAGCCCATAAAGCTCTGTTCAGATCAAACTCATGTGGATTTCTCAGACTGTAGCATATGTGCATACTTGGATAATCTGACCCACTATTCTTCTCAGCTTGATTCTATAATACCATAAACGTATTTGATGAAAAACAACAACACTCAACTTTGCTTCTGCCTGGTACACACTATTCGTCTTTTTGTTCAACCCAGTGGGCTCAACAAAAAAAAACTGAACAGCATAAGAGGAGCCACTATAGTAACTATGCAATGCTAATGCAGCAATCACCCTTAATGATCCAATGTATTCTGATAGGGGGATGTCCCCCTGCCAGAACACACTGGTCAGAGATCTCAGCCATTAGCTTTTTTTAGCCTGTTTTATCAATTAATACCAAGTGTGAAAATTGTTTCAACATGTACATGCCAGCGCAACACGTTTTTATTTTATATACAATTTTATATACAATATATATATAAATCTTGTAACACGGGGATTGTTAGCTCTAGTGGTAGATGCATTTCCTGGTGATTCAAGTCAGACAGAAACTATATTTTAAGGGCCCGGTAGCCCATTTACGCTGGTCCCCAGACCATAGGTTTCTTCAATTGTTACATTGTCACCTTGACACTTGACATTCAGGGGCTGGGCTGTGGACAACACATCTGCTATGCATGCATCCTTATCTTGTCCTTCCAACTGGAGGAAAACAGTCTTCGCAGGGACCAACACACCCTCAACCACTGGCCGCTCTGCGATCCCCCTGTCTGGCATAGAAGTTATTGTGTCCACACCCTTGCTGCTTAAAGAGGAGGTCCAGCCTGGGTGAAAGAAAATGAAAAGGCAGCAGCTACAAATACTGTAGCTGCTTACTTTTAATATTAGGGCACTTACCTGTCCAGGGAGCCCGCAATGTCGGCACCCCAGCCCATCTTCGGATTGACTCCCAGGTGCTGCTGCCATCATTCCTGGTAAGGGAACCTAGTAGTGAAGCCTTTCTGCTTCACAGCTGGTTCCCTAGTGCGCATGCACAAATCATGCTACACTTTCTAATCGGCCTGGAAGGTAGAGGGGGCCAAACATCTAGGAGATCGTACCGCAGCTCCATCTCTGGTAGTAGGGAAGGCGACATATCAAAAACAAGTCCCCTGCCGAAAGGTGCCAAATGTGACACCGGAGCTTCACTTTTGGGTTGAACGCCGCTTTAACATAGCCTTGTCTAGCATGGCTAGTAATTGTTTGGCCCAACTGTCCCAATCCATTGTGCTTCCATTATGAGTGCTCCGCAGCACCTCATCACTTGCTCTAGGAGGCACCTGGGATTCTGCAATACAAACAGTACCTTTGTCCATTTGATATACATCACATTGTGCTAACATGCTTTTACTCATCTCACACTGAAAAATGCATCATCCATCAAAGCCGGCTGCAATACACCATTTTGGCCAGCTTGCCCTGGGTGCGCTTACAACACACTCAGCTGTGTATTCTCAGCTTTGACCCTCTGACTTAACCCCTTACCAACTGGTTTACACAGAGGGTGAGTGGACTGCCCCCACACACTATTACAACATGGTGCAGACTCAGTCTGTTTCTCATTATTAGTGAGCACATTACCAACATAAGTGCACTTCTCAACAGTAATAACTTTATCATCAGCATTACTAGACATATCAATAGAGTTAAAAGCTTTAGCAGTCTGTCTTTGCTTATTACCAACTGTAACCTCTGTGCCAATCAGCACAACCACCCTTCCTCTCCAAAGGAATTATTTCGCCCACTAGGGCAGCTCCACAGTTGTCTTGGGAATCCATGTGCCACACCACTGTGGGCTCCTGGGAGGTTTCCCTGGATATCTCTGCAGCACCTGTCACTAGGGAACCTGGCACACAGACTGTTTTGGTCACCCCTAGCGTAACTTTCCCAACCTTTTGCAGGATTTTAGCAGGCACGTGCAGAGTCCCCATGTCCTTTTTTAGCCCTGCTGCCAATTGGACTTTACCCTGTGCTACCCCACTCCTCTTGGTAGTAAACTGCATCAAGTCTATGTCCATATGTACTTCAGATCTCCCCACTGGACACACTCCCACTTCATTGGGTTCAGTTCCACAAACTGAAATAGTCTTGCCAGTTCCTGTAACTGGCGTCATAGTCTTCACTTGAGTGCGATGTCTCACATGTGTGGTGTCTCCAAAGGCTGACTTCCCTATGTGGTCATGAAGCAACAATGCAGCCTTTCCACTGCCCTTGAACGTAACAGAAGATCCCTGTTGCTTAGGGTAACAGCAGACTTGCACTCCAAAGATGGCTGGCTATACCTCACACAGGATGAAGACTATTGCGCCCTTCTTTTTGGGCTGACAACTTTTCCTAAATGGCCATGACATGAAACATTGCATTTCTCTGACTTTCCAAAACCTTGGCCTTCCGGTGACACCTTTCCCATCCTGGAGCATTGCTGGAGGACCATGATACGCTGAATCGCCCCTCTAAAAAGGATTTCCTACTTAACCACTTGCCGACCGGCTTATGCTGATATACGTCGGCAAAGTGGCATGTGTGCGCAAAACAACGTGCCCGTACGTTGCTGCGTCATCTGGGGCTAGCAGGCGTGCGCACTCCCACCGCGCACCACGGGAGCATGCCCGCGGATCCTGCATACTCGATGTCCGACGGTGGTCCGTGATCGTGCCACGGAGAGGCAAAATGGGGAGATGCCTATGTAAACAAGGCATTTTCCTGTTCTGCCTAGCAACATGACAATGATCTACTACTCCCAGTGATGGGGAGCAGTGATCTCTGTCATGTTCTAGTGAGCCCATCCCCCCTAGAGTTAGAACATGCTGAGGGAACACAGTCAACCCCTTGATTGCCCTTTAGTGTTTAACCCCTTCCCTGCCAGTGACATTTACACAGTAATCAGTGCATTTTTATAGCACTGATCGCTGTATAAAGGCCAATGGTCCCAAAATAATGTCAAAAGTGTCCAATATGTCCACCACAATGTCGCAGTCATGATAAAAATTGCAGATCGCCATTATAAAAATGTCTTAAATCTATCCCCTATTTTGTAAACGTGATAACTTTTGCGCAAACCAAATCAATATACACTTATTGAGATTTTTTTTTTACCAAAAATATATAGAAATATACATATTGGCCTAAACTGTGGAAGAAATGTGTTTTTTTTATATATGTTTTGTGGATATTTATTATAGCAAAAAGTAATAAATATTGCCTTTTTTCAAAATCGTCGCTCTTTTTTTGTTTATAGTGCAAAAAATAAAAACCGCAGAGGTTATCAAATACCACCAAAAGAAAGCTCTATTTGTGGTAAAAAAAAGGACGTAAGTTTTGTTTGGGTACAATGTCGCATGACCGTGCAATTGTCAGTTAAAGCTACGCAGTGCCGTATTGCAAAAAAGGGCTTGGTCAGGAAGGGGGTAAAATCCTTTCCGGGGCTGAAGTGGTTAAACTCGCAGTAGTCATTCTGGTCCCAATCCATCAAATGATAAATTGACCAGAACTCCGTTGGTAACAAGGGTTGCAGCAATTTTGGCCACCGGTCCCTAGGCCATCTTTTCTGTGTAGCAACTTTTTAAATTTTTACCAGGAAGTCCCCAACTTTCTCTTTAGGTAGCATAGGTTGCATATAGTCAGAGGCCAAAATCTCATCCCCTCGCACTGCGCCCCACTCTTTATTTTGTTTTCACTTGAACCATTCAGTCACTGTCTCATAAACCACTGGCCCCTTTTAAATGGCCCTCTCAGGTGAAGACATCTTCTCAGGCCAAGTTTCAGACTTGGTTGGGACATGTGGTGAAATACCCTCCAGCCATAGTAGCCTTTCCCTTGCCTCAGTGAGGATTGCTTTCTTTTTCTGCTTTAACCGCCCCATCCTTGCGGTCTTACATACAGCAACTTGTAACAGTTCGCAGCAGAAAAAAAAAAAATTTGAATCTCTGTTCACAGATACACCACCTGCAACACACAAAGTCTTTTGCTGACTGCACTTCCACATACAGCCATCAGTTCCTGACATGAACTCACTGTGGAGCAATAACCCAGATTCTACTGTCTTGTGCCCGCATTTAACAACCACTTATAACATGGGGGAGCATTAGCTCTAGTGGTATATGCCTTTTCCATTGATTCAAGTCAGTAAGGAACTATATTTTAAGGGCCTGTTAGCCCATTTTTATTAAAAAGACAAACAAAAAGTTCAAAACATATAGGGTTTCAAACGCAGGGGTTCTTCTCCCGAAAATACACATAAACAGAAAATGCTATGCTACCTGGCTCTTAAGCTCTCACTCTGCTTTTTAGTTGCAGTATCTCTGCTCTTTATGTTGGTCCCAAAACCATAGGTTTCTTCAGTGCTGACGGGTACACTCTAATACACACAGCACATCGGGCCTTAATCCTCAGGCTGCTTAATGTCTCTTGCAGACAATCATGCTCTAGCTCCTGCAGCCCCTCTGACTCCTGGAGAGAAATGGAGTCCTCCTGACTCCCCATGCACAGACCTCCTGTATGTTGGGTGGAGATGTCTCCAACTGGGAGCCATGAGGTATTGCCATACCTTCATTATAAGGACTGTGCTCACCTGAACACACACCCTGCTGGTCCTTCATAAAACCTGGACACAGGGTTGGAGATTCTATCCCACCTAAGACACTATGGAATCTTCAAACTACAGAGGAGCCCCATGCAGGAATACCAAAACCCAGAGAAAGCTGCAAGGGCAGTTTTCTCCAGTTCACATCTATGCTCTGCAGTCTTCCACTGAGCCAATGTGCACACCCTGTGTCCTTTAAACTACCAATTTTACAGTTATAGCATCTCATGCTGTCACAATATATACAGTATCTCACAAAATTGAGTACACCCCTCACATTTTTGTAAATATTTTATTATATCTTTAAGTGCACTTGCAATCAAGTGATCGCAGAAACTAAATTCATATACTACCTGCGCTGTGATCGTGCAATTTGCTATCGATGCGGGATCCCTTGGTGGTTTAGGGCACCACCACTATCACCCAAGGCCCAATGTTTCTTCCCTTGTTTGACAGGTGCCTGTAATTACAATTTGTGGTATAATATTTCAATGCAGGGCCTGTTCCTGCGCCCATCAAGAGTAACTGTGAGGTCTTACAGTGTTGTGGCACCACCACCACCCAAGGCCCAGTTTTTCTGCCCCTGTTTAACAGGGGCATGTAATTACAATTTTTGATATATTTCAGTGCAGGGCCCATTCCTGCATCCAACAAGAGTAATGCCCTGTACACACGGTCAGAATCTTCAATGGAAAATGTGCGATCGGAGCTTGTTGTCGGAAATTCCGACCGTGTGTGGGCGCCATCAGACTTTTTCCATCGGATATTCTGACACACAAAGTTTGAGAGCAGGCTATAAAATTTTCCGAAAACAAAATCAGTTTGCATAAATTCCGTGGCCAATTCCAACGCACAAAGTGCCACGCATGCTCATATTAAATTCCGAGACGGAACTGCTCAGTCTGGTAAAATTAGCGTTTGTAATGGATATAGCACTTTTGTCACGCTGCAATGTTTTAAATTGTTTAATGCAGCGCACTCTCTTCTTCTTTATAATGCTAGAAGAATGAAGTTGTTTTGCTGCTTATATTCACACAGAGTTCTCACAAATTTCTTTCTTTATTATTTCTCGTGATTTCATGAATATAATATTTGTATTCGTCAGATCTAACAATATTTTTTGGGGTTTTATGTTTTTATATTTTTGATGATTTGTTGTTTGTTTTTTAAATCAAGATCTCCTGTTTTTGTGGGTTTTTTTGGTGATCTCCATAATTATTTTTGTGGGTTTTGTGTGTCAAGTTACCACCACACCATTATTATATTGCATTTTAAAATCTCAAGGAGGTTGATGTCCCTTGTTAATTTCACATTGTATTTTTGAAATGTACCTGCCTCCTCACAAACAAACTGTCCTTCTTGACGTAAAACACATAGGCAAGTATTTGTGAAAAATAAATATCCATTTATTCTGGGTCATAACAAAATAAGGAGGAAGGCAACACTGGATAAACTGGTGAAATTTGCGAAGCCTTTGTACCCCAGGGTACACATCAATTATTTTTCAGTCAAAATTGGTGGCCTGAGCAGTCCTTATAATAGTGAGCACAATCAGGTCCAGGACTACAAGAGATCAGGAACAGCAGCAAATGACATATCTGTCCCAAAGCTGTGGTACTACCACAGCCTGCATCTTTTGTCAGACCAGACTGAACCCAGGGCCATCACTCTCTGGTCTTCCTTAGTTGCTTCCTTTCAGGCTGTGGCTCTGGTGTTGGAGGTGTGGCAGGAGGTGGAGGAGGATGAGGAGAACCTGGAGGAGGAGGAAGAGGACCATGGTTGAACTCACAAACATGGCTTTGGCTTGTGAGTTGGCCCCTCAACCCCTTATTTAGGGCTTGGAAGAGGAGATACTCACATATTAGGCGTTGGCCCTCCTCCATTTCCAGCATTTTGCAGGCTGTAATGTATGCAAAGTCCTCTTGAACACTGTGGGGGTTCTGAGGGACGCAGTAGCCTTCCAAAATAGGCCAATTGCTGCCTCCTCCAGGTTAATCCTCTTCCTGCCACTTTTTTGTGGAAGGTGGGGGGGGACCTGGGTATTGGGCAGGCTACTGGGCCCGGCCACCTCCTGGCTGAGACTTTCCTGTGTATGAAAAAGGGACATCGTTTTAGTTTTTGGTTCATCAATCACACACAGTTTTCAGCTCATGACTGTTGCAAATTGAATGATAATAAATAGAAAACACTATCATTCTGACCCCAGCATTTTTCATTCTTGTCACAATCATTTGTGGCTACTACTGTCTATTGATAAGTAAAATAACTAACATAGATTTAACATCATTAATTTGACAACCAGAAATATTTAGAAGAATGCTATACCTGACTCAAGCTGGGCTCCTCCACATGTTTCTGCCTGGAAGTCCCAGGTTGGGCATCAGAAGCCTCAGCTGGGGGGGGGGGAAGGAAGTGTGGAAGGAAGACTGGAGAGTGCTGGCCTGGGTTCTCTCTGGTCTGCCAGAAAATGCAGTCTGTCATAGTACCACAGCCTTGGGACATAAATGTCATCTTCTGCAGCTCCTGATCTATGGGAATCCTGGACCTTTTGCACTCCCTTAGATAAGTGCTCCTCTTGCCACCAATTAGGGCCTTCAATAGGGGATGTCTGCCGTGGGGATCACTGGCTTCACAAATTGCACCAATTGATCCAATGCTGCCTTTCTCTTTGTTGTATTTTTATAATGTGGGTGGTTTACCTGCCACAGACAGGGTAGCTCCCTCCTGAAGATATCAATGAATATTGGCATAAAGTCATGATCATTGACTAGATCCATTTTCTCTGCAAGACACAACAAAGACAAACCCTAATGTCAGGCTAAACTCTCAAAATCTTGTCCCAATATAGGCCTCAATCTATAAGCAATATAGGCCACAGTAAAAATGGTACCTTCGTTATCATGATCGGCGCTTCCGATACTCCTTCCTCCGCTCACAGATCGTACGTACGACGCACGCGTGTTACGCTTTATATATATACTGCGCATGTGTGAAACTCCGCCCGCCCCTGACGTTCTTTCTAGTCTATTCCCCGCACCTTCTCTTTCGGCACAGGTGAGTTTCTGCGACCACAGCTTCAGGTAAGAGATGGATGCCTGCATATTTATAATACATGGTGTGTTTCAAATGGAAATACAGCGCTGTCTGAAAAGCCACTAAAATATAATCTATAAAAATAACCATTAGGTCCAGCTGCAGCTTAAATGTGAGATAAACACAATAGATACATTTCAGAGGAAAAAGCGCATCATGAGACCATATAAATTATGATATCTATCCACATATAATAAATATCCCTAGCAGATAGGGGACATATTTACTCCCAATCCACGTATCAATTCATAGATCTTAATAGAAAATGATAAACCACTTGCATCACAATGTTATGAATATGAATGCATTTAAAATCATCTACGTGACATGGTCAAAAAATGTCCCTGGGAAAGTTCATATCAACAAAGATTCTCTAGAAAAATCCTGCTGTTGATCTCGAGGTATTTACATTTTTATGAAAAGTCTTTCCTTTGTTAGTTGATTTGTGACTTAAAACAGGGAAACACTGCAGAAAAAGTGAATTGGGATAGAAAGATTCCTCCACCTGGGAAATGACTGCCTCTTACCAACTACACTGATCTCTTTTTAGGGAGATCACATCCGCTTTGAGCTTATAACCCAGCCAAGGTCTCTGTATTTGTTCATCAGATGGCACCTCTCCTCCTCTTAGATCACCCCTGGGTATCTCACGATCATTAGTTGGCCACATTAAAAAGAAAAACTTACATAGTGTAAAACTGTAGACATTTTATTATTCATAAAAAAAGATTGCACTTACAAAATATTCAGAATGTTTTAGCATCTAAAAAGAATCTCGAGCCAGCCGGCTCTCGGATGTTCGCCGTTACTTCTGGGACTTCGCGTTGTATTGGTGACGTCAGTACGCCGCCCTACGCCGTTTCGTCAAAGGTGACGTTGTCTCGGGGCGTGCTGACTCGCCACCTTTTAAGCTCCATGATCAAAAAGGAGACGCCCAGTCCTGAGCTCCGTGCATCCCCGTCATGTCAGTCTCCATCTTGAAATAGGGCTGCTGCCCTTACCTCAGGGAAAACTACAAGTGACGGCTAGTTGAACGATCGTCATAAAAGTAATATTAAAAAAACATCAAATGATATGGGGATAATATCTTATTCGCTTTATCCTAGAGAGTACCATAAAACTCATAGATTTCAGGTCATTATTCCTTGGACCAAAATCATTCCTAATTATTTAGAAACCAGGAATGTAACTCAAGTGACCTCTAGTGGTCCATAAACAAATAACATAATGTTTTTGGCCTTAATATGTTATTTAATTGTCACTAAAAAATTATTATAAATAAAATGTGCAATAGAATATATTTAAAAAGAAAAAATGATGAATAATGGAAAGAATTAGAGTCCCCTGTTCATACAAAAAGAGAAAAAAAGAAGAAAAAAATAAAAAGAGAAAGGAAAGAGTAAAACTTTTCCTTTTTAGATACCATAGTTATAAAATATATTTAATATAAATAAATATAGAGTAAAAGGGGGCGAGGGGGCATCCTCAACTTCAAAGAGAGTGTTGATAATCTCTCCCCCAAAATTACCAAACCAATATACATTCCCATGTGTCTCCATTATGTTAACCCAATGTATGCTGGTGGCTCTAAATTTAATGGAGCGATACATTCTTCTCCATACCAAGGGGTCATCTGGGAGCTCAGGTCTGGTTCACATTAATGTCTGTTTAACCATTGTCTATAAAAGCGTTGACATCCATATCTATGTTAAGGCCATATGGCGTGTTACATTGTACCCTATGGATCCAGGCCATCTCCAACTTTAACAGTTCTCTAACCAGGGAACCCCCCTCCAGTGAGCATTATATTTATCTATCGCCAGGAAGAGTGTGTTGGCTGGATTACGGTTATGAAACATATCATAATGCTTAGAGACCGAATGGTATCTAAAGCCAATTTTGATGTTGGTAGTATGCCCTCCTAGGCGGACCTGCATTGACCATATAGTCCTACCAATGTATTGAAGCCTGCAAGGGCATTGGAGTAAATAAACTACTCCTGTAGAACTACAAGTAACAAATGGCTCTATTTTATACTCCTTCGAGGTGCTTGTTGAAATGAAAGACTCGGTTCTCTTTCTCTTACTTCTATTCAACGTGCAGATTTGACATCTACGACATTGATGGTATCCAGAGAGATTCTGGAAAAAAGACAACCTTTTTGTAGGTGGATTCACAACGTTGGGGGCAATCCTGTCCCTAAGGGAAGGGACCCCTTTGAAAATTATCTGAGGGTTATCTGGTAGAAAGGTGTTAATAATTCTATCATTGCCCAATAGGTGCCAATGCTTACGTATGATTTTCTTTATTAAATAGTGTTGAGTTGAATATGTTGTGATAAAAGGTATGGCGGGTCCCTCTCTCTTTTTCTTAGGGCCTACATCCAATAAAGTAGATCTATCGAGTTTTGCAACCTCCTCTATGGTGGCCTCCAAAGTGTGTAAATCATAACCCTTTTCATGTAATCTATTTTTCAAGATGTCAGCTTGAGATCTATAATCTACCATTTGCGAGCAATTACGTCTCATTCTAACAAATTGGCTCTTTGGCACCGACTTTAGCCAAGCGTCATTATGACAACTGTGCAAAGGTATGAAGGCGTTACAATCCGTTTGTTTAAAATATGTAATTGTCTTAAATCCATCATCTCCTTTTATGATAGTCAGGTCCAAGAAATTAATTCTTTCCTGGCTCACTTCATGAACAAACCTGATCTCTCTCTCGTTATCATTGATGGAGGAGAAGAATTCATCGAGTTGGGAGATAGTACCATTCCATAGGAGGAGGACATCATCTATATACCTCGCCCAAAATACAAGATGTGGGTTACGGTCATTGTAGATGACGTCCTCCTCCCATTTAGCCATAAAGAGGTTGGCCAATCTTGGGGCGTATTTAGCACCCATAGCTACACCCCGTTGTTGTCGATAGTAGTTATGGTCAAACCAGAAATAATTATGGTCTGCAGCAAATTCCAGCAGGTCCATAATATATTCTTGTTGTTGTTGGGGTATTTTTGAAAAAATGTTCAAATAATACTTGACAGCTGAAAGCCCCAAGTTGTGTGGAATAATGGTGTACAGTGACGTGACATCAGCTGTCACCAACCACATATGATCATTGGGTTTTAGTTGGGACAACAAATTAATTACATGTCTGGTATCCTTTAAATATGAGGGCATTTGTTGCACAAGAGGTTGGAGAAAATAGTCTATATACTTGCCCACCAGGGATGTGACAGAATCGATGACACTCACTATCGGACGTCCCGGGGGACAAGTAAGACTTTTATGAATTTTTGGTAAACAATACATCACTGGGACCCTTGGGGCCTTAGGGACCAAAAATATTTTCTCTTTCTCATTAAGAATACCCAACTGGAATCCTCTCAGTACTAATATTTTAATTAATATTTCTAAGGATTCTTTGTATTTAATGACAGGATTACCGGGTAAGGGAATATAAGTATCCTGATCCCCTACAATTTTGTACATTTCTTGCAGATAGTCCCCCACCCTTGTCTGCTGGGTGAATAACGATTCCCTTGTTTTTACAAAGTGAATCAAGTCCCTCTTCCAGATTTTTCTCCATCCTATGGTTAGTGACTTTAATGGATTCCAAGTCCCTAAGGACTACGTCTCTAAACACCCTCAACGAGGGTACCAGAGCCCCAGGGGTTTAAATGTAGAGGCATTTGCCAGTCCCGAATGTTGATATTCTTGCTGGACTGATCGCCCTGGTTTGGTTGGAATGCTCGCAAAATGTCTTTTAATATTAATCCTGCGAACGTACTTGTGAACGTCCATGTATGTTTGAAATTTGTTTAATTTCTTTGGGGGGTGCAAACCTTTGACCTTTGTTCAATAATGCTAATTCTGACTTAGTCAATACCTGGGAGCTTAAATGGAAAATGCCATGCACCTTTACTTCCTTTTCTTTTTTGAGTCGTGCTCTCCTCCCCCCTCTTGTTCCTCTTTGTTTTCTACTGGCCTTTTTAGCCCTTGATTGGATCTGGGAAAACCCCAAGGGTTTGATTCTTGATTTCTAACTTGAGATCTATTAGAGTAATCTCTGGATGACTCATAATACTCATAATCACCATTATCATGGTTACCTTTATCCTGATAGATGGGACCTTCCCTATCTCTGAATGGGAAGAATCGGTTATGGGTGTCTACCCCACAATCAACCTCATCCTCATCCCTTTCCCTATCATGATATGGTTGATTGTCACAATATTGGCCCTGACTGGATTGTGTATCGTAACCACAATCATTGTGTGGGGCTCTACTATGACCCCTATCAACCTGAGGAGATGCTCTATATGTTTGATAGTCGCTCTGGTTGTACTGTTGTACGTACTTCCGTTCATGATTCCCTCCTTGTCTTTTTGAATGGTTCCGCCCTGTATTTCTCCCATATTGTCCTCCCCTTGTATGTGCTGATGACCTCTGGGGTGACTGATAAGATACCCGTCTACCTTTTTTCCCTTATTTGATGTTGGTCAGGGATTTTTTTTTTAGTCCTCTGGGTATTTCCACTAGTGGGGAAGTGTTGTATCTAAACTGGGGGTTTTGTTGAAGTATCACCCCCCTGGGAGATTGCTTCCATTCTAGATTCTTGTCCCTCAGTTGATTCCATGGCTAATTTTCTTTGCCAATCAAATACTTTCGATCCCAGACCCAATATCATTTATAAAGATATTAAAAAGTAAGGGTCCCAGCACTGAACCTTGGGGTACACCACTGATAACCTTAGGCCATTCAGAGTAAGAATAATTAACCACTACTCTCTGAATTCTGTCTTTTAGCCAGTTTTCTATCCATTTATAAACTGATATTTTCAAGCCTGTAGACTTTACCTTACACATGAGCCGCGTGTGGGGAACTGTGTCGAAAGCTTTTGCAAAATCCAAGTATACCACATCCACAACCACCCCTCTGTCCAAGGTTTTACTTACCTCTTCATAAAAAGAAATCAGGTTTGTCTGACAACTTCTGTCTTTCATGAATCCATGCTGTTTGTTGCTTAAAATGTTTACAATTTTTTATATAATATTTTACAGCAGGGGCAATTCCTGTGCCCAACAAGAGTAACTGTGAGGGGTTACAGTGTTGTGGCACCACCACCACCACCCAAGGCCCAATTTTTCTGCTCCTGTTGAACAGGGGCATGTAATTACAATTTTTGATCTAATATTTCACAGCAGGGCTTGTTCATGCGCCCAACAAGAGTATCTGTGAGGGGTTACAGTGTTGTGGCACCACCACCCAAGGCCCAATTTTTCTGCCCCTGTTTAACAGGGGCATGTAATTACAATTTTTGATATAATATTTCACAGCAGGGCCAGTTCCTGCACTCAGCAAGAGTATCTGTGAGGGCTTACAGTGTTTACACTTTTTATGGCAATAACTTGCAATATAAACCTTTAATATTATCACTTTTGATTTTTCACATTCGTGTCCCGTAGACTTTAATGATGTTTGCATGTACAAACAAATGTTTTACCTGTTGGCATGTTCTGCTGCAAACATGTTCGGCTCATCCCTAGTGATGGCCTTCTTAGCTGGAATAAAGCTTTTTTTTCAGTTGTAAAGGTCACTTATTTATGCAAAAAGGGCTTTATGGGGATACATGCAGAAAGCCTTGCCATATATATGCACAGTAGTGGAAATTTGTCTTACAGTATGTCTGCAGCTGTAGCACAGGTCTGTTTTTTAGGCCTAGGGTACTATGCTCACATTTATTTCCTTTAGGGTTGAAAATGTTTTTATTGGTAGTATAAATAGCATGACAGAAATATGATTGATACATCAAATAAAATAAGGCCGCAATGAGCAGGCCAAATGGCTATCGCCTACAGCAGTGCTTGTGCTTGAAATTTTCATAAACATCTATGAATACATATTATATCAAGCAATGAATGAACAGGGGGAGAAAGAAAGGAAAAAGAAAGATAGAGAAAGAAAAGATTGGGGGAGAAGGAGGGGGGAAGGGGTGAAGGAAAAGGGTCTGCTGGGAGAGCCTGGGGTGGAAAGACAATAACTTGACTATTGAGGATCATCCTCATACATTTGGGGGGAAATCATGGCAAAGATTGAGCTGAGCTCGAGGGGACAGGGAGCATGCCAGCTAGGGTATCTGAGGAGGAGAAGCGCAGCCAAACAGACCACAAAACGTTATGTTTGTCATAGGTATTATTGTCGAGCGCCAACATCTCCTCCATTCTCATGATGTCATTCATTGTGGAGACCCAGAGAGATAGTGGGGGGGTGGTGGTTTTCCAAAAAAGCCTGATAAGTTGTCGGGCTGCAGACAGAAAGAAACATAGGAGACATTGTTTCTGGGAGGCTATCGAACCCAGCAATATGGAAAGAAGGGTGATCGCAGGGGTTAGCTGTAAAGATTCCTCATATATAGCATTATATACCTGAAATACCTGTTTCCACAAGGGTCGTATCCTTTTATACTCCCACCAGACATGAAGATAGGTGCCCATGGTTGCATTGCATCGCCAGCAGGAGGATGAGGTAGATGGGAAGATTTTGTGTAGTGTAGCAGGGTCCCTGTACCATCTGGAAAGGATCTTGAAGTTCTTCTCTTGTGAGTAACAGGAGATAGAAGATTTGTGTGCAAAGTGCAACGCGGTCTGCCAATCCACTCTGGATAGGTTTTTTTCCCAGGTTTGCCGACTACATCCTGGTGTACGTGGGTATGTCATCCTGGGTGAGGACTTGGATCAAGCTATAAATGTGGGAGAGTAGATGTCTGGGCGTCTCTTGGAGGGAGCTTAAATGTTTGAATCCTGAGAGTGGATGATGTATTTGAGATGAGTGGAATAGGTGTTTTGCAAAGAAGGTCAGGTGTAGAGATGTGAGTCAATCGCGCGTCCCCTCAGGGATGATTGGGGTCCAGAGCCCTGGGTGAATGAAAGTATGGGCCTGGGGCATGTAGTAAAAGCTTTTTTAGTTAAGCTCATAATCAGGGAGTCTGTGCCTCCCTGTAGTTTCTGGCGTGTGAGCAGTTTGTGCTTGACTCTCCATAGTCCCCTATTCCAGATAAAACAAATGGAGAGGGAACGGAGGGCAGAAAATAAGGATTTAGGGATTAGTACGGGTATGGTTTAGAAGATATAATAATTTGGGTAGAGTGTCCATCTTGAGGGTGTTAATGCGACCAAACCAGGGTAGAGCCGTGCCCCCTCAGGAAGCTAAGTCTTTCAGGATACGGGAGAGGAGAAGGATGTAGTTTAGTGTAAAGAAGTTAGAAAGGTTGATGGGTATTGTTATGCCCAGGTAGGGGATGCCCTTGTTTTGTCATTGAAAAGAATAATTGGAGTGAAGTGAAGACATTGTGGATGCAGTTAGTGAAACATTGAGGGCCTCTGTTTTGGACATATTTAGCTTAAAATTACTTAACAAGCTGAAGTGCTTAAATTCAGAGAAAAGTGAGGGGAGGGTCGTATGGGGTTGCCGGTCATATATCAATAAATCATCCATGTAAAGGGATAGTTTATTGTGTTTGGAGAGTGTGTGGATTCCTTGAATGGAGGCATTTTGGTGAATGGCACATGCCAGGTGCTCTATCACAATAACAAATAGAAGCGGAGAAAGGGGACAACCTTGATGGGTGCCATTTGATATATCAAATGCCTCTGATGACGTGCCATTCACCAAGACCGAGGCAGACTGGTGCGAGTAAAGAGATATGTTTCTGGCAATGAAGGGGGATCCGAGGCCTATTTGTTCTAGGGAGAGTCACAGAAAGCACCAGTTGACCCTGTCAAATGCCTTTTCGGCATCAAAAGACAGAAGGCATGCCTGCAGGCGGTGACGTTGGATACAGGAGATGAGGTGTATTGTTTTAGTCGTGGTCCTGGGCTTCCCTGCTTGGGACAAAACCAACCTGTTGTCTGTGAATAATCCCTGGCAATAGTGGTGAAAAGCGGTTAGCGAGGACCTTTGCAAATAACTTTAGGTCTATATTTAATAAGGATATGGGGCGGTAGCTATTGCATTGTGAGGGATCCTTTCCAGGCATCAGGAGAATGGATACACTGGCTGACAAGAGGTCTCTAGAGGCAAGAGTAGTATTATCGATCGCGTTGAAGGCACATGGTATAAATGGCATTAGTAGTGGTGCAAATGTTTTGTAGAATCGTGGGATATAGCCATCAGGGCCCGGACATTTGCCCAGTTTTAGACCTTTGATGGCACCCAAAAAATCCAGTTCCGTTAAAGGTCTGTCTAGGTTCCGAGGACTCCTGGGGGTCAATTGTGGGCAAAGCAGTTTCCGTTATGTAGGCCTGCATAGTGTCCTGGGAGGAGGATGTAGGGCCGCTTGAAACATTCTGTGGGAGATTTTATAAATGGGAGTAGAAGTCTCTGAACGAGGAGGATATACATTTCGTTTTAAAGACCTTGGTCTGGTCTGGTTTAGTAATGAAGGGAATGGATTGGCGGAGAAGTCTAGGGTGAATAATTCATGCCAGGTGTTGAGTCTAGTAATTGGAGGAGGTCGCGTTCAGTGTTTGATAGAGTGACAAAAGTAGATGGCTCCAGTGTTCATTTATGGAGGTATTCTAGATCTGAAATGGTGGTCAGGAGGCATCGAATTTCATGCGATCTGATCTTTTTTAAATGAGAACCATTCTGTATGAGTATGCCTTGGACCACACATTTCAGGGCTTCCCATTGAATAAGTGGGGTGGTAGTGTCAGAGGAATGGTCAGACGCAAAGTGTTGAATAGCCTTAGTAACTTCAATACACACTGAATCCCAGAGTAGATTGTCGTTAAGGCGCCAAGACGCCCCCCTGCGGGATTGTGGTGGGCGGGCAAAAGACAAGTAAACAGGGGAGCGGTCAGACCATAGGGCATGCCCCAGGAAGGATTGTAGGGGAGTGTCCAGGAGGGATTGGGAGATGAGGAAATAATCAAATCTGCTGTAGGAGTTGTGGGCTATGGAGAAATAGCTGTAGTCTTTTTCTGTGGGGTGGTGTATGCACCAAACCTCCAATAAATGGTGGGAATGTAATAGGGATTTGATGCGAGAGAGCGAGGACGCGGTCATGGAAGACTTACCCGAGGATATGTTGGCAGACGGAGACAGAGTGACATTAAAATCACCTCCAACAATGACACAGGGACCCCAGAAGGAAGATAGTCTGGTGAGAGTGGTGGAAAGGAAGTGAGCCTGGTCACTTATTGGGAGCGTAGATATTAGCCACTGTAAAGAGAAAATTATTTAGCTTCAATTTGAAAAATACAAAGCAGCCACAATCATCAATGTAGGTATCAAGGACTTCAGGGTGGAAAGATCTATGAAATGCAATAGAGACTTTGGATTTAGCTAGGGGGTTAGTGCCGTGGAACCATGTAGGGTAGTAGCAGTTACGAACTGCAGGCACTGAACCAGAGCAGAAGTGTGTCTCCTGCAGTAGTAGTATATTGGATCGCTTTTTGTGGAAGTGGTAGAGGATCTGGCTGCGCTTCCCCGGAGTGTTAAAGCCCCTGCAATTATAAGATGCTAGGTTAAGAGGTGGTGTGACTGTAATGGTGGGGAGTGTGGGTTAGGGGTGGAAGGAAGAGAATGATAAGGGTCTTTCAGGAACCAATCTCACCCAGCAGGGGGGGGGAGGGGAGGGTAGGAAAATGTGGGAGAAAGATAGTTGAAAGAGATAGCAGTGTGAAGATATAGAGAGGGAAAGAAAGTCTCAGGCCTCAGTGTCGATAGAGTAACAATAAAGTGGTTCGGGGCTTAACCAAACACTGAAGGTAGAGACCATGATTGCAGTGGGGAAGTAGAATTACATGAATAGGCCACTAGGTGGCACCAAATGGTCAAAAGCAGATAGGTATAATAAGCATAATAAAGTACTATAAGGAACATATCAGAACCCAGAACAGTGCCAGAAATGGGCACTGAATATGCCTGGGGGGGTGAGTGGGAGGTATTGAGGGGCCCCCCGGGGTCCCAGGCTCCACAGGGCAGGATGTAGGTTGGAACAAAATGATCTGTCATGGGGAAAAATGGTTATGAACAGTAACATAAAACATATGAACAGAACAGAGGATGGCAAAACATAAATATGGTACACTCTTTCTATGTGAGTATTTGAGCAAAGTGGTCACATGCGTATGTCCCTGGTTATCATAAGTTAAGATCCAATAAGTAAAATAAAAAGCATTAAGGAGAGGGTTCGCAGGGGAGCGTACACCAGAGTACTGGAGAATTTGCAGGAAACAATCCTGTTAAACTGGGACAAATGATTGCCCAGGTAGGGTGATTTATTCGTTCCGGTCCTTAACGGTAGAACATGTTGTCCACTGTAAGTGAGCCCTAACATGGGCATACATCAATAAACCTTCTGTGTGGAATAAACAGCTAACTGTAGCAAAGCACTGGAAGGTGATCAGTGAGGAAAAAACAAGGTGGATTCTGAGGAGGATGTACTCAGAGAATCTTGAGTAAATGCAAGAGAAGATACTGCCAAAAAGGACAAACGACCAGTCAGTCTATGGAGAGTTAGTCATTTGGGGTCTTTGTGTGAGGAGGATCCGGAGTGCCATTTGCGGCCTTGTTTGTGCCACTATGGAAGGAATGGCAGGCCTGGGGTGGTGGGTGTAAAGGGCCAATCAGGGATAGGACATGTGGTAAATACAGCGTGCTAAGGAATATCGGAAGGAAGCCAAGGGTGCGGAAGATGGCTGTCTTGCCGTCATGATGAGCCCACAGCTAGAAAGGGAAACACCATCGGTATTTCAGCTGGCGAAATTGAAGTAGTTGCGTGAGGGGCTTCAGAGCTTTCTTGCATGGTCAGGGTCTGACGTGAGAAGTCAGGTAGAAGCATAACGGGGGTAGTGGTTAAAAGAATAGTATCCTGTGTGCTAGCAGTATGCATGATGGCTTCTTTGATGTTATAGAAGTGCACCCTACAGAGGGTGTCACACACAAGTGCGGGGTCAGGTTTACTGGGGCCGGAGGTCCTATGGACATAGTCAAGTTCAAGAGGATTGTTCTTAGGCAATTGCAATAACAGATTAAAAATGGCTGTCACTGCTGCATATTATTGCATCTGTTTCTATTTTCGATGTCGTCCTGCTGGTATGATCGGTGTTGCAGCATGACTGTGTGGGTATTGATTATTTCTTCATGGGGCTGTACGGCTGTATGGAGGCCCTCGGTGGTGTTTTATATATCCTCAAAATGAGCCCCTATGTCCTTTTTTAGCTCAGTGATCTCCTGTTTGTATGTTTTTTCAATGTGCTTTATACATTGTTCAAAGTCAGCCTTTGTGAGGAGAGAGCGGATGTAGCTGTGCAGGGATCTCATTTGGAGTTCTATGTCCCATCCATCCTCAAATCCCAGGGAGGTGCTGGAATGGCTCCTGGAGCGCCTAGAGGAACAATCCTGGTTCCCAGGGGGTGTATGGCAGGCCTGAGAGCCAGCTATAGAGTCCAGGGCAGACTCAGAGTGGGCCTGGGATGGAGACGACGGTGCCATCTTGGATTCCGGCCGGCACTCGGCCGCGGCTGAGGATCGGGTGAAAAAATGCCCCAAATCACCCCCTGGGCAAGATCGCCCTGTCCCCTTTGAATCCTTGTACTTATCTTTCCCCATGGAGTCTGTTCAGGTGGTGTTCTGCGGTGTAGAGATGCCCTGTAGAGCCACGGGATCTGGGAGCTGAGACACAGCACATCCTACAGCTCCATGCGGCAAGCCATGCCCCCATTTATTGCCTTTAGTGAATTAACCATTGCTGTGCTATTCATATTATTATGCATCGACTGTTGCACTAGGTCTGCATGCAATTTATTTACTTGCCGTCATGTTCAGATTTGGTGTGTAAGCTATACTTCTTCTTGTGTCCCAGTTGATATTCATCCTGACACTTTTTTTAGCTTCTGCTTACTATCAGAAGTTATTACTGGTTAACCTGTTTGCTGGATTATGGGTAAGTATAGCTCAAACCTCTCGTATGATTGTCAGGGCCTCTGAGTCTGTGTAACTGAAATTTTGTCTCCACTTTAAGGCATATTTTACTTCAGATATTAATTTCCAGGTGGGTGATTATATTATTATGTATAAATCTTGCGCTTACCCAAAAAACAAATAACCAATTTGAATGTGCATATGAAGGTGCTGCAACTTAGAAAAGTCTAAATACTCAACTTAACTACATATATAACAAATAAGTGCAAAAAGAAAAGTCCACACTTAAAGATATCATTATAATCTCATAGTAATAAATTATGCGCCTCTTACCAGAAGTAATGGATCCCAGATGATAGGGATCTTACACGCTTGCTATTATTTAAATCAGCTGCGATGTTCCATTCCTGAGACTTCGGTAAGAAAGCTCCCTCCTGGTAGGATATTAACATCGCCTGGATACGAATATCTCATAGTAGACATGTGCAATTCGTTTAGTTCCGAATTAATTTTTTAACCAATTTAAGACAAATTTGTTAATTCGGAAATATCTGAATTTCCGAATTTTCGATTTTCTTAATTTTTCTGAATATTTAGAAATTTGAAAATTAAAAAATTTGAAATTTCAGAAATTCTGAAATTTGAAATTCGAAAATCCGAAATTTAGAAATTTGGAAATCCAAAAAGAAGAATGAAAATCCAAAAATTCAAAAGAACAAAAATCTGAAAATAACTTAACTATTACTGGCTATTAAATTATAGGTATTGGAATTTCCTTTCAAATTTGGCTGTTAGTGAACGTAACGAATACGAATTTATCCAAAGTTACAAATATCCATAACGAATGCCAAATCTAAACGAATGGAACCTATGAATTAATAATAAAAAAATAACAATAATAATAAAAATGCATTTGTATTATTATTATTATTTATTATTATTTTGTTCCACTCCATTTGTTTAGATACATTCTTTATTTCGGATAATTCATAACTTCAGATACATTTGTATTCGTTACATTTACTAACAGCCAAATTTGAATGGAAATTCCAATACCTATAATTTAATAGATAGTTCTTATTAATTAGTTATTATTTAAAATTTTTTCATTTTCACATTTTCGGCCTTTCAAATTTTCAGATTTTCCTTTCTTGTTTTCGGATTTTCGAATTTTCGAATTTTCTAATTTACGAATGTTCTAATTCACGGATTTCCAAATTTACAAATTTCAGAATTTTCTAATTTAAGGATTTATAAATTATGAATTTTCAAATTTACGAGTTTTCAAATTCACAAATTCACGAATTTTCGAATTTACGAATTTACGAATTTCCAAAAAAAAACAAAAAACAAATTGAACGAAAACAAGCACATCTTTCGTCAGTGCACATATCTATCTCATATACTCCCAGCTCCACTGATCATCCTGCGCTCGGCTCTGCTCTGCCACCCTCTCTAGGATCCCCCAGCCTTGGAAAAATAACTTTTCTTTTTGCTGAGCTTTTTAGCACTGTCATATTCTAATAGATTGAACACTTATTTATTATATATGGTTATCTTATTGGCTACCTCACAATTCTTGCCTCTGCAATTTATTGTGTCAGTGTATTTACATACATTACACTGGAATTAACTTCTATAAAATTGATATTTCATCTATTCATATTCTTATGGGTATATTGTATATCAATCCCTGAGCCAGGTCAATCCAACATCCAATGCTTGTGGCATGTAAGTTTTATGGTATTTCCAGTCATTTAGCATGTGTGAGTTTAAGTGGAGTCTTTTTGAGACTGGAACTTATTATGTAGCAGACATGCGTTATACCTATGCACCATATTTTATCCAATACTACAATAGAAACCTCTTACATGACTTCCTGTATGTACATTTATATAATGTCATGTGAGTGCACTGCAGCATTTCTTCTGTATGGTGTTGAATCCAGTTTCCAGTTTCAGTTTTTCCACCAACTCTTTACATGCGTTGTACTTATTGAATTATGGTGATGTCAATCCTCTACTATGATGTTTACCCTCTTCCTTGGCTTCCTATGTGGATGAATTGAAAGTCTATGTTGGTGGAGAGAATTAGGGAATTTGTGTAGCTTCTTTGTCTTTTCACGACAACACATAATTTTTGCAGTGGTACAACCAGATTATAAGTGTCACATGTTGCCTATATACAGTACAGTATGCTATAATTCATGCATGTCTTTCTTTCTATGTCGTGTTGCTGTATAACAAATTCAGTACATACCTCATGACAGTATTTCTTGTCCATCTACATCTACTATTAGGGATTGCTTTTTGCACAAATGGTGTCCTTGATGACTTAAAAGAGAAGTATGGGTTTGGGGGTCTTTCCTCCATCATACTTAACTAGGTGAATGCAGTATCGGTCCGATGATGTGTCTGTCCCTCAGTGCCTCTACACTGAGAACCGATCGATTGAACATTGCCGCTGGCTCGGTTCTCACAGCTCTGAGCAGAGGGCTGCTGACTGTTAAGCAGCAGCTCTCCACTCTGCGTCTCCACGTTCAGTGGAGTGCTGAGCTGTGGAGAGGAGCGGTCATCTCAGGCTTTCAGTGGGTCGCTGAGAGGCTAAGACGGGTATCAGTCCAGGCATCTGGCAGATCCAGACTCCCATTGTCGGTATGACGTGGTGCCTGGACTGATTTCTATGACGTCAGCAGAGAGCGGACTTCAGTCCACATCCCTGCTGAAAACGGGTCACAGGAATGCAAAATGAATTGCACGCCTGTGACCCATATGAGAAGCCCAGCCAAACGAGCTTAGGCTGGACTCCTCCTTTAATGCACAAAAGTACTATTTTACTCCTCCACAGTTGCGGGTGCTGTGTTGTTGAGAAAATTCAGAGGAATTTTGGCATTTCCTATTTAATTATGTTCTTACTTCTTTTCAGTTGTTGTAGATGTAAGGTGGCTTGTAATTACCACCATGTCAGAAAATTGTAGTAGGTAGGCTGCTATTCCTGCACTGAGGTGGGAGCAAGGTTTATAAGTCACAAGGCTTCTTTGACAATCATATACAGTGAAGTTTGCTGTGAGTGATCACTGTGTGTGCTTCTGCAGCAGACTCTTTTTTTCTTTGTGCTAATACACTGTATGGGGTGATGATATTTTTCTCCACCATAGCTCAGTGTGAAGACAGCACATTCAAGTTCTGGTGACACTATATCTTTTTTTGATCTTGCACTCAAGATTTATTAACGAGGTTCTTCAATAGATATGCAGGAATGCTATATACATATTGTGACAGACCTAGCCGGGAGAGAGACTTTTGGAGGGGACTGAATGCTAGCCTCTTGCCGTCGATCGTGGGCCCTGGCACTTGGGGGAATGGTGCTCTTTGTGAGCTGTATGCCTGGGGACCCTTGAGGTGGTATTACTGTGGATTCGGATCCTGGTCCCCCAGGACACACAGACTCTGGGGACCCTGGATTTGCCATATTAGAAATAGTGGCTAATTCATAATGCTGGGACAAATACTGTTAGGAGATGCTGATGTCAATTCCAGCCACCTGTCTGTCTGTTGCCTGATAGAATGTGTATTGTAAATAAGTCTCTAGTATGGGATCTAAGAGTCATTAGATCCCCATTGTTGTTTGTGTTAATTAACTCTGCTATTGTGATAATGTTGACTGGGTTTTCTGAGCTATAAGATGGCCAGTCTGGCTTAAAGGTCATGTCTGAGTCATCTAAGCTGTCTAAAGGGATTAGTTAATTAGCCCATGATAATTAGTTTTCTGGTCACAGGTGTATATTCAGAGTAATATGAGCAGGAGGTATACACCTCCTCTTTTACTGTATAAAAGAGCCTGTAATTTTTCAATAAAAGAGATTCCTGTTTGAACTTACATACAGCCTGCCTGGTGTTTGTTCTGAGCTACACAACTGGATTAGAACGGCACATAGCTGTAGTTCTAGTCCCGGAGCATCGGATGACCGAACCATCAGATGTTGTGATCTGCAATCTGATTCTATAGCAGCAGAGGAGTGTCGGGAGAGTGGAACCGAGTGAGCAGGGACTCGTTACATTGGTTGGCAGCAGGGGGATTTGCTCTCCAGTTACTGGGACACTCCAAACCAGCCTGCAGGAGAGCCACGCTGAAAGACTTACTTGAGAGCCATGGAGGAAATGGTGGGATCATGCTTCCTTGCCGTGAACACATCCAAACCATCACCTTGATCCAAGGTCCAGATAGCAGGAGAGGAGAGGTACAGATACCAGCCACCATGGAAGAGGAATTCAGAAGGAGGATGCAAGAGATGCACATACAGCACAGAGGACCAGTATCAGAGCAGATCCTGCTAGGATGGTTTGATTCCATCCACTGGGAACTCTGGAAGGAAACGCTAGCCTGTGAGCAGCGAAACCAGGGAAAAGTTCTCCCCTCCATCCATGTAAGGTACTGGTCGCAGTATGAAGTGTGAATGCTGTTATTGGGGGAACAGCCGAACCAGGAGTGGACAGCTGAGTTAAGCAGGCTGATTCGGGCAGATATGCAGTTGGACAAGAGCTACAGAGCCCTCCAGTGGTATGTAGCCCAAGTGTGGCCGTGGACAGCGGATGACAGCCCTGCAGAAGGCTTTGACTACGATGGCCTGGGATTGTTGTACTGGAGGCTGTCCAGGGACCCTGACTTTGGGAGTGATCGGGAGTGGCATTTGGAGGAAATAATGGAGCACAGAGAGTGAAGACTGAATGTCTCGGAAGTGCACTGGGCACAGGAAGATTTGGAGTTTCTGGCCATTCAGGAATGGGAGCTTGAGATTGCCTACAGACAGCTGCTAGACTCTGCTCAGCAGCAGGGTGGGGCTCCCTGTGCCTGGGACTATCAGGAAATACCAGTTGACAACTCTGAAATCCTGGCTGAAGAGTTGACAATGTGGCAGAGTAACAGTGTGCTTTGCCAACCTGCCCCCGCAGCTATGGAGGCGGAGGTCTTATGGAGGATGCAGCAAGTGCTGACTGACCTTGATGAACCTGTTTCTGCATTGGCTGATCTTGGATGGAGGAATGTGCCTGTCCAGAAGCATGCCAGAGAATCGGCAGTGGAAAATCTGAAGATTGCCATCCCCAAACCTGAAGTGCTGACAACAGGGCAGAGCTCTGCTAACCTCTGCCCAGCACTGATAGCATCTTCTGGGTTCCATGGAGAGGAGATGGTGAACCTTTATCCCCAGATACCAGTTGCAGAGACAGGGGATTTGATAGACTTTTCTGCTGAGGAAGAACAACCTAGTGAGCCTCCAGCAGAAGAAGAGCTGTTATTAGGACCAAACTTCACTGTGCTCTGCCCAGCACTGATAGCATCTTCTGGGTTCCACAGAGAGGAGATGGTGAACCTTTATCCCCAGACACCAGTTGCAGAGACAGGGGATTTGATAGACTTTTCTGCTGAGGAAGAACAACCTGCTGAGCCTCCAGCAGAAGAAGAGCTGTTATTAGAGCCAAACTTCACTGTGCTCTGCCCAGCACCAACAGAAGTATCTGTGAAGTTACAAGGAACTTCCCCAGCTGAAGCGCTGGCAACCGGACAGAGGGTCCAAGATCTTTGCCCTACACCTGCGGCGGTTCCGGAGGCTCAGGGTGAGAAGGAGGTGGTCATTTCCCAGCAGCAGATCAGGATACAGGGGGAGAAGGGAGAGGAGGTGTTCGTCGTCCCTCCCCAACAGTTGGCCAGGGTGGAGGAAGTGGTCTTTCCTCCCCAGCAAAGATCCGTGCACCTGGGAGACAATACCACAGACATATCGTCCCAACATCCATATGAGGGAATGGAAAAGGAAGCAGCCGGCTCACCTCCCCAATGGCAGCTACACAGTTTGGGAGTGGAGGAAGCCAGCCTCCCTCCCCAACAGTTAGTCGGAGCAGATGGTGTGGGGTTTCCAGCAGAAGGGCTGGCAACAGGGCCGAGTACTGCTGGCCTCTGCCCTCAACTAACGGAGGATGGATTTCCTGTGAAGGTGGATGGGACTTCAGTCTCCACCTGTATACCCCAGGGATGCTGGGCAGTCGGCCCAGATCCCCAACAGCATGACGGAGTGAGCCCAGACACCCTGTCTTCTCTCCAGTGGCAGAAAGGACTCCAGGGAGAAGGGCCAGTCCAGGCCTCTCCCCAGCGGCAGATATGTTCTCTGAGAGAGGCAGAGGTTGGCTGGGTGAGTAATGCTTTGTTTGGAACAATTTGTTTGGGGTACTGTGTGGGTACAGGCATTAGAGGACTGGAACTACTGACTAACTTCGGAGTCAACCCATCTGGGGTCTCCTCCTGTGTTAGTCTCCTGCCGAAAAGGGAGAAATGTGACAGACCTAGCTGGGAGAGAGACTTTTGGAGGGGACTGAATGCTAGCCTCTTGCCGATCGATCGTGGGCCCTGGCATTTGGGGGGAACGGTGCTCTTTGTGAGCTGTATGCCTGGGGACCCTTGAGGTGGTATTACTGTGGATTCGGGTCCTGGTCCCCCAGGACACACAGACACTGGGGACCCTGGATTTGCCATATTAGAAATAGTGGCTGATTCATAATGCTGGGACAAATACTGTTAGGAGATGCTGATGTCAATTCCAGCCACCTGACTGTCTGTTGCCTGCTAGAATGTGTATTGTAAATAAGTCTCTAGTATGGGATCTAAGAGTCATTAGATCCCCATTGTTGTTTGTGTTAATTAAGTCTGCTATTGTGATAATGTTGTTTTCTGAGCTACAAGATGGCCAGTCTGGTCTAAAAGTCATGTCTGAGTCATCTAGGCTGTCTAAAGGGATTAGTTAATTTGCCCATGTTAATTAGTTTTCTGGTCACAGGTGTATGTTCAGAGTAATATGAGCAGGAGGTATACACCTCCTCTTTTACTGTATAAAAGAGCCTGTATTCCTTTCAATAAAAGAGATTCCTGTTTGAACTTACATACAGCCTGCCTGGTGTTTGTTCTGAGCTACACAACTGGATTAGAATGGCACATAGCTGTAGTTCTAGTCCCGGGGCATCGGATGACCGAACCATCAGATGTTGCAATCTGCAATCTGATTCTATAGCCACAGAGGAGTGTCGGGAGAGTGGAACCGAGCGGGCAGGGGTTCGTTACACATATCTCTTATATGCAGAATATACTCATGGCCGTATGTTATACCTGAACCAGATTTAGGCTCAGTAAGTTCTATAATTACCCTTTAACATAAGCTGTACAGGCTACAGGGGCCAAGGCCTCATAATGGTTTTGTCTTCTTTTCTTTTTCAAGAACTTTATTAGAATTTCTTCAAAGATTACACGTTTACAACAGACCCTGCCGATGTGGCAAGTATTTCAAAATGTTCAATCATATACAGTTAGAAAAACAGGCAACTTATGGCAAGTAATCAACACTATCAGGATAATTGAGTATTGTCATATCCAAAATTAAACAGATGACACACCATGTCTATCAAACATATATAGACGTCATGTTACATCTATCTTGTGCAATTGATGTTAAATTTCTATTTCCTTACATGAGCTTGTGTTTGGATGTTAACTGAGCTCAAGGTAATCTCATTATTCTAAAAGATGTACTAGAGTGTCTCCTTATTAGAAGGAGGAGGAGGAAAGTAAGGGGGGAGTACATATGTGCATATGGTTGTGGAGTACACATGTGCTGGGGCTGCGAACAAAATAACACTGGAAAGGAAGAACCCAACCCTATGAGTACTGGATATACCAATGATGTAAACCTATGGGGACTCAGGGGGTGTGAGGGAAGTCTCATTGTTTCCGTCTCTGGGTATTATGTTTTTAGAGGACCTGTCCGGTGTCCAGCACTGGTCTGGGATTAGATTGTGATTTATCGACACGTAACAACTCTTGGAAGTCAAACCAGCATGCCCACATGCATGTAAATTTAGAGGGATCATCATGTGCCACACTGATCAGCTCCACCATCTCCACTATCTGACAGATACGATGGTAGCATTCTGCATGCATTGGGGTAGTAATGGAATTCCAACGTGCATAAATGCATCATCTGGCAGCATTAACAAGATGTAAAACTAATTGACTTGTGATACACAGATTTTGGTAGAGAGGAATGATGTAACAAGTATTGGGCGGGTGTGTAGTCAAGAGTATAAGAGGTTATTTTAGTTATGTCTGCATGTACCATAGCCCAAAATGGCTGTATTTTTGTGCATGACCACCATAAGTGCAGCAAGGAGCCAGGGTCAGACTCACATGTCCAACATAGGGGCGAGGCTGTAGTTGTAAATTTGTGAATGGGTAAGGGTGCCCTATACAATCCTGAAAGTAGCTTATAGTCTGCATCCTGGGTCGTTACATTTATTGAGTCTTTGTGTTAGTGGTAAAGTATCCTGTCCCACTCCTTTTCTGTGAGGTTGAGATCATGTTGCTTTTCCCATTTGTGGCACATTTTACTGGCCTTCGGGGAGCTGTCTGGAAAGAGGGTGTGTATAGCAAGGTTAGCATATGGCTCTGTGGTGTAGATCTGGAATAAATAGCCTCAAACGGGGTATGTAAATGTGAACAAAAGTGCCAAACATGAATGTATGTCTAACATGGAAAAGATTATGCATGCATGTCACGGAACGCCCCACACTCCGCTTGAGTGCTTCCGTCTGTATACCGCTTCCTAAGTTCTGGAACACGAGTCCAATGGATCTGGCTATAGAAACCCCAAGAACTAGACAACACCAGTCTTGGAGTACATCAGAACTGCCTTTATTTTGAGATCTCACAGACCTTTTTATATCAGGGATGACTCAAAGCTAACCTAATTAACATGACCTAATTTACTACAAAATGTACCCAGACCAGATGACAGTCTTGTGGGCACCGGGCTTCACACATTAATACAATTAACAATACAAACAACAATCTCCCCCCTCCTCAGCCTAGACCATTCGTCTATTAGCCAGGGCTGGTGGCTAATGTGATCAGCTCTCTCAATTAACATAAACAACAATGGGTGAAAAGACTCTTAGAGCCACACTAAACACATTATAGCAGAATTGATGACATTAGCATTTAACAGTACGAGTCCCAATGGTATAAATCAGTCACCATTCTAATATGGCATATAAAGGGTTCCAGAGTCTGTGTGTTTTGGGGGGACATGGAGCTGAATCCATAGTAACATCAACCCCAGGGTCCCCAGGCATACAGCTCACAGAGAGCACCATTCCCCCAAATGCTAGGGCCCATAATCGGTGGGCAACAGGCTTGCATACAGTCCTCTCCAACAGCCTCCGTCCCGGCCAGGTCCGTGACATTTCTCCCCTTTCGGCAGGAGACTAACACAGGAGGAGACCCCAGACGGGTTGACTCCGAAGTTAGTAAACAGCTCCAGTCCTCTACTGCCTGTACCCACACAGTACCCCAAATAAATTATTCCAAACAGAGTATCACTCACCCAGCCAACCTCTCTGTCATGCTGTTGGGGATCGGGGCCCACTGCCCAGCATCCCTGGGGTATACAGGTGGAGACTGAAGTCCCATCCACCTTCACAGGAAATCCATCCTCTGTTAGTTGAGGGCAGAGTCCAGCAGTCCTCGGCCCTGTTGCCAGCCCTTCTGCTGGAAACTCCACACCATCTGTTCCGGCTAACTGTTGGAGAGGGAGGCCGACTGCCCCGCCTCCCTGGAACTCTGTAGTTGTTGCTGGTGCTGGGCAGAGGTTGGTAGCACTCTGCCCTGTTGCCAGCACTTCTGCTGGGGACTCCGCATCCTCTGCTCCAGCTAACTGTTGGGGCAGGCAGCTGGCTTCCTCCCCTCCCAAACTGTGTAGCTGCCATTGGGGAGGTGAGCCGGCTGCTTCCTTTTCCATTCCCTCATCTGGCTGCTGGGACGACATGTCGATGGTACTGTCTCCCAGGTACACGGATCTTTGCTGGGGAGGAAAGCCCACTTCCTCCACCCTGGCCAACTGTTGGGGAGGGACAACACACACCTCCTCTCCCTTCTCCCCCTGTATCTGCTGCTGGGAAGTGATTGCCATCTTCTCACCCTGAGCCTCCACAATTGCTGCAGATGTGGGGCAGAGGTCTTGGACCCTCTGTCCGGTTGCCAGCACTTCTGCTGGGGGTTTGCTAGGTGGTTCCTCCTCTACAGAAATGTCTATTAAATCCCCAGTCTCTGGAAGTGGTAAAAGTGTGGGACAGAGGTCTTGGACCCTCTGTTCAGTTACCAGATCTTCAGCTGGAGAAGTTTGTTTTAACTCCATAGATGCTGCTGGCAGAAAATCACATGTCCCTGTCAGTGTTGTGGGAGAAAGGCCGACTACCTCTTCTCTCAGGAAGGCCGAAGCCACTGTTGGTGCTGGGCAGAACACAGTGAACTTTGGCCCTGATAGCAGCTCTTCTGCTGGAGGCTCATCAGGTTGTTCTTCCTCAGCAGAAAAGTCTATCAAATCCCATGTCTCTGCAACTGATGTCGGGGAATAGGGGTTCACCATCTCCTGTCCATGGAACCCAGAAGATGTTATCATTTCTGGACAGAGGTTAGCAGAGCTCTGCCCTGTTGTCAGCACTTCAGGTTTGGGGACGGCAATCTCCAGATTTTCCACTGCCGATTCTCTGGCATGCTGCTGAACTTGTTCTAGCAGTTTCCTGTATGCCCTTTCCAGATGCTGTTCCTTCCTTAGCAAATGGTCCAGATCAGGTTTGAGCTCTGAGACCCCTGCAAGACCGAGCATAGACTCTCTATAGTCTCTCATGTCCTCAAGGTCAGGTTCCCCTTCATCGCCAAACATAAAAAGATCTGTAAGGTTCTCCCACAGCAATCCAGGGCCGCCAAAGTCATATCCCTCCGGAGAGCATTCTGTTGTCTCCCCTAAATATCCCTCCTCTGCGTGCCATTGCAGAGCCCGATAACGATTGTCCAGCTCTATCTCCTGCTGGACCAACCTGTCCAACTCAGTCACCCATTGCTCCTGGGGCTGCTCTCCCAGGAATGCCATCCGCAATGCCCGTTGGTCACTGGCCCGTTGCTCTTGGGTTGGAAAGCACTTGCCCTGTTTTATACCAGCGAGACGGAGGGCTGCAATCCAGAGCTCCACCCGAATCAGCTGCCTGAGCTCCAGGTATTCATCCTCAGACACAGTCCTGGTGTACGTTGAAAGGATGATCCGCAGCAGCCCCGGGAATTCTGATGCCAGGTCCATATCTCCGCTGGGGTGACTGAAGTCTGCTATGCTGATCTTGGATCCAATGGAGGTTTGGATGTCCCAGACTTCAGACTTCAGGAAGCTTTCCCGCTGCTTGCCACCGATGTCACGGAACGCCCCACACTCCGCTTGAGTGCTTCCGTCTGTATATCGCTTCCTAAGTTCTGGAACACGAGTCCAATGGATCTGGCTATAGAAACCCCAAGAACTAGACAACACCAGTCTTGGAGTACATCAGAACTGCCTTTATTTTGAGATCTCACAGACCTTTTTATATCAGGGATGACTCAAAGCTAACCTAATTAACATGACCTAATTTACTACAAAATGTACCCAGACCAGATGACAGTCTTGTGGGCACCGGGCTTCACACATTAATACAATTAACAATACAAACAACAATCTCCCCCCTCCTCAGCCTAGACCATTCGTCTATTAGCCAGGGCTGGTGGCTAATGTGATCAGCTCTCTCAATTAACATAAACAACAATGGGTGAAAAGACTCTTAGAGCCACACTAAACACATCATAGCAGAATTGATGACATTAGCATTTAACAGTACGAGTCCCAATGGTATAAATCAGTCACCATTCTAATATGGCATATAAAGGGTTCCAGAGTCTGTGTGTTTTGGGGGGACATGGAGCTGAATCCATAGTAACATCAACCCCAGGGTCCCCAGGCATACAGCTCACAGAGAGCACCATTCCCCCAAATGCTAGGGCCCATAATCGGTGGGCAACAGGCTTGCATACAGTCCTCTCCAACAGCCTCCGTCCCGGCCAGGTCCGTGACAATGCATCTTAGCTTTTAAGGCTTTGTAGGAAAGAAAATTGCCTCAGTGAAAAAAATGTTCCGCGTTGATCTGTTAGTGAGGCCAGATATCTTTCAAAAACTGAGGTGACAGGCCTGGGGAGAAATCAGGGTTATATTGGAGAGGGTTAAGTGGATCTGGGAATGAGGAGAGGGTTTTAGAAGGATCCAGGCTTGAATATCATGGCGGAGATCAGAGATAGCTGCTGAGAATGCAGCAGAGATACTCTCCTTAATGTCTGCTGCCACTGAAGGTAGGTCATGCAGACTAGAAGAGGAATGCTGAGCTGGGGTATTGGTGGCTGAAGATCGCTTACCAGTGTCTCTGATCTTGGACTCTGCTGGGTTGCAGCATGGCCAGAAGCCTGTGTACTGTTCTGTGAAGACGCCCCCATGTTGGAGGGCTGTGTCTGGAATATCTTCAATATTTGGCGGCTCAATTGTGTGCCTGGTGCCCCTCAGGGATCGAAAGCGGGAGGCAGAGCCATTCCTGGGTTTTCCCATGTCTTTGTTGGCTCAGATCGCCGTATGCTCTTGTTTGTCCCACTGGCTGCCGGAGCTCCAGGATTCGGCGGCCATTCTCTTACCTGCTCAGACCACACCCCTTACGGTTTTGTCTTATTGTTGGAACATGTAGTGTATAATTCCTGTTGAGTCAGTCCTGTGTAACTTTATACTAGGTTAGTATTAGGATCAGGTGTTACCAGAAATGTGTGGACTGCCACAGAGAATATCAAGCACAAGTAATTGTAGAATAATAATAATCTATTTAAAAATAAGTGAATAACACAAATATAAATGCACCTCCAGTATACCAAAACTGTGTAAATCAAACCAGGTAACCAAACAATAGTGACACACAATGACCAACAGCCCAAACCAAGCTTTTACAGCAAACAGGATAAACAAAGCATTGTTGTAACAGAGCCAGGGTCATACAAGGAAGATCAAGTAGAGGCAGCTGGGAACAAGACAGGACAGGGAGTAGGAAACAGGAGACAGAGCAAGCAGGTAGGAAGGGATCAGGCTGCAGGGTCGGGATCAGGGTCCGGGATCAGGATGCAGGAACACAGGAATGCAGGCCAGGGGCACATGGAGACAACACCAAGGCAGTGAGGAAGAGCATGGGCAGAGTTTAAATACACTTCCCTCAACCAGCATCAGGTGATGACTGATTACATGAGATGATGTGAGCTTCTGGCTGCTGAGGGACACATGCTGGTGGACCCCCGGAACTGCAGAATATAGATCTGGGAGCCACAGTGCCACCAGCAGATGAACCCTTTCCTGACAGTTAGTCATAAGCCATGTACATGTTCACAGGTCTCCTGTGTTTGTTTTTATCCCCTTATGTTGAGAGGTTCATATACCTGGGACTATCTGAATGTTCATGGTCAGTCCTTTGGGAAGAGAGTTCTCCAGTCTTTTCTTTTTTCCTCCCTAAGCTGGTACGTTTTATTATCCTGTCATGTGCTGTCCTGGAAGACAATTAGGAAAATCCAGAGTAAAACCTACCAGTAACTTTATTTCTAGAAGTCTTCTTAGACAGCAAGATTCCCACCCTTTTATTATGATCATTTTTTGTTGTATGCGGTTTGCTTCAGATTAGTCCCATTGATTTTCTTTTATACCAGTTGAGTAAAGTGAATTCCTTTGAAAGTGTTGGTGAATTTCCTGTCTCTGTTGCAGTAGGTGCCTATGTCTCATATTTTGGTATGTCCAAATCTGAATTTTTATTTGTATTTATTTTTTAGGGATAAACTAGTTGACATGGAGGTTCCTGCTCTAGTGTGCTACCTACAGCAATGGCCACAAGTTCATATTAAATAATTTTACATGACTTACTATTTACTACATTTTAAATATACAAAACTAAGCTGCACTGAGATATTTAGTTGACATTGGCAAGACTCCTCATTTTGTCTCGTGGCATTGGCTCCATTAATATTATGATTTTTGCACTCTTGCTTTTTATTGTTATGAATAAGCAGGCAGACAACGTTTAATAAAGGTTAACGTGACTGAAGTGGATTGGTGCTGTAAATCCTTGTGTATATTTAACAACTATTCTTTCCAGGAAGACATTTATTAGACAAGAAAAAAATTCTTGGCATCTACAGTACAAGCTTGTATGCAGCTTACAGTAATCTGTTGAGCTAGAATGCATTTATTCTTGACATGTGAAAAAAATATTAGCACATTTTTTTTACTATTTCCTGAATTTAGAATGCATTGTAATTACAACGCAAAAAAAAAAATACTGGAGCACCATTGTATATAATTCTTTGATATTTCACTTACTTCTGGATATGTATACTATGTAAAGCTACCAAAAAAAATGAAGCACAATCTACAATGTGTGCTTTGTCAATAAAGTTCATATTGCAAAAATAAAGAAGTCACTTAGGGGTCTATATATAAAACATTTGTTGAATAAATGTCACAAATTCACAGATACAAAAAAGTGTGATTTAGAGGTTTCATACATTAAACCACAATTATATATAAAAAAATATATATTTTTATTTAGTAAAATAAAAATAAAATAAAATCACAATGATTTTTCAATATTATGATAGATGTTTGATGTTTCCATTTATGAATAGATAGTGGTTTCAAGTACTGCCTCCAACATGTTTCACCTAGCTGGCTTGATCAGGATCAAAAGAGCATATATTATCAAATATGTACATACATCATATTTGAAAGAACACAATTTTACACTTATCAATGTGTATTCTCACTACCAAGAAGTCACCAGATTAAGTCCAGGCCATGGTCGAATGCATCTTGCGCCGCCCCGGGGGGACCCCAAATAATGGAGGGAGGAAAAAAATATGAAGCTACCCCTGAATAACAGTTGTACCTTGAAATTAACCCAGAGCAATATACCATAGACCTCAGGAAGCATATAAGGAAACAGCAAGCTATTGAATTTGTGAGGGAATAAGTAATACAAGGAGTCATATTCACTCAATATATTCTCTACTATTAATTCTCCAGTGGATAATCTTTCCTATATACTCACTAAGATAACCCCATTTGTTCACACACGTGCCTTATGCATCCCAATTTTATACCAAGTGTCAAGTTGTTCAAAAAAATATATCTAAATGTCACAAACATTCATCCAGGCTGCACACATTTTCCCCATATTTTCTCTACTAATAAAAGTTTCTATGATCGTCAGCTCCCTCTAGTGGCCAAAATGTGGTATATCTTCTGATTAAGGTGCTTCAGAAAAATATATTGCATTCTGGTCATTAGATAATGATTGTAGAAAGTCATTGTATTAGAGAAAATAGGGGGAAAATACATGCAGCTGTGATGAATGTTTGTGGTAACAAATGTTAAATAAATAGATTCCTTAAAGTACAGTATTTGTAAACCCAAATACTATAAATGCATATTAGCTTTAGCATGTAAATGTAAATTCAAGAGTCATTATCCATATCTATAAATCTGCAGCTTTTGTAACAATGATATATGGTGATCCTACTATTAAGGTCCTTGGTTAGGAACTTTGTGTTATGTCTCCAAGTTGTTCTCCTACTGTCAGGGACTTGTGTGACCAGAAATGTGTGGACTGCAAGAGAATGTACCAAACACAGGTAAAGTGTAAATAATATGATTTATTTAAAGATAAGTGAACAACAAAGAAAACACACCTCCAATACAGTAAATAGTGTAACCCAACCAGTAAACCAACAACCAGTGAACGCAAAACAAATGACAGTCTAAATCCAATATGTACAGAGCATGGGATAACCAAAATGTAATCTTACCAGAGGCAGGGTCAAACACGGGAGATCAAGCAGAGGGGAGCCGGGAACAAGACAGGACAGGGGAAGGGAACCAAGAGACCACTAAGCAGGTAGGAAGAATTTAGATGAGATGCAGGCTTCAGGAACACAGGAACACAGATCAGGGGCACAAGGAGAAAATACCAAGGCAAAGTGTAATAGCATTCACCATGTTTAAATACACCTCCTGCAATCAGCATCAGGTGATGCTTGATTGCAGGGGATGATGTCAGCTCCTGACTGCCAAGAGACACCCACTAGTGGACACCAGAACTGCAGCATAAAGATCTGGGAGCACAGTGCCACCAGCAGGTGAATGCTCTCCAGACTGTCAGCCTCCGACTGCTGAGAGATACCTGCTGGTGGACACCGGAACTGCAGCCCATAGATCTGGGAGCCACAGTGCCACCAGCAGGTGAAACCTTTCCTAACACCTACGTTGTCACATGGGCTTATGGGCTTATTAGAAGTGGTTAGTTTCAACTCACCTTATGAAAGCATGGTTCAGTGTTGTTACCATAAAGAAACTTACTCTGAGAAAGTGAGGAATGTCACCCTGCCATGGTTGGAGAGCATGCATATAGACAAAACGTTTCTGCAAAGAGGGTTTAGCAGCTAACAGTGAAAAAAGGTGAAAATAAATATACAGTGAAAATAAGTATTATTTATTATTATTAGTAGTAGTAGTAGTAGTAGTAAAAAAAAAGTAGTAGTAGTGAAAAAAAAGCCAAGATCATGACACAAGAGATGTTAGATATAATTTCAAAACAAAACAATCTAAATTAGACATTATGGGAAGTTAAAGAATGGAATATATAGTGTGGAATCACTTCAAACTCACAGGATTTTAAAACAGCATCTGCCATGTCTAGCCATTAATAGCTTATTGTGGGCAGTGCTGATAGATTTGAAAAAGAGGTAGGCCCCCAAAACACGTAATTGTCCTGCCAACCCTTTCCTGTCAGAGGATTCACTCAGTACAAGCCTGCATGCTGCTGTTTGTGGACTCCACCATAAAGCACAGTCTGAAACATATGAGGATGTTTCTTCTTGCTTTCTCCAGCTTCTCAGCACACACTGGAGCAGATTCAACTTGGAGTCATTGGCTTTACTGCACCACCAGCCATGGTGTGAGTGATTATTCTCCGACAATCATCAAGCAATGTACAAAGCATTTTCCTTGTGATGACAACATATACTGTAAGTGCAATTCATTTTGATTTTAATTTGCTATATAAAGTGTTTGCGTGTGATATTATGTGCGTCCCTGTGTTTTTGATTTCCTTTTATTAAAAATCTATTGTCAGGCTTTCCACACATACATATAAAAGTCCAATGGGTTTGAATGAAATAACAAAGTGTAGCGCTAGAAATAGAAGTGCACTGATGCAATTCAAACCAATATCAAAAGTAACAATAAAATGACAACAAATGTAAAATATAAATCATAATACGCACAATTAAGCACAACGTGTATATAGTGAAAATGGAGATATACACATTCAAAATAAGTCCATAAATAAAGGTAAGTAAAAATCTGTTCCCAGCCAAGTGCAGTGAAGTCTTTGCAAAAAGTGAATATGTACACTCGTGGAAAAAAGACCACCACCGGATGAAGGGAAGGCTAACCAGATCGTTTGAACACACTAGGGCATACGCTCTGTGTGTCAAACAGGCTTGTTATGTAATGGATGAACCATGGGTACTACACTAGACAGTAGGGAAATGCGTTCCACAGTGTATGTCCACATAGTGGGAGGTACACTGAAAGGGAAGCGTTATGGCCTAAACGGATATGACCCGTACCAATCAATGGGTGGAGATGACGTCTTTCCAGGATGTGCGCTTCACAGGCACGTAAAATCAAGTCCGTGCTAACCACCAGGCGGAAGCGACGTAAAGTCATCCGTCCAGGGCATGCGCACTACCAACACCCAAGGTCACGCCCAATAGGTGGAGAAGCGCTCGTGTCATATTGACACATAACGTGCGTCTTACGTCACAGCCACCATGCAACTGCACTAAAAGGGAAAATTATCCCTCTACCTTGAGCGTGATAAGGTCATGTGACCAACCGTGTGTGTGCCTACATAAATAAAATCCCTATAAAGCAGAAGGAAGATGTTCAACATCCACTAAATATAGGGAACAAGGTTGTGTAACAAAAAGTTGTTTTATATAACAAAAAGTTGTTTTATATAAGGATGACATATGTTTGAATTAAAAATAGTACGATGTATTAGATAATATATTAGATGTTCTCTAAAGGACAAATATATATAACCTAAAAAAAGGTATAAAAATCTTTGACGGGTGTAAGAGCGGTGCAAATGGACAGATGAGCTGCTTATGGAATGGACTCTCATGTGGCGCCACCTGTACACAAATGATCACACACAAATAATCATATTAAGAACAAATAAAGAGAGAGATTGGCAACTAAAGGTTCAAATATTAAGAACAAATGAAGAGAGAGATTTGTAACTATAGGGTCAAAATATGAAATAAATATAAATCTAATCAGGCCTGACTAATAAAGGCAGTAATATCCCACTCTATGTTCATGCCATCGGGTGAGTAGGAGCATAGTTCGTAGATTCAGAAGGTCTCGAGTTGCGAGACCCCCCTGGTTTTGGCCCCTCCTCTCCACGGGGCTCTGTATCTATCAATGATTAGGAATGAGGTGCCTTTTAGATTACGATCGTGGTGTAATCTGTAACGTCTGGGCACAGGATGTTTTGTGTCCCCACTTTTAATTAGGGAAATATGTTCAGCCACTCTGATAGAAAAAGTGCGGATGGTGCGACCCACATATTGCTTCCCGCAAGGGCAGGTGATTAAATAAACAATATAGTGGGTCGCACACGTGCAAAAATGTTTGATAGAATACTGTTTGTTGGTGACAGAAGACCTGAAGGTGACCACTTTCCGACCTACTCCCGTATTATGTTGACACACCGTGCATTTCCTGCATGGGAAAAAAACAGTTAGTTCCTGAAAAAATGTCGTACGTGTAGGAGGATTGATAATGTTGGGGGCTATTCTACTTTGAAGTGTGGGTGCCCCCCTGAAAATCATCTTGGCCTGTTCGGGTAAAGAAGGCCCAAGAATATGATCACTTTTAAGAATATCCCAATGTTTTGTGAAAATTGCCTTGATCTGGCGATATTGGGTGGAAAAGGTAGTCAACATAGCCCATCTAAACTTATTGTCAGTGTCCAGCTTGGGTTTGGTAGTGAGTAAAGAAGCCCTGTCTACCTCCAGAGTACGAGAGATCTCTCAACATGGAGGGTGTTTTCATCTCCACGGGTAATAATACGGAGATAGGTGGCCTCTTTTTAAGGCTTAAAAATGTTATGACCTCTGAGTTACATCTGCAGTGGGACATAGCATTTTTAGAACAATATATTGTTGACCGTATAGTCCCTAGAAGTCTACGTTGGGACATACAACCCCAACAAGGGGAGTGGGACATTGACTCCTGGTTTAAATAATTCAATGAGGCTGGCATTGAATTTTTAAGGGTACTGATTACCAAGAAAACCAACAGGCTCACATCCCTAGATAGGGAGATTAAGGAACTCAGAGATAAACTCTTGACTTTTAAATCCTCCCCTGAATATAACTCGCTCTCCTCCAATCTCCAAGGTTTTTTGGAGAAGGAGGACAGAGATCAAAAGCATAAGAAGCAAAAGAAGTATTTTAGGGATGTGGGCGACTATAAAAATGGAACAGTGTTTGGCTGGCAAAAGTTATTCACCTCTGATCCAACTGCAACCGCCAGCCTGGGTGTCCCTCCAATCCCCCAAACTTTGGTGCCACATACATCTGGCACTACTGATGATAGGGCCCTACCCTCCAGTCATACAAGGGGCAGGGAGGCACAGGGTGATAATAGATCTTTACAACCCAGTGTACGCCATTACAGCCCACATACACTTACTGCCCCCACTAGGGGTAGAGGCCATAATAGGGGCAAAAGAGGTGGTGGAGGTCAAGGGAGTCATAGTCGTTATGACTCCTACCATTATGACCCTGACTACCCCCGTGACCATCATGGTTACTACAGAGAAACCCCCCTCTCACCATAGAGAGTACCCCAATGCTCATTATCCAGATTCACGTCAATAAGGAGAACCCACTGTGGCTATCTACAATAAGTTTCTCCACTCATGAATAGGCTTGACAGCTCGTTTGATCAGAGAGATTTTCACGAGCAGCCATCCTATGGATATAACTCAATCACACAGGATCAGGATTTTCGCATGGATTCGTCCATGCGCAGAAACGGTCCAAACCCAAGAGAGGTACAAGAGGGGGGTGGAGAGTACAGAACAGGAAAAAGAAAACAAAATTAATGGGACAAGGCGTTTTTAATTTGAGTTCAAAAACTTTCACCAAGGAGGAATTGTCCGTTCTGGACAAGGGCCTCAAATTTGTGCCACATAAACAATTGGACAAATTCAGTACTTTCATAAATGTACATAAGTACATTCACAAATTAAATGTACAGCGCTATCTTATCTCCAATCCTTGTAGGAGTACAGATATCGCTGCAACTTCAGGCACGGTACATTCAGGATTAGCTAACCCCTCTGTGTTCAACCCACCCGTCCCTGTAGCCCCGGCCATCCACATTTTTAAGGACTTTGTACTCAAGGACCTAGCTAATTTAACAGTCAGATGGACTCGCCACCAACCAATGTCTAGCATTGGTCTAAAATCGCTATGTCAACAGAAAAACTTGGTACTACGTCCTGCTGACAAGGGGGGTGGTATTGTTGTTCTTGATCAATCAGATTATGAATCTGAAATGTACAGAATCCTCAATGAACCGAATACATACAAGGTACTTTCTAATAATCCTACACATGGATATAAGAAGGATCTGTTGAAAATTGTAACTAGAGGCTTTGATGTTAGTATTTTGAACAAAAAAGAGAGAGATTTTTTAGTCCCTTTGGCTCTGAGAATACCAACAATTTAATATCTACCTAAAATCCACAAGGATTCTTCCCACCCACCTGGGAGACCTATTGTGAGCGGTATCAACTCAGTTACCTCTCGCATAGGTCGCAACATTGATCATTTTTTACAGCCATTAGTCAGACACACGCCGTCATATTTAAAAGACACCGGATCTACAATCCGACTTCTGGAGGGCCTTGAGGTGCAGGGGGGTTACATCATGGCTACGGCTGATGTGGCCTCCCTGTACACCTTGGTACCCCATGATAGGAGTTTTGAAGCGGTGAAATATTTTCTGGATAAAGATCCATCTCTGGCCTCTTTCCAATGTGAGTTCATCATGGAACTACTACAATTTGCAACTACACACAGTTACTTCTGGTTCAATCAACAATTCTATATTCAACTTAGGGGAGTGGCTATGGGGGCCAAATTCGCCCCCCGCCTTGCCAATCTATTTATGGCCAAGTGGGAGGAGGATGTAGTCTATGCCCTTGAGAACCCGTCCTTGGTCCTATGGGCGCGATATATAGACGACATCCTCCTCCTCTGGAATGGCTCTGCGGATTCCCTACAGGCCTTTTTTGACCTCCTTAATGAGAATGACAGAGGTATCTCGTTGACTTACACTTCCAGCACAGAAAAATTACTTTTTTAGATCTAGAGATCCTGGTAGTTAATGAACGCTTTCAATTTAAAACTTTCTTCAAGTTGACTGACAGAAATTGCTATATCCCTACAGATAGTTGCCATCACCCTTCTTGGATTCGTTCTGTCCCACGTAGTTAATTTTTATGACTAAGGAGGATGTAAACACCTTCTAGGTACAGGCAGAAGCACTCAAGATGCGACTGCTTGATAAGGGATATGGCCACTCTGAAATCGCTGGAATGGCTCTGCGGATTCCCTACAGGCCTTTTTTGACCTCCTTAATGAGAATGACAGAGGTATCTCGTTGACTTACACTTCCAGCACAGAAAAATTACTTTTTTAGATCTAGAGATCCTGGTAGTTAATGAACGCTTTCAATTTAAAACTTTCTTCAAGTTGACTGACAGAAATTGCTATATCCCTACAGATAGTTGCCATCACCCTTCTTGGATTCGTTCTGTCCCACGTAGTTAATTTTTATGACTAAGGAGGATGTAAACACCTTCTAGGTACAGGCAGAAGCACTCAAGATGCGACTGCTTGATAAGGGATATGGCCACTCTGAAATCGACTCGGAGATCTCTCATACTCTGGAGGTAGACAGGGCTTCTTTACTCACTACCAAACCCAAGCTGGACACTGACAATAAGTTTAGATGGGCTATGTTGACTACCTTTTCCACCCAATATCACCAGATCAAGGCAATTTTCACAAAACATTGGGATATTCTTAAGAGTGATCATATTCTTGGGCCTTCTTTACCCGAACAGACCAAGATGATTTTCAGGGAGGCACCCACACTTCAAAGTAGAATAGCCCCCAACATTATCAATCCTCCTACACGTACGACATTTTTTCAGGAACTACCTGTTTTTTTCCCATGCAGGAAATGCACGGTGTGTCAACATAATATGGGAGTAGGTCGGAAAGTGGTCACCTTCAGGTCTTCTGTCACCAACAAACAGTATTCTATCAAACATTTTTGCACGTGTGCGACCCACTATATTGTTTATTTAATCACCTGCCCTTGCGGGAAGCAATATGTGGGTCACACCATCCTCACTTTTTCTATCAGAGTGGCGGAACATATTTCCCTAATTAAAAGTGGGGACATAAAACATCTTGTGCCCAGACATTACAGATTACACCACGATCGTAATCTAAAAGGCACCTCATTCCTAATCATTGATAGATACATAGCCCCGTGGAGAGGAGGGGCCAAAACCAGGGGGGTCTCGCAACTTGAGACCTTCTGGATCTACGAACTACGCTCCTACTCGCCCGATGACATGAACATAGAGTGGGATATTAATGCCTTTATTAGTCAGGCCTGATTAGATTTATATTTATTTCATATTTTGACCCTATAATTACAAATCTCTCTCTTCATTTGTTCTTAATATTTGAACCTTTAGTTGCCAATCTCTCTCTTTATTTGTTCTTAATATGATTATTTGTGTGTGATCATTTGTGTACAGGTGGCGCCACATGAGAGTCCATTCCATAAGCAGCTCATCTGTCCATTTGCACCGCTCTTACACCCGTCAAAGATTTTTATACCTTTTTTTAGGTTATATATATTTGTCCTTTAGAGAACATCTAATATATTATCTAATACATCGTACTATTTTTAATTCAAACATATGTCATCCTTATATAAAACAACTTTTTGTTATATAAAACAACTTTTTGTTACACAACCTTGTTCCCTATATTTAGTGGATGTTGAACATCTTCCTTCTGCTTTATAGGGATTTTATTTATGTAGGCACACACACGGTTGGTCACATGACCTTATCACGCTCAAGGTAGAGGGATAATTTTCCCTTTTAGTGCAGTTGCATGGTGGCTGTGACGTAAGACGCACGTTATGTGTCAATATGACACGAGTGCTTCTCCTCCTATTGGGCGCGACCTTGGGTGTTGGTAGTGCGCATGCCCTGGACGGACGACTTTACGTCGTTTCCGCCTGGTGGTTAGCACGGACTTGATTTTACGTGCCTGTGAAGCGCACATCCTGGAAAGACGTCATGACGTTGTCTCCACCCATTGATTGGTATGGGTCATATCCGTTTAGGCCATAACGCTTCCCTTTCAGTGTACCTCCCACTATGTGGACATACAGTGTGGAACGCATTTCCCTACTGTCTAGTGTAGTAAGGTGGAACGCACGCGGGATCGCCATCTTGGGTGAAACCGGAAGTACATCCTACACGCACCGCAATGGCTTGTGTTTTTGGCTCTCATGATGGGGGTCACTTTCTATAAAAATATGGGATCAGCAGCAGTGGTGGGATACCCCAGATGATGTCCTTTTAGAGAAGAAACGCGTCAGGACGGTCCCCACTGCTGCCTACATTGTTCTACAGCGCTGTTTTTACCTACATCCATGTGAGTGGTTTTTCATTTTAATAAATATATCTCTGTTTTATGGAATTAAGCTATGGTCTTCTTTCGTTTCCTTTCCAATACTCTCCACATGTCTATGGATTTCTGAGCTGTTGGTTTGCCTGTGGTGCCATTTTCCCATGACTCTACTTGGCTGCTACCCACATATACCTGTTTGACAGCACCTACCCATGGTTCATCCATTACATAACAAACCTGTTTGACACACAGAGCATATGCCCTAGTGTGTTCAAACGATCCGGTAAGCCTTCCCTTCATCCGGTGGTGGTCTTTTTTCCACGAGTGTACATATTCACTTTTTGCAAAGACTTCACTGCACTTGGCTGGGAACAGATTTTTACTTACCTTTATTTATGGACTTATTTTGAATGTGTATATCTTCATTTTCACTATATACACGTTGTGCTTAATTGTGCATATCATGATTTATATTTTACATTTGTTGTCATTTTATTGTTACTTTTGATATTGATCTGAATTGCATCAGTGCACTTCTATTTCTAGCGCTACACTTTGTTTTTTCAGTTTTATTTACCATTTTTTCAATGTGGTGTGTTAGCTGCTAAAATACTGGGAGCAGCGCAAAAATTTTTTGGTTTATTTTCAATGGGTTTGAATGGAACAAATCCTGTGCTGCAGGTGCAAGGTCTCATTTATGTTTTTGGAATGTAAATAATTAGGAGTGGACAGCCTGGAACTAGATTTATTTATACCAGATGGGCTATATATAGAGGAGGTACGTAAGAATATGAAGTGGGAGGTTATTGGTGATTATCTTGAATGTTTTACATAGCTAGACCTGCAAAAGGGGCCAGCCTGAAGTGATCTAACAGGACTTAATTTTCTGTCTAATGTTCCACTTTAATCACCAATAACCTCCCACTTCATATTCTTACGTACCTCCTCTGACATATATACATATATGTCAGAGGAGGTACGTAAGAATATGACATTCAAGATAAGTGCCTGCATTGTTTAAAATCCAGTAAATACAAAATACAAAATATTCTGAACAAAGACATTATATACGCAGATCAAATATTACTACATATTAGTAGATTACATGTAAATAAACACAATTGTATAGTCAAACCTGTTTGCATTTTGGATATAGTAGAATGGTTAAAGCCTTTGTCAGTTTAAATTTGCTGCTTGTGTCTCCTTTCACTTTTTATCCCACAAGTGCAACAGGAAGTGAGAGGAAAATGCGTATTCACCATAAGAGGTTCCCCAATTGATGTTTTACCCTCAACTCTTGTTTTAATAACAAGTCTAAAATTTGGGATTTTCATCACTTTCTGGAAAACAATGGTCAATGGGGAACATAGAGAGCAATACAATCTTAGTAGAGGTTCTAAATATAAACTATTACAACTTACATTAGTTTTCATCTTTCAGTCTTTTGTCCCTATATTTTCAGATAGCAATCCTGAAAAAAAAAGCACACTTTCTGTCCTATGATGGCTACACTCTCTTCTCCACTGAATCCCTGGGGGTCAACAGTGTGCTAGTATGTTTACAGCTTTGGTAAATTGACTTTAAATGTGAAGCCAAAATGTTTTCCACATGCTAGCTATTAGCATATGTCAAACTAGTTTAAGAAATGATACAGTGGAGCCTGGTAATCTATTAATATTTCTTGCTGTTGATAATTTAAACACTGAAATAAATGGCATTTAAATACATGAGGATAAATCACTTGTGAAAACATTAGTAGCAGTACACATATAAACACTGATGTGAACTGAATACATTTGCTGTAGTTGGTCATTCCTGGCTGACAAGCCTACTTTTTTCATATGCAAACCAATATAGTATGTCATTCTGAATGTCTGCAAGTCATATTCGAATAATGCGTAAAAAAAAAAAGAAATCAAAACATTAACAACAAATTACATGCATAGAATGGCATGTAAATGTATCACTGAATGTGTTTTAATTGTGTTAAATCATCTCAAATCAAATTGGTAGCAAGTACGGTAAAATGCTTCTCATCAAGAATAATTTTAATAAGCATACCAGGCTCAAGTTGCTAGAACGTGGAAAAAGTTTTCAGCCCATGGTTCATATCAGTGTTATTTGCAGCATTTCATTAATTCTTTAATTAAACTGGTTGTAATACATGGGAAACCATTGCCTTGCAATGATATATAAAAGATTTAAGTAAAGAATATGCAACTTCATCATGAAGTGTCATTCAACAAAGATAATTATAGCATATAACAGAAGTTGAAAACACTGTTGAGCATAGGAAAGTAAGTCAATTTACTATATTTCTATTGTCTCAAGATGCCAGGCTAGCATGGCTTCCAAGATCTAATTTAAAGAGTAATTTTTGAGAGACATTTAAAAGGCAGAAATATGGCCTTACTACAGCAAACAAAAGCAGTGTGTTTTACAGTTGTTCTTAGTACTCTGCTCCTGCTATATTCAGCAAGAAGATTAATGAATCTGCACCTCCTACTAAGGCACTTGGACACTTATATAGATTTCATGCTACTGCACCTTCCAGATCTTTGCCTCAGTTTATTAAAAAAGATTGGAGTTGGACTCTTTGCTGGCAGTTAAAACTGAAAAGGCCCTCAGAAGGTAACATTTCTTTTACACAGTAATGAGGCTTCATCATTGTTTGCTTACAAACAGTTCCATACTTTATGTTCTGCACATATAAATTGAAATCCTCCTCTGGTGGTGTAGTCACTTTGCATATCTGAGATACTAAAAATGTTTGAACGTTTTTACTCCAAATTGCTGTCCCCTCCTCTCTATTTTATTTCTGCGTCTGCAGAGTCATGGTTTGCTAATATTTCACTTCCTTCTCTTACTAACCCTCAATCAGATAAGCTCAATGCTCTTTGTTCAGATGGAGAAACCTTAAAGGTTATAAAATCTTTACAATACACTACTGCCCCAGGACCAGATGTCTATTATAAGCATTATGCCAATCTCTTGACCACTAAACGAACTATATTATTTAACTTTATCCTACAAGGTTATCACTTCTGTGATGAGATGCTTCTAGCCAATATGTCCTTAATCACAAAACCTAATAAAGATCACCTGTTTCCACTAAATTATAAGCCTTGATAAACAATGATCTTAAAACTTTCAGTAAAGTCCTAGGGAATAGGCTGGCTTTTGTAATCTTCAACCTCCCCTGATCAGTCAAGATTCATTCCTAATAGACTAATTATGGGCAACATGTGTTTTAGTTACGAATGTTATACAAGATGCCAACCTATGCTCTAAAGAGCTCCTATTACTCAGTTTTTTCACATCTTTCCAAGTCAAGCCAATGTCATCAAAGTCATCAAGTTCTATGCCATACTCCTAAAACTAGAATTTTTACCCTGGGCCGGGGTACCCACCAGGGTTGCCCTCTTTCACCCCTACTCTTTGCACTTGCTATGGAGCTATTGTCTAATGCTATTAAGAGGTACCCTAATACTGTAGAATATTCAAATTGCTCACATAGTATTAAATTGTGCATGTACGCAAGATGCCAACCTATGCTCTAAAGAGGTCCTATTACTCAGTTTTTTCACATCATTCTAAGTCAAGCCCATGTCATCCAAGTCATCAAGTTCTATGCCATACTCCTAAAACTAGAATTTTTACCCTGGGGCGGGATACCCACCAGGGTTGCCCTCTTTCACCCCTACTCTTTGCACTTGCTATGGAGCTATTGGCTATTGCTATTAAGAGGTACCCTAATACTGTAGGATATTCAAATTGCTCACATAGTATTAAATTGTGCATGTACGCAGACTTCATAAAGTTATTTCTTGTTCAGCCATTGATTTAATGGTCAGATAAATCCATCTCTTACCTGGGTAAACCTCTGACCTCCACTATCCATAGTTTTCTTCATTATAGGTATAGGTATAAATATATACCTATTTTAACAAAAAACAAAATATACTCAAATTATGGAAATCCTATCTCAATTCATTCTTGGTTAGAGTGACAGCCATAAAAATAAGTATACTACGAAAGATGTCATGCCTATTTAGAACTTTACCTATCATGATCCCAAAATCATTTTTAGATTGCCTTCAAAGGGAGGTTAATACATTTATTTGGTTGGATAATATGTCCCAGATTTTCTAAACAAACTTTTTATTGCTCCCAAACTGTAGATTGTGTTGGTGTTCCTGGGAATGGTTATATAACCTAGCAGCCAGATTTACACAGCTGGCTCAATGGAATATAGTCAATTCCAGAGTCCTCTGGATTAAATTTGAGGCAAGTTCCATTCTTCCTTATTAGAGAGAAACAGCTCTTTAAAGTGTAACTCCACTTTTGTTGAGAAAACACATTCCCCTCTGGGTGATCTATGTACATTGCAAGGATTTTAAAAAACTTTGTTGCAGATTCCTACCTTTTGTTATTGTGAAGAAATCCCTGTGTGTTTGTCTGTGCCTATGTTCTGAGTGAGTCTAATGCGGCGTACACACAAGCGGACTTTCTGGCAGACTAGGTCTGACGGTCTTCCCGACGGACTTCCGGCGGACTTCCGAATGAACGGACTTGCCCACACATGGACTAAAGTCCGTGTATTTTGAACGTGATGAGGTATGATGGGACTAGAAAAGGAAGTCAATCTCGCCGCTTTTATCGGTGAGATTGACACCTTGCGTCCCCCCAAAACAAATACCAGACCCTTATCCGAGCACGCAGCCCGGCCGGTCAGGAAAGGGGGTGGGGATGCACGAGCGCCCCCCCTCCTGAACTGTACCAGGCCACATGCCCTCAACATGGGGTGGTGGGTGCTTTGGGGAAGGGGGGCGCCCTGTGTCCCCCCCACCCCAAGCACCTTGTCCCCATGTTGATGAGGACAAGGGCCTGAGTGGTGCGCAATGACTTATATAGGCATGAGGCGTGGTCACCAGGTGATGTCACCCGATGACCACGCCCCGTATGATGTCACAGTCCCGGGGCATGCTGGGACTGTGCCATCATAAGGGGTGGGGTCACCACCCGGTGACCATGCACCATGCCTATATAAGTCATTGCACACCGCTCACACAGCATTACAGCAGGAAAGAGCGTCGTGTCAACATCGAAAGAAGAGAAGAGGGAACAAGACGACGGAGAAGACTGGGCCACAGCTAGCAAAAGAGTGGCAAAAGAGAAGAAGATAGCAGAGGAGCCCGGCAGAAGAACCGGAGAGCAAGAGAAGAACTGGACACCGGGAGAAGAGGCTGGAGAGCGGGAGAAGAACCAGACACCGGGAGAAGAGGCCGAAGAGAGCAGAGAAGTCGGAAGAGACCCCCCAAAGTCAGAAGAAGACCCTCGGAGCTGCCTAATAAACTACTTTAAAAACCTGTGTAGTGTGTTTTTTATTGACACTATTTTTTCCCCCAGGTGAATGGGTAGGGGTACGATGTACCCCATACTCATTCACATAGGGCATGGGGCCGGGATCTGGGGGCCCCCTTATTAAAGGGGCTCCCAGATTCCGATAAGCCCCCCACCCACAGACCCCGACAACCAACAGCCAGGGTTGTAGTGGAAGGGCCTGGTATGGATTTTGGGGGGACCCCCACGCCATTTTTTTTGGCGTAGGGAGTTCCCCATAAAATCCAGACCAGACGACATTGTTGTCTCTTTCTCGCTGCAATAGGAAAATGTGTTTTTCCTATTGCAGCGAGCGCAAGATTATACCCTGTCACCGAGAACCAGCGTGATAGGATCGCGCTGGAAACATTCACGCGTGCAGGTGCTGCAGCTGCCCTTGCATCGTATTTGGTCCGTCGGACCAGCATACAGATGAACGGGCTTCCCAATCGGAACTGAGTCTGGCGGAGTTCCGGTGGAAAGATTTGAAGCATGTTTCAAATCTAAAGTCCGGCGGATTTTTGACCGAAAAGGTCCGCCGGAAGTCCGATGAAGCCCACACACGGTTGGATTGTCCACTGGATTTGGTCCGTCGGACCAGTCCAGTGGAAAAGTCCGCTCGTGTGTACGCTGCATTATGGGAGTGGCTTCAAAATGATCAACCAGCTGCTGCACCTGCAAAGTTCTAACAAGGAAAATTGCAGGGTCTGCATCCCTTTACATGTAATTTTCTATTGAGAGTATCTCACCAAAAATGACATTGTTGTTGCAGGGGATGCCTGAAATATGACATGTATCTTAGTTAAGACTTCTGGGAAAATCAGTAAGCTAATCACACAAGCAGGACTTGACATCTGGGGGGCGTCCTGTACACATTCTGTGTACAGAACTTATCCAGGTAGCCATATTGCATTGCATATTACAGAAAATTACAGCACTGCAGATTGAAAAGAAAAGGTTATTTTTAATAACATTCAATTACAACATGACTTGTGTCACAATTGTATATGCTATATTATTTTTTCTTATTTGCTATTTTTTTTCCTCATGAAAGTGGAGTTACCCTTTGACCGCTTAGCGGCCACCCCATGTACTTACTGTGGCAGGGCGGTCCCTCTGTGCTAGGTCACATGCCTATTTTTGTATAGTTACTTTGTTAGTTCAGAAATTCATGAGGGGCTCTCAGCAGTGGCATAATGGTGAATGGCAAATCAACATCTAATACATTAGAAAATATATACATCTAAAGGAATGGACCAGATTAGAATATCAACATTCGCTTGAAAATGGAAAAAAAATGGAATACTGTAAATGAACACCTTCACTTTAGAATGTGCTACGTTATATTAGAAACCTAAAAAGTTTCATCTTTAATCTTGAAAACAATTAACCAGAATGATTGCTGTAGAAAGGTCAAGTCTGCAGAGAATTTTTTAATGTTGTTTTTATAAATAATCCCCAATGTGTCTTGTTTACTATAGTGGTTTAAATAATCTTTGATACTGTTATGTACTTAGGAGACATTTTTTGACCCTGTTTAAAAAAACAAATAAGACATAATGCAAAATGTCACAACCCAAGATGTGGGCCCAGCTCCTCTGTACAATATATTTCCCAGTGACAGGAGTCTAAGAGGCAGCTGATGTTCTACCAGAGACCCCCTAATGGGAGCTTGACCTTAGCAACTAGCTACCCTCAGATCACTAAACAAGTACTTGACATGGGGGAGGGCTGGTGCCAGGTAATGGAGACTTGGAGTGTGATAGAGGCACAGTAAACTAGACAGCTGAAGGCAGAGATGGCTCAGCAGAGTCTATGGATGCTGCAGAGACTGTGTTGCGGCTGAGATGCAGTGAAGTCAGAAAGGCTGAGACTGTGGGTGCTATGAAGGCTGCAGGACATCTGAGAAACAATGGAGGCTGTGGGTGCACTACAAACTGACACAATAGGTACAGAGGAGACTTTTGCTGATAGCTCTGTGATGGTTGAGCTATGGTTGAAGTGAAAACTAGGCTGTAGGTGCAGCTGAGAAATGGCTGGGATGCAGCAGAAACTTTGGATGTGAGTGCAGCAGAATGGGCTGCAGGTACAGCAAAGGCTAGGCCGGGGAGCAAAGAGTGCATCAATGGCTGGGCTGTGGGTGAAATGGAAACCAGGCTGTGGTGTGTTACTGAGATAATATGCAAAACAACTCTGGTAGCTCAAGGAGTGAATTTACACTATGCTCAAAAGGTGACAGTGCATCTCATTCAACGTTAAATGTTTGTTTTTTTTTTTTTTCCATAAAGATTTTATTGTATATAAAATATATAACACATACAGAAATCGTACATAGCATCTTGCACAATCATCTCGTGGTGTAAAGAGCAAACAACATTCGGTGCATGCATAGACCAACAAAATGCTAAAAAGAGGCTGATCTGGAGAAGGGTTTTTAGTAATGCTGGAGGTAAAAACCTGAAACCTCTTAATAGGGTGTTGTTATTCGATACGGGACTCTCCCCACTCACATCGTCTCTTGGTGAGTACAAGGGAGAGAGTCGGGCACCGTGCTGGTCCCGGGAAAGGAGTTAGGGGGTGTCGTGGCCCCACCGGGCACAAATATTGAGTGTCTCGAGGTTTCAGGAGTGACGAGAGGGTGCTTTCATCTTAGGGCCTACTATACGTAGGACAACTGTGTAGGTGTTGCTAATCAAGGGGAGGGAAGATAGAATAGTCAAATAAAGGGAGGAGAGGGGGGAAGGTGAAAAGAAAGGGTAGAGGGGGTAGGGGGAAAGGGGGAAAAAGAAAGTAGGGTGTGTAAGAAAGAAAAAGAAAAAAAAAAGGGGGGAATAGGAAGAGTGATGATTGGAAATGAGATAAGAGAAACTAATGGGGGAAGACTCCAGGGAGTGACCGGAACCGCCCCCCCAGACTCTGCAGGAAAGGCACCCACAGGAGTGCCCTCCTGATTGTACGCGATTATGTTTGTATGGACACTCTTGGCAGATATTGACGATATCCCTCAGTGGTCGTGAAGTGTATCCAACAAGACCATGTAGTCGTGAACTTCTGCGTCCTGTCCTGAGAAACATGGATAAGCTCTTCCATGTCTTTCGTTTTGGAGATTCTTGCAAACCATTCACTGATTGATGGTGCAGATGTCGATTGCCAGTGTTTTGGGATACATAATCTGGCAGCATTCACCAGATGCATTGCTAGGGATTTAAAGTAGTTACGCTTGGATAATGAAGTGTGATGCAGGAGATATTGGGCTGGGGTAAAATCCAGAGTAAATGTGGTGATTTGTGCTATTAAATTATGAACCTCCTTCCAAAAAGGTTGGATAATTACGCAATCCCACCATATATGTAGCATAGTGCCCACTTCCGCTCCGCATCGCCAACAGATGTTGGTGATAGAGGATTTAAATTTGTGGAGTCTTGAGGGGGTTCTATACCATCTGGTAGCTATCTTATATCCATTCTCTTGTGTAGTGACATTCAATGAGCCCTTATGTATGTACTCATGGACCGTTTTCCATTCCTCACTAGTTAAAGGTGTCGGGAGATCCCTATTCCATGAGTTCTGAGAAGGTGGAGTGTTAGGTGTTAAGGGGTCATTAAGTAGTGAATACAGGAGGGAAATGAGATGTCTTTGTGGAGTTTTACGGTGACATAGGGTTTCAAACTGAGTGAGGTGTTTAAGCTCTTGAGTTTGATTGATGTAAGATTCTAGGAAATGTCTGATTTGCCTATAAGATCCAAAAGGAAAATGTTGAAGTTTTGGATAAATCCATGAGTTTTTCAAGAGGTATGATTTTCCCGTCTTGGTAAAAGTGCATAACTAGAACGTCATCATATGGCCATTCTTTCTGTAGGAAATTATTATGGGAGCCTGGAAGGAAGTCGGGGTTTCCTCTTAGTGTGGTTAAGGGACCTGGGATTGAGGCCAAGTTCCCCTTTGATGATGCCTTTCTAAATGCAAGTAGGGACGGATAGATTAGAGGGTGAGTCGTTATCGGTTGCGGCCAGTGTTTAGGGGAAAGCCATGGGAGTAAATGTATGGGAAGATGTGCCACGGCGTTTTCCAGGGGAATCCAAGATTTCTTGAGGGCGTGGATATTCCAGTCCGCCACCCTCGTGAGGTGGCTTGCGCTATAGTATTTGCCCAGATCTGGAAGTCCAATTCCACCCCTGGATTTAGGTAAGGTGAGTCTAGAGTACTTAATGCGAGGGGGAGAGTCTCTCCATAAAAAAGTTGAGCAGATTTTTTGGTATGTTGTAAAGAAGCTAGATGGTAGAGCTATTGGTATTGTTTGTATGAGGTATAGCAGGCGTGGCAGGATAAGCATCTTAATCAGGGCTGCTCTTCCGAACCAAGAAACATTTAACATCTTCCATTCTTTAAGGAGATTTTGGGCTTTAAGTAGAGCTCCCTGGAAATTCATTGCGTATAGATTTGATAATAGGGGTGGGATTTGTATTCCTAAGTAAGTAAGGGCGTTTTTTTGCCATTGAAACGGGAAGGAATCTTGACAACTTGTTACTTCTTGGGGGGGGAGCGAGATGTTCAGGGCTTGTGATTTTGTATGATTGATTTTTAAATTGGAAATTTTACTAAAGAGATCAATTTCATGTAACAGGTTTGGGAGAGAAACCCGGGGTGCTTGTAGTGACAGTAGGATATCGTCGGCGAATGCCGATACCTTGTATTCTCTCCCTTTCACTGTAATACCACGGATATCAGGGTTGTTTCTTAATTTGTTGAGGAAGGGCTCTAAGGTGAGGATATAGAGAATTGGTGATAAAGGGCAGCCCTGGCGTGTGCCATTCTTGACCGAGAAGACGTCTGACAGGAGGCCGTTGACTCTAACTGCAGCGGTGGGACCAGAATATAGTGCCATGATAGAGGATAGCATGCGATCTCCGATCCCAATTGCCGAAAGAGCTTCGTGCATATAGTCCCAGGCCACCCTGTCAAACGCCTTCTCGGCGTCTAGGGAGAGGAGAAAACCTTGGGTCTTAGTAGCCGAAATCCAGTGATGTAGGTTTAGCGTGCGTATTACGTTGTCTCGGGCTTCCCTACCCGGGACAAACCCTACCTGGTCTAGGGATACGAGGTTTGGTATTAAGGGGAGTAATCTATTTGCAAGAATTTTTGCATACATTTTGATGTCTACATTCAATAGGGATATTGGCCTGTAATTCGCGACTGATGAGGGGTCTTTGCCCTCTTTTGGTATGACCGAGATGTGGGCTATTAGCATTTTGGAAGGGTCGAATTGGGCGTCAGCCAGGGCGTTGAATGTGGATAAGAGTGTAGGGGAAAGGACATCTAAAAATGTTTTATAATATTGGAGAGTGTAGCCGTCAGGGCCAGGGCTTTTGCCAAGTTTCATTTGTTTTACTGCTGCCTCAATTTCAGTTAGGGATATGGGTTTATCTAGTTCTAGTTTAAGTTGGGACGATATCGGCTTGGGGCTATTTTTGGAGAGGAAAGATTTAATGAGGTCAGAGCGGGTTTTCTGTGTGTTTTGAGATCTTTGGTCAGGGTTCAAATTATATAATTTTGAGTAAAAGATCTCAAATTCTTTAGCTATTTCCTCATTCTTAACCAGAAGATCTCCCTTAGGATTGCGTAATTGGTGTATTCTGGTGGTGGTTTTAGCAGATTGAACTGAGCGAGCGAGTAGGCGTCCACATTTGTTCCCCTGCTCGTAGAAGATCTTCTGGGAGAGGATATAGCGCCTACTAGAACGTTTGTCTAATTCTGTTTTAAGGAGAGCACGGGTATGAGATAGTTCTTGTAAGGTGGCGATTGCCTGTGTTTGTTTGTGCGTTCTTTCTAGGGATTTAATTGTGTCGATGAGTGAATTAATAAGTTCTTGGTTCCGTTTTTTGGTTTTAGCCGCTAGAGCAATCAGATCCCCCCGGATCACACACTTATGAGCTTCCCAAAGGGAGATAGGAGAGATTTCAGGTGACGAATTCTCGGTAAAGTAGTTGAGGATGCATGTACGGATGCGGTCTAGGGAGGTCGGATCCCCCAGTAGTGAAGGGTTAAATCGCCATACTTTAGTTCGAGGTTGGGTTTCAGGAAAGGATAGTGTAACCGTAATGGGGTGATGGTCTGATAAAAACATGGGTTCTATCGTTGACTGTTTTAGGGATGAGAGATCTGACTGAGAGAGGAAAAAATAATCTATTCTAGAATACTTTTGGTGTGGTGCCGAGAAAAATGTGTAGTCTTTTACCGTGGGTGATAATGTACGCCATGTATCGTGGAGAGTCAGATTTTGTAGTTGGGTTTTAATCTGGCGAAGAGCCATATATGTTAGGGTAGAAGAGCCTGATGATGAGTCTAATAATGGGTTTAGGGGGACGTTAAAATCTCCACCAAGGAGAACTAAACCTTCCTGAAAGGTTTCCAGCCGGCAGCAGATGTCTCGAAAAAAGGAGACTTGATGATCATTGGGGCAGTAAACGTTCGCCAAAGTTATTGGTTTGTTTGCATATTTCCCTTTGAGGAAGACATATCTACCGGCCGGGTCAATCAGTGAGTCTGAGAGAAAAAAGTTTGCATGCTTGGAGATTAATATTGATACACCTTTCGTTTTGGCATCTGGGTTCGTAGCGTGGTGGGCTGTACGATATATGTGGTTCGAAAGTTTGGGTATTGAGTCGGAGCGGAAGTGGGTCTCCTGCAAAAAAATAAAATGAGCTTTGTGTTTGGAAAGATATGTCAAGACTTGGGAGCGTTTCTCAGGAAGGTTGAGACCTTTCACATTGAGGGATATACATTTTAGTGATAAGGAAAGATTGGTTAATGGTTTCGATTGCATGGTTTATGTACTGTTAACATCCGGGAGTCAAAGCCCACTCAGATGTAATTCTGTGGATGTCGGTGTACAGAATGTGAGGGCTGTTAAGCAAGGGGCTGGACGGGGTCAGTCACCCCCCGGAGTCTAGGAGCGGGGCAAGAGAGGGAGGTTATTGGTTGTGGAAGAGAGAGGAGAGAGGAGTAGAGAGAAAAGGAAAGGAGGGAAGGGAGTAGAAAAGGAGAAGAGCGGCAAAGGTGGGTATTGAGTAAAGGAGAGGAGGGAGAGAAGAAATGGGGATAGAGGATGGTGAGGGGAGGAGGAAAGTGTAGAAGGGTAGGTAGTGTAGGGTAGGATAAGGAAGAGGAGAGGGATCGGGCAAAGAAAATCTACCAGAGACGAGGTTAGAAAATTCCCCTCGTCTAGGGGGGAAAAAGGGTTCTGGAGTGTCAGCTAGTGTCCTTAAGGACTTGCTGTGTGGGGAGGTGAGAGAAGACGGGGAACCTAGTTCGGGTGTGAACCGGGGGACAGGTCCGCTTCACAACTTAGGTGTAGAGATATTAGTTGTAGTTATATGATGTTGTGTTTTTGTGATTTTTGAGGGGATTTTTGAGGGGAGCCCACTCAGAGTTTAGGTGTACTATAGGGCCACAGGTCACACAGGAAAGGGAACCGTGTAGGAGGTCATAAAGCATTTGTCCGGAAAACATTAACATAATACATCTTCGCTAAAATAACCTATAAGCTGTAAACCTTATCAATTCAAACCTGTATTGTGTGTAACAAGCAGTGAGGAGAAACAAAAAATTATTATAACAGCTTAAATCCCTTAACACAAATACAAGAATTCTAACAGGAAGAAGGGTTATCAACATCCTATGCATACTGAAAGACAGATATCAAACTCAAGCTTAAGCTTTTCCTAATAAATGAAAAGTTAAGCTTTATTCCTGAAGGAGGAAGGTAAGGAGGCAGATCGTGTGGGGGATGGCAAAGGAAAAGGGGGAGAGGGGGGAGGGTTGGATGGGTAGGGTGGGTCTGGAGCAGGGGATAGGGAAGGAGAGGAGGGGGTAAGGGGGGATGGTATGGGAGAAGGGTGGTGAGAGGGAGATACTTGTTGTTGACTTTTGAGCTAAAGGGACTAACCATGCGATTCTGAAGATGCGAGGCTAAAGCCATACTATGACCTCATCAGAGGAGCCAGTGGCCTGATAAAGCGTATTGTATGTGATCTGGCTTCTATGATAAATGGTTTGCTTACTAAAGACCAAAGACCTCTGAGGGAATAGGTAAAGACAGTTTTCTTGATGACTAGGGTAGCTATGAGATTACTTTTGCTATATGTATAAGATCATTTACCATAAAGAAATCGCTTATTATGCATTTTTACATACTGGTAATGACATACATGCTTCATCTACGTTTAAATACAAAGAAGAAATGCATGAAACACAAATAAATAATAAAAAAAGAAAAAAAAAAAAAAAAAAAAAGGGGGGGGTGGGGGGGGGAAGGGAGGGGAAGGGAAGGGGGGAAGCTGTAAAGTTCTGTTCCTTCTACTCCTGCATGTTTGTATGTGGAAATTTGGGTAGTCAGGGAGATATGGAGAGGTTCCTGTGAGTAATAAGGAGGAAAAAAAAACCAGATAGGGGTTGGACGGATGTGGATGAGAGATGCCAAGGGATATCAGGGGACTGCATTCCTGCTGCAAGAATTAGAGTACAAAGTACGATGAGGGGGTGGTGTGCATCGGGGATTAAATCGAAAACTCACTGCTGTTGCAATGCGGCTGAGTGGTTGACTTCAATCTTCCTGATGATTTCGTCCCGGGGGAGACATCGGAGCACGAGGAGGGCTTCGCTGATAGAGGTCTCGACGGGATGAGTGTGGTTTCGGTGATGCCGATCCTGCTTTTCGTCTGCGCGATCTCTGGCGTGGTGCCTTTGGAGATGGGTTGAGAGTAACCGGCTGCCATGGTTCCGAGGGGAAAAAGAGGTCATACCATTCCGGAAGTTCGATCCGTGGAAGGTCAAGCTGATCACAGAAATTCTTCAGGTCATCTGGTGTGCGGAGGATGGCAGTGCGACCCCTGGTGGACGCAGATAAAGCAAAGGGGAATTTCCAGCGATACTGGATGTTCCTAGTGCGTAATGCCTCTAATAAAGGTCTTAGGGCTCGTCTGTTTTGTAGCGTGATCTGCGACAGGTCCTGGAAAAGCTTTACTTCAGTCCCATTAAAGATTACTCGGCCTCTTTCCCTAGCTTTCCGTAGGATTTCCTCCTTAAGGGGAAAGTTCACCAGACAACAAACAATGTCTCTGGGTGGTTCATTCTCCCTGGGCTGGGGGCGAAGAGCGCGGTGTGCTCTTTCCATATCAATGGGTGAATCTGCAGGTCTTCCTATTAGATCATTAAATAGAGCACAGAGGGTTTGCTGCACTGAGTTTGGATCGATGCTTTCGGGTATACCCCTTACCCTTACATTGTGCCGGCGACCGCGATTATCAAGGTCTTCCACATGTCTATGAAGTTCAAACATTTGGGAGAGTTGTGCATCATAGGCAGATTGGACCTGGCGGATGGCTGTTGCATGGGTCAGGGTTGTTTGTTCTACTGTTTCAATACGGTGTGCTATCGCCTGCATGTCTGATTTTAAGTCGGCAATAGCTGCCGTCACCGTGCTTTTAATGTCCGATGCTACTTTTTCCAGGTCGAATAAGTTTAGCATGTGTGTTCGACCGGAGTCGGTTGTGGGAGTGAGAGAACTCATGGTCTGCATGTCGGGCCGTTCGGTAGGAGAGGCCGGTGTTTGGGCCTGTGAGGCCACGTGTGCGGACGGTCTTTGGGTGCGGAATATGTCAGGAATATTCCTACTGAGTTGCGTACCTGGGTCCAATGTGGTACGGGACGTTGAGGAACTCCGGGTGGACCTGCTCATGCTGAAATCAAGGTGTGGGCTCCCCGTTTAGCTACGATCTGTCCCCGGATCACAGGAGCTCTTGGCTTATGCTGCCATCACGGTCTCCGTCCAGGCCACGCCCCGTTAAATGTTTGTTACCCCAACAATTCTTATTCCTCATATGTGCCTGTCGTACCATGTACTTGTGTGAGAAAGTATTATGTTCTGTTTGTATCTTTATGTGATCCTGCTAGTTCTTCTGCTTTTCTATTAAAAACTGACCATACTAAGCAGAAGAAGAGCACACCATGGTCAGTTCTCTAGCTGTGCTCTCCTCCAATGATGAGACTTGTCCTGACATGCCCCAGCTGCACAGACATTCACTGGTACACTCAATGTGCTGCTGCTTCTCCTCCCCCAGCTCATATGCAGCTGAAAACATAGGGAATGTGATCATTTATAAAAAAAATAAAAAAAAAAATGTTTTACTTTTCATTTCTATATTAAATTGAATGGATTGTTTTACAAGGTGATCGTTTACAATCATTTTAAATATAAGAATCAGTCACATAAAGCAGTCAAGACTCTATGGGTAAAAGTGGCCACTTTACCCTTGTTTATGGGAGATAAACACCAGGGACACCAGTGCTAGAAGATGAAAGGTAAGTAACAATGAAAAAGATATAATGCTTTTGATTTACTAAAACAGGAACGTGCAAACTCTGGTGCAGCTCTGCATGGAAACCAATCCCAATCAACTTCCAGTTTGTTTGTTATTTGTCAAAGCTTAACTGAACACGCTGAAGTTAGATGGCTGATTGGCTACCATGCACAGCTGCACCAGATTTTGCATGCTCCAGCTTAAGTAAATCAACCACAATGTGTCATAGTAGTTCACCAACAGTATATATTCTAATATCCTAGTACGGACTGCGTTCCTGAACTCATTTTACTAATTATGAAATTATATTTTGTAAAAGCCCTGCTTTATTGAGCATTTAAGGCAATCATATCTTACATACGTTTGGCTCATAACATTCAAGTTAAAAAATGTGACTGCAAAACACAGTAATAGTTCCAAAAAGATAAATTTAAGTTCAATATATAGAAGACCTGAACATATAAATGGCAAGTTATTCATTTGGCATGCATATGGAAAAACAAATCTTAAAAAATATCAAGGCTTAGGGTTAGTTATCTGGGAGTAACAATGATAAAGTACAAACAGTAAAAAGGACTAAAATTGAAAAGGAAACATGGGTACAAAAAGAAAAATAAAGGAAAAAAGGTAAAAAAAATTATCGATGCTAGTAAGTTGAGTCAAGCAGATATTAATGTTACAATTAGGATTGAGTCAAACACCACACTGTTCGGTTCGCAGCAGAACATGCGAACAGGCAAAAAATTTGTTCGAACATGCGAACACTGTTAAAGTCTATGGGACACGAACATGAATAATCAAAAGTGCTAATTTTAAAGGCTTATATGTAAGTTATTATCATAAAAAGTGTTTGGGGACCCGGGTCCTGCCCCAGGGGACATGGATCAATGCAAAAAAAAGTTTTAAAAATGGCCGTTTTTTTGGGAACAGTGATTTTAATAATGCTTAAAGTGAAACATTCCCCCTCTTTTCCTGTGGCCTGCCAGGTTGCGTGCTCGGATAAGGGTCTGGTATGGATTTTTGGGGGGACCCCCATGCCTTTTTTTGTAAATTTTGGCATGGGTTTCCCCTTAAAATCCATACCAGAACTGAAGGGTCTGGTATGGATTTTGAGTTGGACCCTCACGCCATTTTTTTTTTACATTTTGGCATGGGGTTCCCTTAATATCCATACCAGATCTGAAGGGCCTGGTATGGAATTTGGGGGGACCCCCACGCAATTTTTTTTTTAAATTTTGGTTCAGGGTTCCCCTTAAAATTCATATCAGACCCAAAGGACCTGGTAATGGACTGTGGGGGAATCCCATGCCGTTTTTTCAATGACTTTTATGTGTATTGCCGAGACCCGACAATTCATTATAGCCGCGAGTAGTTTTAAATGACTTTTTTCCTTTAGAAATGTCATTTTGTGCAGGGACTGTTCTAAGCAAAGGGAAACATTCGCTACTTTACAGGCATACTACAGACACCCCTCAGGTACAAAATTTAAAGGAATATTTCACTTTTATCGTTTCACGTTAAGCATTATTAAAATCACTGCTCCCGAAAAAACATCAGTTTTTAAAACTTTTTTTGCATTGATACATGTCCCCGGGGCAGGACCCGGATCCCCAAACACTTTTTATGAAAATAACTTGCATATAAGCCTTTAAAATTAGCTCTTTTGATTCCTCACATAGACTTTTAAAGGGTGTTCTGCGGGTTTTGAATTTTCCGTGAACACCCCAAATTGTTCGCTGTTCGGTGAAAGGGCAAACGGCCAATGTTCGAGTTGAACTCATGTGCGACCCGAACATAAAGCTCATCCATAGTTACAATGAACAACCTCAGGTAAGCAGTAGGAACAAAAACCATGTTTGGCCCAGCCCTGGCCCCAGGGTGACCTAATGAAGATCATATTCAAGTATAAAAAATTAAGAGAAGTTGAAATAATATAATACAAATCATGAATATATAAAAATATCAGGTGACATAGAATTAAGGCCAATGTAAAAACATTAAGATATTATAGGAGAAGATTGATTTGTATGGCAGTTTATTTGAGATCCTGCAGACATACATTGACCCCTGAAGAATGCTTTGTGCACTTCTCATAGGGTGGACATCTGCTTTACGAAACCTAATCTGTTGATCTGAAAAGATTAAGTTAAGGTACTCAAGAGTCATTAATGAATGTGGGTTATATGAAAAAGAGGCTTCATTCTCTGTGTGTCAAAAAGACATTGTTCCCTGATCAATCTGTAAAAAAATATGAACAATTTATGTACCAGTTTAGAGGATGGGTTGTGAAACAATGCCCTTTTATCCCTCAACAGAGACATAGTCAGGTTGAAGTCCCTCCTCATAATCATAAACAGGTGGGAAAACTGTTGCAATTTGTCTAAAATCTGGGCGAGGAATTGGATCTGGCCTGCGTTGGTAGCATAAACATGCAGCAAAGTGGTGTTCCCACATAGGTACAATCCAATAGAATGTACTGTATCTTCCATGGAAGGTCACTGAAAGAAGTTTGAACTCTTAAGGGGCAGCAATGTTTCAACAGAATAACAACTCCGGCTTTCCCTAATGAGTCTGAAGTCATATATAAAGAAGATAAGTGTTTCAATGCAAATTTAAATGCAAATTTAAAGGATCAGCCTATCGGAAATGTGTTTCTTGTATCAAAACTATATCTGACCTTGAAGACCTAAACTCATTCAGTGCCAGCAATCTCTTCCGTATAAGGTTAACCGGTTCCTGACTGGCTCACACAGATATACTGCAGCACAGTGGCACAGCTGGGCAAAACCTTGTATGGGTACAGAATCCACTTTAAGAGCCGCCAGAGGGCACGCGCGAGACTTGGGAGGCCCGCATGTGCACGCTGCATGGCGGGGGACCTGACACGAGTGGCCTGTGGGCACGACCGCCACAGGCCATGCGCGAACACACAAATCCCTGTTTTGTCAGGGGAGAGGAGACATATCCTTTATTCCTACTAAATAGGGACAACAATATGTCTCCTCCCCCAGTCAGTCCCATCCCCATACAGTTAGAACACATCTAGGGAACACACATTTAAACCCTTGATCGCCCTCTACCAGTGACATTTACACAGTATTTAGAGCATATTTATAGCACTGATCGCTGTATAAATTTAAATGGTCCCAAACATGTGTCAAAAGTGTCCGATCTGTCCGCCGCAATGTCACAGTACCGCAAAAATCGCAGATCACCGCCGTTACTAGTACAAAAAAATATAAAAATGCCATAGAAATGTGACATTGTAGGGTCTTTGGGAGACCCAAGTCTTTATTTAAGACTCAGTTCAGTATCCTTTTGGGAAGGGTATTAAGGTACCCAACAGCGTCCTCTAAATCTTTGCTTCTCTTTCCGTTGCATAGAAGTAATAAGATAACTTGTGATTGCTTATATTTTTTTTGTTGTAGCAGTTTGGACTTTCTATGATGTTATGCCCAGGTTGGCTTTAAGCGTTTTGGGAATGCTGTGAAAAAGTGTACACACCCATTGGAAGCTTGGTGCTCATGGGAATTAAGGTGATCGATCAGGTAGGTAGGAATTTTAGTCAGAAATAGTAAATTAGAAATTTCCCTTGCTTATATCCAAATATCATGAGAGTGGTGAGTACTTTTCCATGTATGTTCATATAATCTGCTAAATTTTCTTTAAAGAATGAAAGAAGGTATCCGAAAAATTCAAATGTGTGTATGTCATTACTTAAGGTTTTAAAAAGAAATTAGGAAATGTTGTTGCTGTGGTGCATATGAAAAAAAAGGGGTTTTTGGCTATGCAATTTAAATTTGGAACGGGCATTTATATTTTTGCTGAGTGTAAACAAATATCTTAAGAGAACAAAATAGACATACAGTGTATAAACAGAATGAATATTAAAAGGCCAGTCAGTACAGTAAAAGTACAATAGTATATGAGGTCTCCCCTTTACTATTATTTGCCGGCATTTATAGAATTGTAATTATTTTTTGTTTAATTAGTTTTTATTAAAAAATAGCACAAACAATAGACACTGGACAATGTATAAAACAGAGGAGATTGCAACTGAATGACCAGTGAACCTCAGAAGTAGTGGACATTCACCAACTTGTCATAAACCAGGATTTTTACCTACACATAGGGTGCAGCCACTAAAATCTTCTCTGTAAAAGCCCTTTACACAGGTGTAAAATTTAGAAAGAACAGAAAGTAGGGAAAGGGAAAGAGAAAGATAAATTATAGAATAATAGACAAAAAGGGTGAGAGGGGGAGGGGGGCGAGAGTAGTGTGCCCGTCTCGGGCCATCCCCTGTCTCTTATCATAGTTTGAACATCAAAGTTATCTAGATTGGGACATAATTTCTGCGTAAGCAGAAGTATACTTGAAGGCGAACCAGCAGGACCATATTTTCTTTGCTAGGTCTGATTTATTTCTAAGGGAGAGGGTAAGATCTTCCATATAATACGTATGATCTACCTTCAGTAGCCATTGGCGTAAGGTAGGAATGGTCGTCTGCTACCAATACTGGGGAATGAGAGCTTTTGCTGCGTTAAAGAGATGTGGAGTTATAGATTTTTTATAAGATCCTACTGGTTCACCCATACAATGTAACAATACAATCCATGGGTCATTAGCAGAGACCTTCAGTCGCCACATTGCCAAGGCGCCATACTAAAATGCCACATTTTGCCCATTTTCATTGAAATGCCATATTTCGCCAATTTTCAGGAAAATGCCACATTTTGTGCCATATTTTGCCTTATTTGGGCCAATAAAAAAGAAAAATATTCTAATATTCTTCAAGTGGGACAGTAATATTTGTCAGCAATGTCTTCATATAAAAATATGAAGATTTAATACCACCTTACACAGTGTATTCCATGTGCTTGTCTGTGAGAGAGACACACAGACTGTCACTGGCAGACTTCCCTATTGTTTGTGTATTGGGAGGGAATGTGGATTGTGCCCCTCTCATTGTTAAATGTTATTGACCTCACATTGTTCTGTCTGCCTTAAGATAAACTTATTATGGGATGTATATGTATATGTGGATTGGCTGCTAAGGGGGAGGGGGGATTGTCCCACAGTGTATATCTTTGTGTACACTGTATGTAAAAATCCATTAGCAGGGGGGAGGACCATAGGGAAATGCATATATACAGTATATCAGCTCCCTTTCCCACGTCCTTCATACCAAGCTGAAGTGTATTACTGAAGTCATGTTTTACATTTTCGTGCTTTCCTAATTCAATATGCCTAAAGTTGCTAGTTCAAATGTAACCCTTTTCAATAAGTGGATTAATGGTGACAGCAATTTTGCCGTGGAAGGTGGAAAGATATTCTGCAAGTTGTGCACAAAATCGGTAAGTTTTTATTCAGTTTTCTTTGAGAACTCTTCTTATACCTATATCATTCTAATTTCTCTCACTTTTTCCATGTTTCGAGAGAATGTCATCTTTTTCTATTACTTTCACAAGCACTGTATATTTTGAAGTTATGGCCACTAACGTTCGTTTTATGGTACCCAACAGCCTTGTACCACAAGTAGCCTTGAAATGCTCCTCAAGTTTTAAAATTTTCTATAGTTGAAAACTGTACTCTGTCCTCACCTTAGTCCCCGTCCTGAAACTGATCTATTATGGCCTGTGTAGGAAACATACTTTTACTGGAGAATTTTTACCGGTACTGAATACAAAACTTTTTCTTGTATTTAATTTACAGTATGAGTTTAAGAAGAAGTGGCAATTTGACGTGCACAAGAAAAGCGAGCAGCACCTGGCAAGGGACAAAGCTCCGAGTACTGATCGGAAGCAGCAGCAGCTCCTTAGAGATGTGGAGACGTCACCATTGCTTTCCTTAAAAAAGGCATTCCATTACACAAACTGGAGAAGGGTCCCCTACGCAACATTTTTGACAAGTACTGTAGCGTCAAATTTCCAAGCGTGAGCACGAATGGTACCTCAATTGTGTGAAAAGGTAAGCAACGTTCAATGATAGTTTATGTTCAAATCACGCATAGGTACCTTTAGTTGAGCAACAATACCTTCTGCAAAAATTAAGATCAACAAGTAAAAATTTACAAACATGTTTACGTGTAGGTATGAAAAAAAAAACAAATTTTCATGTTTTAAATGGTGCCCACTGTATACGTGTATATATTTTTCTTTCTTAAAACTTGGAGGAAATTTGCAAGGACATTGGTGACTCAAGGATCTGGCTCAGCGTAGACGAAGCAACAGACTCACTTGGACGATACATCACCAATGTCGTTGTGGGAAAATTGGATCCTGCCAATGCCCAAAAAAGGTCATCTTATCCACGTGGCTCAGTTGGAAAAAATGCTTCAACCATCATCCAAACTGTCCAGGAAGCCCTGAATAAGTGCCTTTTTTTCCTACACTACTACTACTACTAAACCAGCACCCTTCAGGCTATAATTTTAGCTTTTGTCTGTCACTGTGTCATTTTTAGTGCTTATATACAGCATGCTAATATTTCATTTATTTATTTGCTTCAGGACTGCTGTGGCAAGGAGCCCCCAACACGGCAGGACGCTTGCTACTACTTGTCATAGATAGTGTAGCATACATGCTGAGAGTGGAGAGGACCCTTAAGGCTATTTACTCAAAAATTATTCACAAGACATGTCTGGCGCATGGACTACATCGTGTTGCGGAGGCCATACGGGAAGAGCACCCCAAAGTCAATAAACTCATCTCGGCGGGGAAAAAAATATTCCTGAAGGCACCAAAGAGGGTCAAGGTATTCAGGAAACATTTGCCTGGCGTACCACTACCTCCCAAGCCTGTTGTCACTAGGTTGGGCGCCTGGTTGAAGGTTTCAAAACCATGGTAAAGGAGATGGAAAGTGATTCTGGTGCGGTGAAAAAGGCAAAAGACCTCATAGACCAGTGGTCATCAACCCTGTCCTCAGGGCCCACTAACAGGCCAGGTTTGCAAGATAACTGAAATACAGCACAGGTGATATCATTTGCTGCTCAGTGATTGCAGTATTCTAGTCTGCATCTCCCCAGGGTAATACATAAAACCTGGCCTGTTAGTGGGCCCTGAGGACAGGGTTGATGACCACTGTCATAGACGACCCGGCCCTCTTCTCACAGCTTTTCTTTTTGGAGGCCAATTCCAAGTTAATTCCAGAAGTCATCGAGCAGCTTCAGTCTCAGAAGATTCTCCTGACGACCTCTGTGGCGAAGATGGAGAAAATTGCCAATACAGATTACCCAGGAGCCATTGGAAAGAGGATTAAGGCCAAAGTACAGGCCGCCCTGACCAGAAATTGTGGCTGGGAGGAAGTCAAGAGTGTGGCTGCGAACCTCGAAGAAAAGGAATCCCCGCTGAAAAAAGATTGGGATGCTGCAGATGTGCTGGCAATGAAATATGCGCCTGGAACATCAGCTGACATAGAGAGGACTTTTTAGAAATTACAGTACATCCTCAGCGACCGTCGCCTCAATTTTTCTATTGCTCACGTAAAATTATACTATAATTAAAACTAAAATTGTTGTAAATACCTGTAAATAGTAATAAAGTAGTTAATATGATTCAAGTTGCACAATTTAATATCCCTTTTATGATGGGAAGGGGGGAGGAAAGTTGAAAAATAAATGCCACATTTGGCCAAAATAAGTGCCATATTGCCACATTTTGTAAAAATAGATGCCACGTTTTGAAGGTCTCTGGTCATTAGTTATCTCATAACCTTGAATCTCTTTTGCCCAGTGAAGGATAGACAACCAATAACTGAGTATAAGTGGGCAAAATCGCCAAACATGAGCATGTGTTGCCCTGTCTCCACAGCCCCTCCAGCTCATCGGTGATGTTTGTGGGAAGGACTTATGGAGTACTGCCGGGGGGGGTAGTGCCACCTTGTCAGCAGTTTGTAATTAACCTCAGCTTGTGTAGAGGCTCCAGAGGAGTTATGAGCCATCATGAGGATGGTGGATTTTTGCGTTGCTGATTGTGATGCGAGGGCCCGTGGAACCCAGAATTCCTTGGAAAGTATGGGATGCCCTTATTTCAGCTCCCCATATACCTCTTATGTTTAAGTCACCCTGTGCTATCCTGGCACAGGGTGAGTGAGAAAATATATCTTGGACTACTTAAAATGGGACAGACATATTTGTCCACAATATCTCCCAGGATGTATGTAGAGACTATTCTTGGTTTGTTTGATTCTGAACTCAACATGTTTGTTTATTGAGAGAGCAGATCACATTGTCCTCTGTACAATGTAGGAGACGGGCCAACTCCTGGGGAGCTCCTGCTATTGTGAGAAAATGTCTTGTGGTTGTACTTATGATAATGTGTAATGTACTGTGTGAAGCTCGGTGACAACAAGTCTGACCTGTAGTGAAATCCTGATGGGCACAGAGTCACATTGGCTGCTTAAAGGGATTAGTTAATTAGCTCATGTTAATTTGTTACAGGTATATTATTAGAGTAATATAAGCAGGAGGGGGAACCTCCTCTTCTACTGTATAAAAAAAACTTGTATTCTGGTTCTAATAAATGAGTCCATGTTAGCAGTTAAACAAGTGTCGCCTTGTTTTGTGCTCGTGAGTGGTTGGAATATCTGATATCTATATCCAGACTGGGAGGAAGTGGTATACTGACGGAAGCACTCAACCGGAGTGTGGGACGTTCCGTGACATTGGTGGCAAGTAGTGGGACGCTTCCTGCAGTCTGGGACATCCAAACCTCCACCTGCATCCAAGATCAGGATATCAGACTTCGGTCACCCCAGCGGAGATAAGGACCTGGCATCAGAGTTCCCGGGTCTGCTGCGGATCGTCCTTTCAGCATACACCAGGACTGTGTCTGAGGATGAATACCTGGAGCTCAGGCAGCAGATTCAGGTGGAGCTCTGGATTGGAGCCCTCCAGCTCGCTGGTATAAAACAGGGCAAGTGCTTTCCAACCCAAGAGCAACAGGCCAGTGACCAACAGGCATTGCAGATGGCATTCCTGCGAGAGCAGCCCCAGGAGCAATGGGTGACTGAGTTGGACAGGCTGGTCCAGCAGGAGATAGAGCTGGACAATAATTATCAGGCTCTGTAATGGCACGTAGAGCAGGGATATTTAGGGGAGACAACAGAATGATCTCCAGAGGGATATGACTTTGGAGGCCCTGGATTGCTGTGGGAGAGCCTTACAGATCATTTTGTGTTTGGCGATGAAGGGGAAACTACCCTTGAGGACCTGTGAGAATATAGAGAGGCTATGCTCGGTCTTGCAGGGGTCTCAGAGCTTAAACCTGATCTGGACCATTTGCTAAGGAAGGAACAGCATCTGGAAATGGCATAAAGGAAACTGATAGAACACGTTTAGCAGCATGCCAGAGAATCGGCAGTGGAAACTCCGAGATTGCCGTCGCCAAACCTGAAGTGCTGACAACAGGACAGAGCTCTGCTAACCTCTGCCCAGTACCAACAGTGGCTTTGCCTTCTTGAGAGAAGAGGTAGTCGGCCTTTCTCCCACAACACTGACAGGTACATGTGATTTTCTGCCAGCAGCATCTATAAAGTTACAACAAACTCCTCCAGCTGAAGATCTGGTAACTGAACAGAGGGTCCAAGACCTCTGTCCCACACTTTTAGCAATTCCAGAGACTGGGGATTTAATAGACGTTTCTGTAGAGGAATAACCACCTAGCAAACCCCCATCAGAAGTGCTGGCAACCGGACAGAGGGTCCAAGACCTCTGCCCCACACTTGCAGCAATTCTGGAAGCCCAGGGTGAGGAGGTGGCAGTCTATCGTGAGCTGCATATCAGGATCCAAGGAGAGAATGCAGTCATCACCTCACAACTGCAGCTTGATCTGGTGTCGGTGGATGGGCCTGTGGTTTCCACTAACAGAAAACCAGCAGAAGTGCTGGCAACTGGGCAGAGTGCTACCAACCTCTGCCCAGCACCGGCAACAACCACGGAGTTCCAGGGAGCTGGGGCAATCGGCCTCTCTCCCCAACATTTAGCTGGAGCAGATGATGTAGGGAAGCTCCTACGCCCAGCTGAACTGCTGGCAATGGAACAGAGCGCTGCTGGCCCCTGCCCTCCACTAACAAATGATGGATTTCCTGTAAAAGTGGATAGGACTTCAGTCTCCACCTGTCTACCCCAGGGATGCTGGGCAGTCGGCCCAGATTCCCAACAGCATGACAGAGTGAGCCCAGTCACCCTGTCTTCTCTCCAGTGGCTGAAAGGACTCCAGGGAGAAGGGCCAGTCCAGGCCTGTCCCCAGTGGTGCTCATGTTCTATGAAAGAGGCAGAGGTTGGCTGGGTGAGTAATGCTCTGTTTGGAACAATTTGTTTGGGGTACAGGCATTAGAGGACTGGAACTATGGACTATCTTCGGAGTCAACCCGTCTGGGGTCTCCTCCTGTGTTAGTCTTCTGCCGAAAGGGGAGAGATGTGACGGGAGGGCCCGTGGAACCCAGAATCCCTTGGAAAGTATGGGATGCTCTTGTTTCAGCTCCCCATACACCTCTTATGTCTAAGTCACCCTGTGCTATCCTGGCACAGGGTGAGTGAGAAAATATATCTTGGACTACTTAAAATGGGACAGTGATATTTGTCCACAAAATCTCCCAGGATGTATCAGAGACTATTCTTAGTTTGTTTGATTCTGAACTCAACATGTTAGTTAATTAGGAGAGCTGATCACATTGTACTCTGTACAATGTAGGAGACGGAATGACTCCTGAGGAGCTCCTGCTATTGTGAGAAAATGTCCTGTGGTTGTACTTATGATAATGTGTAATGTACTGTGTGAAGCTCGGTGACAACAAGTCTGACCTGTAGTGAAATCCTGACGGGCACAGAGTCAGATTGGCTGCTTAAAGGGATTAGTTAATTAGCTCATGTTAATTTGTTACAGGTGTATTGTTAGAGTAATATAAGCAGGAGGGGGGAACCTCCTCTTCTACTGTATAAAAAGACTTGTATTCTGGTTCCAATAAATGAGTCCATGTTAGCAGCTAAACAAGTGTTGCCTTGTTTTGTGCTCGTGAGCGGTTGGAATATCTGATATCTTTTTTTTTGTTTCATAAATTTTTATTCAGGTAAGAATAAGTTGTACAAACGGTATATCCGTACGTATGAAAATATTACAGAGGTACAACGGTAAACAACAAGTACTGCATAGATAACTGTAAAGGTCAGACATTTCTAATGTAATTACAGAATAACATTGGGAGATGTAAGAGCTTATTTGTAAAGCAAATGGAACGTTTATAAGTAGGTACATGGAAGGTCATGTTCCCTTAGATGGTTTGTAGTTATCCCAATAGAATTAAAGCCAGCTAACAACAATATACACTATCTGGTGATGGTGTTTCGAGGGTATATCTAGTAACGTGATATGGACCTAGGCACGACCACTCCCAGCCCACGCACCCCTAATGGGAGCAAACTGTGCGAGGGGAGAGGGTAGCATTGATCTATTGTGTGGTATGCTTACTGATGGTCCATTTGGTGGAATAGTGTTCCCTCTATATTTTGTAGTGTATGTGGTAAGCATGTCTACTGACGATATAAGGGATAAATGTGGGGGGGGAGGCTAGACATGTTGTAATATATAGTTCGAAATCATGAGGGGGTAGAAACTAAAGGAAGAGGGCATGTGGATGGGACATGTGGATGTGGCATCTGGATGGCGGACACTCCTACCTCAGGCCCGGATGTGTGTTTCTCATATGTATCACTTTGCTCCCAATGGGGGACCAGGTTGTGGGTCAAGTAATAATGTCTTGTACTCTGAGGATCCACGAAAGTGTGTCCAACAGGCCCAAGTATTGCAATATTTTGTAGGGGAATATCTGATATTTATATCCAGACTGGGAGGAAGTGGTATACTGACGGAGGCACTCAAGTGGAGTGTGGGACGTTCCGTGACACTGATATTGTTTTATGGAGATCTTTTTCCCAGTTACTTAAGAAGGTAAGATCGCTTGTGTTAGATAATGTCTGTAACACTTTGTAAAAGTGAGAGATAGGTTTCTCCACAGGTTGGTCTTCTGATAAGGCAGATTCCAGGTGTGTCAGATCTGAGATTGACCTCATGGGTTTCGGGCAGGGCTAAACCCCTTCACTCTTATTTCTAGTAAGAAGGGACCTAGCAAGCCGGGGTCGCTTTCTTGTTCCAGACATATTTACTGATCAGAGAGCTTATCAATGTAAAGAAACCTGCAAGTATTCCATACGGAATCATTTGAAACTTAAACAGCAACCTGGGTGGTATATTCATCTTTACTATTCCAATTCTCCCCAGCCATGAATGCGCCAACTGAGACCATTTTTGTATGTCTAACTTAATTGCATTTAATAGGGGTATGTAATTAGTGCAAAAGAAGTCCTTCAGCTTCGGGGTAAGGTAAATACCTAAGTATTTCATCTTGCTTATCTGCCAACTAAAGGGAAAGGATTGCTTTAAATGGGTCACTATCTTGGCAGGTATGGATATATTTAACATCTCAGATTTTGTCATGTTAATTTTAAAATTAGAAATATCACCAAATTTGGAGAATTCCAGCATAAGGTTAGGGAGGGATATCAAGGGTTGTTGTACGTAAAATTAGATATCATCCGCATATGCAGCGTATTTGTGTTCTGACTTTCCTATGGAGACACCAAGGATACAGGGATTATGCCTTACCATGGAAATAAAGGGTTCCAACGAGAGGGCAAACAAAATAGGTGAGAGGGGGCATCCTTGACGAGTGCCATTATGTAGTGTGAAGGAATCGCTTAAAGTGCCATTAATGCGCAATTGTGCAGTGGGAAGTTATAAAGGGCAGATATCTGGGTTAAGAGGGACGGCCCTATACCTAAGTGAGATAGCATTGCCATAAGATACCCCCAGTCCACCCTGCCAAATGCCTTTTCTGCATCCGTTGAAAGCAACAGGGTGGGCAGGGAGGACCCGCAAACATAGGCCACCAGGGTCAGAGTGCGAAGAGAGTTATCCCTTGCCTCCCAACCCAGGATGAAACCCGTGTGATCACTGGAGACCCACTGTGGAATTAAAGGAAGGAGTCTAGTCGCTATTGCTTTGGCATACACTTTGGCGTCAATGTTCAACAGTGAGATGGGGCGATAACTTCCACAGTTACTGGGATCCTTACCGGGTTTGGGTAGTATAGTGATATGCACGTGTATAGTCTCAGGTCGGAGGGTACCACCATCGGAGATCGCATTTGCATAGCGAGCCAGGTGAGGTAGTAAAGTGTCTGCAAAGGATCTGTAATACGCCATCAGGGCCTGGTGCTTAACCGCTAGCCATAGCTTTCAGGGCAATGCATAACTCTGAGGTGGTAAATTCTCAGAGTTATTCTCAGAATTATCAGGGGATAGTTTAGGTAAGTTGGCTCACGCTAGATAGTCTCTGATGGTCCTGGTTTTAATGTCCCGGTCCTCTATAGTGTGGTGAACGTAATATAAGTGTTGATAGAACACACAAAATTCCTTGGCTATAGATGGTGTGTCATGAACTAACATATCAGACGTATTTTTAATTTTGGCTATGAATGAGGCAAATTTTTTCTGATATAGTGAGCGGGCTAATAATCTACTCGGTTTGTTACCCCATTCATAAAATCGTTGGGATATTATACGGGCCTGCTGGCTTTGTTCTGTATGAAGAAGGGAATTCAAGTCTTCCCTTTTCATAGTAAGAGTATGAAATATCGCTTGGGATTGATTAGCTTTATGTTGTTGCCCAAGTGCCTTAATTTCGCTGATCAATTTAGATTGTAAAAATGTGCATTCTTTTTTTTTTTCCTAGTGCCCATTTCTATTCATACATTTTCCTTGAAAAAGAAGGCCAGGTCTTCCCCTATCATTTTTTTATCTAAGTCCTCTGTTAGAAACTCTTCATTCAGTTTCCAATTTGTGGTCTTATGAGGCAGGGATGGGATTTTTAATTTGAGTGAGATCGGGGCATGGTCTGCTATGGGGGAGGTCTCAATAATCACACCCACAGATAGCGAGAGGTGGTGATGATCTACAAAAAACATGTCAATTCTGGAGTAAGTATGGTGAACCTGGGAGTAGTGGGTGTAATCTTTCTCTTTCGGGTGCATTATCCTCCATATGTCTACTAGCTGAGCTTCGTGTAATCCTTTGCGTATAAATAGCAAACGTTTATAAGAGATACTAGATCTCCCCTTGGACGTGCCAATGACCGGTTCCAAAGGGGTATTAAAGGATGGATGCAATAAAACCTGCTTGGTCTCGGTTAGGGGCATATAAAGTCACCAGGGTACAGGGCATACCCCCAGGTTGCCTCTCAAGAACAGAAAGTGTCCGGCTGCATCACTCAGCATAGTTTCTAACATAAACGAGGTGCCCCTCCACAAACCAATGGCCACACCTTTTGCTTTGTGTACATTTTATAAGCTATAATACCATGTAGGATAATGTTGGGAACAAAGTTTAACTGAAGTGGTGTGTGTGTGAGGTGGGTCTCATGCAGGAAGATAATATCCCCCCCGCAGTCGGCCCAGCTCTCTATATAGGTTATGTCTTTTTCCTGGGGCATGTAGGCCTCGCACATTAAAAGAAATTAAGTTTACCGTAGCCATGCGGTCCAGGAGGAGGTTCCCGTACACGTTGTTTCCAGGAGGATGTGGGAGGGTAGGGTGAGAGGGGGTGGGGAGACGAGAAGTGAAAAGAAAAGAGGAAGGGAGAGAGAGTGAAAAAAAGGAAAAAAAAGAAAGACAGTAAACATTTCGCATCAGACAAATCACAGACCAATTTGGGGGTTGGTCAGCATGTGCATGCATATGTCTGCTGTGCATAGAAAGGACGCACATGAGGCCCAACACTCGCATGCCCACCGCCCCAAAAAGGACAGAAACGCATGGGCATGAGGCCACACAGTGCCCTCTGAGGGGGGTCCGACCACCGGCACCAAGGTTGGTGTGGACGGAGTCCCGATGCCCCCGTGCCAGCACCAATCGTACCAAAATGAACTAGTAATAGAAAAGTACTAATCATGGTATATTAAAGCAGAAATGTAAAACCTCTAACACAACTCTTAACATAAGCAACGAAAAACCCAAGGCAATCCTCAAGCTTCTTAATGTGAATAATAACCTCAATAAGCTCAGTTCAGGTGAAAGGTTTAAAGCTCATATGCCGAGATATAAAGTAAACCATGACATTTGAAAGATCCTGAAATACTTGCAAGTGGCTAGCAGGGAACCGGCAATGCCAGTCGATAGGTGAGTAAGGCCTCAGCCTGTGTTTTCAGGAGCTATCCCAGCTGGGGTGAAGCGCTGGAGGTGGGGGATCTGTGTTTGCGATCCACCTTTTGCCACTTCGGTTCAGTATTGTTGGATAAGGGTGGGATGGCATCCTGCCATCCAGGAAGCTCCGGCGGAGTTATGCTAACATCCAAACAAAATTTTTCCAAGTCCTCTGTAAACCGAAGGATCGCTGTTTTGCCATCTCTATTCGCAATCAGGGCCGCTGGGAAGCCCCATCTATAGTTGATGGAAGCAGCCCGTAACTTCTCAGTTAGGGGACGCAGGACCCTGCGTCACTCCAGTGTCTCCCTAGCTAAATCTGGGTAAAAAGTTAGGACAGCCCCATCGAAGTCTAGTGACATGGCCTCCCTATCCCTTTTCATAATCAGTTCTTTTTCCAGGAAGTGATGGATCCTGCAAATGACATCCCTTGGGATGGTTGCATGGGCGCAGAGGTTTAAAGGGACAGTGAAGAACATTAATAGCGAAGCATACCAATCCTGGCAAAGTGTCCATGTTTCCTGTAGCATCGCGGGAAAATTCATTTATGTATTTATTGATTATGAAAAATATTTGAACGAAAGGATGGTCAGGAATTACATGAAATTGTCAAGGACTGTCTAGATTGATAGATGGTTTAATATGAGGAAGTTAATTTTTTTGCAGCTTGTCTCAAATCTACGCATATTGAGAAATTTTGAGATATGTGTAAGCTCATTTTATTAATATAGAGCAAGAAAAAAGAAAACAGGGGGAACTTGCCATTTAGCATAATTGTTACTTGTTTTAAATGATTAGCCAAATACAGACCAAGTGTTTTAACACATATAACATTGCCATCTTTGTTCTGATAATTCAATAAGAAAGGTTGGAACAGAAAGGTAAGAGTTAAGAAGTTAACCCGAACATAGCTTAAATGTAAGAAGTATTGTATAGCAGAGCTTTGAAGTGTGTATGTGTGCAGGGCACACACAAGTGGTATCACTAGTAGCATTTTTTGAAGCTGGTGAACTACTGGTGAATTACTACTTAATAGGTAAGGGGAAGTCGATGTTAATAGAGAGGAATTCTAAATTTTATGTGTACAGTATGTGAATTTTTGTCTTGTCTTGGAATTCCAATTTAGAGTATAAGTTTGTTTTTTTCTTCTGAATGCAAATGGATTGTTAGGTAGTTGATATGTGTCCTATGATCCTGCCAAGACAGAGTGTTGCTAAAGTGGGCAGGTGAGATGGACAGAGTAGGGTATTCATCTGTGTGTGGTGCTTTAAGAGGATTGAATCGCAGATTCAGACAAGGACAGGTTACTATTTGACTGATTCCTCTTATCCAAAGTATTGTTTAGCACAATACACAGAGGTACATGTCCGTTTGCACAGTGTTGCTTCAAGTAAAAAAAGGGGATCAAACCGCCGACAATTCCTTTGCCACTGCTTTTGCATTACATATTCAGTGAGTCAGAGAGACTTGCTGAGGTGGAGAGTGAATGTTAAAGAAGGATTTGATTCAGAAAAGTTATCTATAAAAAGACATTGAAGAAAGTGGTGTATAGGTCCGTATTAGATAAGAAGGGAAGTAGGGAGGAGGGGGATTATTGCGGTGCCAGCACAACTCAATAAAAAAATTGTTGAAATAGTAAATTTTATTGCATAATATCAAAAACCGGTAAAGCACACATGAATTGCTATTCAAATTTAAACATTAAAAAGGAGCACATATAGTTTACTATGGGCCACAATAATATAGGCCTGTGTATGGTTGCAGGTCAGTTCTTCCCTACATGTTTTGCCGAGACATTGGCTTCTTCAGGGGAAAAGGACGTGACCAGTATAAGAAAATAACTCTATAAGAAAGAAAATATAGCATAAGTTGAATAATACAATGTAACACAGTGGAGACATGGTGCATGATATTGAGAGTCTGAAATGACAAGGTACTAAAAATCCGCCCCTCCTACACATAGGTGGGAATCAACACCCCAATACCCCAAAAGACCCCATACCTACCCCAAAATGCCCAGCTGGCAAAGTCAGCATGGGGTGCGCCTAGAGGGTGGCGACCCACCATCACCTTAGTGTGGCTGTAGGGGGCAAGAGGTGACCACTAAAAACTAAAAATGACAAAAAGAGCCAATATTTGTCCCAATATAGAGGGCCAACATGGCCTCAATACGTATCAAGATTAACTCTAAAAAAGATTTAGAGCAGGAGCGCTGAGGAGACCAAAAGTAGTCCAATTAGTCATGGAAAACGTTATTTTATTGGTGGGACTGAGATAGAACAACTACAATATAAGAACAAAAGATAGAGAATAATGAATATATAAACTACTGATATAGGATAGATCATCAAAGATGAATCAGGTAAAGCCAAAAAGGGGATATCAAAGTAAGTAATAGCTATAGCTTACCCATCAAGAAAATTAACATATATATGCTTCAAAAAACAGCTCAAATAAACGGGGAGCAAAAGAGTGCCTGGGCAGGGAGCTAAAACACTCCAGAGATATCCGACCAAAAAATCCTGCAGCAAAGAAGGGAGAAGGAGGATATAAAAGAGCACAGGAAGTGACTAAATTAAAAAAGCCTGAATAAGGAAGATATATGGGGCGACAAGCGCCTCAGCCTAATTACTAACCTTGTATGAAGGAATTGAAAATAGCAGCACCCCTGAAGAACCAGCTCTATGCTGCTGGCTGGGTCAGCCTTTATACCCCCCACCTGGTCGGTGTGTGACATCATTGACTGGAAGCAGACGATAAGCGCCCAACGCGCCTGCATGATATCCACATTCAGAAGCCTACAATGCCCACAATTCTGGGAGTGACGTCGACCCTTTCACCTAGCCCAGTCAGCGTGGCACAAGGAGACGTGGGCGGAGACATGGGGCACTATCCAATAAGGTGAAATACAGCAATAGAATAGAACAGGCACCAATGGGGACGGGTGTAAATATAAGCAGATGGTCCGAGAAGGAGATAGAGGGTGATGGATGGCCGATGGGTGGGCCCAGTGTCACTAGACAGAAGGCCCTTGGGTGTCCATACAGCCACGGGTGGAGATAGAATATCCCACCCAATGAGGGCGCTCCCCATGCATACCAAGGACAAATAGAGGAAGGGATGGGGAAGAGCGGGGAGATGGAAATAGGAGTGGACAAAGGGGGATGAAATAGTGGGACAAGGAAGTGCCATGCAGAGCTCAAATGTAGGCATGACCCATCCCACTCATACCAAGTCATACCCTCAATTCACGCAGCATGTATAGAGTATAGAATAAGCAGTAATACATAAAAATATGAAAATGACAGAAATGCAAAATAAGAAAACTAATAATATGTAAATAAAAACAGCAAAAAATGAAATAACAATTGCTATTTATTTTAATATAAACAAATCCATAACGACTGATACATTAAAGTAGAATACCAACAATATAATTAAATGACATTAGACCTGAAAATTGTATAGATGGATCCGAGGAATGTCAAGGGATCCTAAACGAAGGACAGTGAATAGCCAAACCAAGAGTTAAGGGAGGGGGAAGGGGAAAGGAGTTATATGGGCCAATGAGATTGAATATAGTCCAAGGGGCCTAAAACAAGAACCGAGTCATGTCAAGCAGAGGCACAGTAAATTAATGGATTTAAAGAAATATATCAAGATATGTATGAGTATGAGGACTACATGATACATAATTATAATTTATATAAGCACTAGCAAAGCTATAAAAGGACTTGAAGCTGATATATTCATTTAAACCCGGGTATTTGATGGCATCTAAGGTGTGCATCTACTTGCTTTCTAACTGCAACAAGGTTTTATCAATTCTTCCGCCGCGTACATGTAACAGTACATGTTCAAGTGCGGCAAGATGAACAATGCTAGGGTCAAAGTCATGTTGGCAACCAATATGTTTGTTTAAAGCAGTAGTAGTTAATTGTTTAAATAAAGGCATAATGTGATCCCTGATTTGCTTGAAAAAGGGGCGTTTCGTCTTTCCGACATAAAAACATCCACATTGACAGATAGCTAAGTAGACAACTCCCACGGTTTTGCACGTAACTCTGTGTTTAACTGTGTAAACATGACCGTTGGGAAGGATGACATCTCTGGAATTAGAGATAAAGGAACATATATCACATCTCCCACATGGGAATGTACCTCGAGATATGAAATTATCAATATTTCTGGGCATATGGTGGCTAGCTACCAGGCGGTCCTTGGTGGAACGAGCCCGTTGATACGAAACATTGGGGTAGGGTTTGATGTATTTCTTAATAGTGCTATCTGCAGTGAGTAAAGGCCAATATTTGGTTAGAATGCCTTTCATCAGAGTATGTTGTTGAGAAAATTGAGTAATAATTTGAACCGATTGATCAACAACTGGGGATCTTTTTGAATGAATAAGGTATTTTCTATTTAATTTGACTAGTTTATTGAATGCTTTTTTCAAAAGAGATCTACTGTAGCCTCTTTGATGTTGTCTAGAATACAGATCTTTGGCTGCATGGTGAAATCTGCATCTAGTATACAGTTTCTTCTAAGTCGTAGAAACTGACTATAGGGAATGCTGTCCAGCAGTGAGCAAGGATGTGCACTGCTGGCATGCTAAATCGTATTGCCAGCAGAGGGCTTACGATAGAGTGAAGAGTAAAGGGTTCCCTCAACATCAATGTGAATTTTTAAATCAAGGAAATTAACGCTTGATTGACTACACTCCATTGTAAACTTTAAGTTATAGTTGTTGATAGCCAGTAAGTCCATCAGCCGTGAGAGTTCATCCCTTGTACCGGTCCAAAAAATGTAAAATGTCGTCTATATTTCGATGCCAAGCTAGAACATGCTGTAATAGGTCCGATAGATGATCGTTGGCAAAGAGTTCCCTCTCCCACCCCCCCAGGTACAGGCATAGGAGGGGGCACACTTGGTCCCCATAGCCACCCCTTGTACCTGGAGGAAGTGGGAGGAACCAAACATAAATACATTGTGTGTTAGAATGAACTCCTACAGCTGAAGGATGAAGGATATAGAGATCGAACGTAGGTCCACGTTCTTTGAGTTGGGTATTGTCAGCGAAATTTGGTTGTACGCAAAGCACACAGCCAAATCTCCTGTTTCTAATCATAATAACAATTTCGTCTAATGATATAAATGCATCTCACCTTCTGATCGTATCCATCCTCTGGTGTGTGCCCCATCAAGACAACTAGACAAAAAACATGTTTACGGTTCCACTTCCAAGATCACACTGCAGCCAGCCTCTCTCAGCTGTCTGAGTGAGCCATTTTATTAGCATATCAACAGTAAGTCACGAAGCTTGAGGGTTCGGCATCCAACAGCCAAACACACCTCTTACAAAGCTTGTGACCTCGCAGGATATCAATGACCATATAAGGATTTAACAACACAGGAAAATGCAACAACCAATGAACAATGACTACAGGAGTCTTATGGGTGTGTCTGAGCAGAGACAGGGTGCATGCATGTTTTTAAAAGCCACATGGCTTTCAAACATTAACCCTGTCTCCATCTAGAACCCAAAAGATTCCTGTATTTCCATTGATAGAAATTCCTATTATACATTGTTCCAGAGAACAATGTATACCTGGATTATTCTACTGTCTTTGTGGACGAGAGATTATCGGCAGGCGTACACTCATTGGGCCACAAATGTGTTGATCAGGCACACAGGGGCAACATGAGAGCACACTCGTTAAACCGATAATGTCTTTGCAGAGCGAACACACCCCCACCAGACGATCGTTCTGTGCATCGCACAGGGGCCCTTAGCTGGCAGACATGTCCCCACTCCACAAACATTTCTCTACATCCCCAAAGAGCTTTTCACTGCCAAACGGATCTCAACCAGCGTTGGTCTGCCCCAGTCAGCTCTTTAGAGCGGGCTACGATTGAACAGACACTGGGAGACTTATGACAATACATTAATATAAAATTTTCCACAACAGTATGAATAACCTCACTTCCTTTTTGTGAGGAATGGAATTATAAAGGCTCTCAACGTCAAGAGCTACCAAACATGTGTTGGGAGGAAATTGTTTGCCATCTATGTTGCAAAGCAAATCAATTGTATCTTTAACATAAGAAAACAGAAATATCATGTGAGGATATAGATATTTATCCACTAGGGCACTCACATTTTCAGTTAACCCCTGGCAGCCTGATACAATAGGCTGGCGGGGGGATGGTTCAATGATTTGTGCACTTTGGGTAAAGAATAAAATGTGGGTGTCCTAGGATCTTTTACATTAAGGTAGCTCCAAGTATTTGAGTCAATAATGCCATGTTGATAAGCCTTAAAAATTAAATCGTAATATTCACAAGTGAAATTTTTAACTATGGTTTTGGAAATGGGGCGGTACCATTGTCTGTTGTCAAGGATGTCGAGACATATGCTTTCATACGTCTCGACATCCATGACAACGACATTGCCCCCTTTATCGGCCAGTTTAATTACCAGTCCTGGATGACATTGGAGGTCCTTAAGAGCCTTACGATGTTTAAAAGATAGGTTATGCAAATGTTGGTCATCCAGATCCAGATTTTTTATCCCAGAGGTAATCTGTTCTACAAATGCCCAAATGTTTTTATTTGCATGGAGTAAAGGAAATGCTCGAGATTTGGGTTTAAAGGAGGTGGGGGGAGGACACACTGTGGATGACGATATCAGGCAAAGTTAGCACAGGTGACTCCTCGTCGCTAGTGTGTCCTTCCTCCCAGAGAAGCATCAGGTCATCCATGGCCTGAAGTTCAGTCTGAGAAAATTCCATAGGTAGAAAGTCCAGCTTTTCCAGTGTAGAAGGTTTGTCAGAAATAACCTTGAACATGAGCCTTCTGGCAAACAAGTGTATGTCTTTGATAAATTGAAATCTATCAAGATCAGTGGAGGGACAAAAAGTGAGACCCATTTGAAGCACATAAACCTGTTCATCAGTAAGAGGTACCGGAGAAAGGTTTATTACTTCTAGAGCTGAAGTTCCCAGATTGGAGGAGGCAACGTTGGGCTCAATGCTTGTTCTGGGGTTTTTACTAAAAAAATCGGTGCAATTTTTGGATCAATGGATTGACCCCTTATAGGGAACATAGTAGTTAAAGTAGGTCCACTTACCCTACATGTAGTAGAGGCGGAGAGGGAAGCAGGTGCTGGTAGAGTGGTGCCCAGTGCAAGATGTGACAGTGAATTGGGCATAGAAGGTGTAGTAGACGGTCTACCAGAAAATGGTATAGACTAGGGATGAGCCGAACACCCCCCGGTTCAGTTCGCACCAGAACCTGCAAACGGACAGAAAATTCGCACGAACGTTAGAACCCAATTGAAGTCTATGGGACTCGAACGTTCGAAATCAAAAGTGCTAATTTTAAAGGCTAATTTGCATGGTATTGTCCTAAAAAGGCTTTGGGGACTCGGGTCCTGCCCCAGGGGACATGTATCAATGCAAAAAAAAGTTTTAAAAACAGCCTTTTTTTTAGGAGCAGTGATTTTAATGATGCTTAAAGTGAAAAAAAGTGAAATATTTCTTTAAATATCGTACCTGGGGGATGTCTATCGTATGTCTGTAAAGTGGCGCATGTTTCCCATGCTTAGAACAGTCCCTGCACAAAATGACATTTTTAAAGTAATAAAAGTTATTTAAAACAGCTTACGGTTTTAATGTAATGTCCAGTCCTGGTAATATGGATCAAAATCAGTGAGACAAACGGCATGGGTCCCCCCCAGTCCATTACCAGGCCCTTTGGGTCTTGTATGGATATTAAGGGGAACCCCGCACCCAAATTAAAAAAAGGAAAGGCGTGGGCCCCAGGCCCTCTGAACAGCAGTATACAGGCGATGCCAACAAGACAGGGACTGTAGGTTTGTTGTTAAGTAGAATCTGTTTGTAATTTTGAACTGGTACATTTTTAAAGTATAGCTCCAGCCAAAAAATCTATTTTTAAGCTTTTTGGATAACATACAGTAGGTGACCACGGTATTGTGTCAATCTCGCCGCATTTCTTGGCGAGATTTGACACCTGCGAGCCCCGTCACAGGAGCCAGCGCCAAGATGGCTCACTCATCGGGAAAGGAAAACTTTGTTTTCCTTCCGCGATGAGTGACAGGCAGTGCTGACAGCTGTCTGGTATGAATCCTGAGGCGGGAACACCGCGCCAAATTTTAAATGAAAAACCGGCGTGGGTTCCCCCCCCAGGGGCATACCAGGCCCTTAGGTCTGGCATGGATTGTAAGGGGAACCCCCTACACCGAAAAATTGGCGTGGGGCCCCCCCAATCCATACCAGACCCTTATCCGAGCATGCAGCCCGGCCGGCCAGAAAAGGGGGTGGGGACGAGTGAGCGCCCCCCCCTCCTGAGCCATACCAGGCCGCATGCCCTCAACATGGGGGGGTGAGTGCCTTGGGGGAGGGGGGCACCCTGCGGGGCCCCCCCACCCCAAAGCACCTTGTCCCCATGTTGATGAGGACAAGGGCCCCTTCCCGACAACCCTGGCCGTTGGTTGTCGGGGTCTGCAGGCTTATCGGAATCCGGGAGCCCCCTTTAATAAGGGGGCCCCCAGATCCCGGCCCCCCACCCTGTGTGAATGAGTTTGGGGTACATGGTACCCCTACTCATTCACCTAGGGAAAAGTGTCAATATAAAAAAAACACAGTACACAGGTTTTAAGAGTAATTTATTAGTCAGCTCCGGGATCTTCTTCCAACTTCGGGGGGTCTCCTTCCGACTTCTCCCGGTGTTTGGCCTCTTCTCCTGGTGTTCGGCCTCTTCTCCCGGGCCCCGCCGCTGTCTTCTTCCAGCTCTATTGCCAGCGAGGGGCCCAGTTTGCTGCTGCTGTCTTGTCGCCGCTGTCTCGCCGCCACTGTCTCGCCGCCTCTGTCTCGCCGCTTCTTCTCTTCTTCTCTTCTTCCCCGATGTTGACACGACGCTCTCTCCGGCTCGAATGCTGTGTGCAAGCTGCGGAGCCATTTATATAGGTGGTGACCCCGCCCCCTTACGACGTCATGGTCCCAGCATGCGCAGGGACTCTGGGGCCACGCCCCCTTATGACGCCAGAGTCCCTGCGCATGCTGGGACCATGACGTCGTAAGGGGGCGGGGTCACCGCCTATATAAATGGCTCCGCAGCTCGCACACAGCATTCGAGCCAGAGAGAGCGTCGTGTCAACATCGGGGAAGAAGAGAAGAAGAGAAGAAGCAGCGAGACAGCGGCGACAAGACAGAGGCGACGAGACAGCAGCGATGAGACAGCGGCGGCGAGACAGCGGCGGCGAGACAGCGGCGACAAGACAGCGGCAGCAGACCGGGCCCCTCGCTGGCAATAGAGCTGGAAGAAGACAGCAGCGGGCCCGGGAGAAGAGGCCGAACACCAGGAGAAGAGGCCGAACACTAGGAGAAGTCGGAAGGAGACCCCCCGAAGTTGGAAGAAGATCCCGGAGCTGACTAATAAATTACTCTTAAAACCTGTGTACTGTGTTTTTTTTATATTGACACTTTTCCCTAGGTGAATGGGTAGGGGTACCATGTACCCCAAACTCATTCACACAGGGTGGGGGGCCGGGATCTGGGGGCCCCCTTATTAAAGGGGGCTCCCGGATTCCGATAAGCCCCCCGCCCGCAGACCCCGACAACCAACGGCCAGGGTTGTCGGGAAGAGGCCCTTGTCCTCATCAACATGGGGACAAGGTGCTTTGGGGTGGGGGGGCCACGCAGGGTGCCCCCCTCCCCCAAGGCACCCACCCCCCATGTTGAGGGCATGCGGCCTGGTACGGCTCAGGAGGGGGGGCGCTCGCTCGTCCCCACCCCCTTTTCTGGCCGGCTGGGCTGCGTGCTCAGATAAGGATCTGGTATGGATTGGGGGGACCCCACGCCAATTTTTCGGCAGAGGGGGTTCCCCTTACAATCCATGCCAGACCTAAGGGCCTGGTATGCCCCTGGGGGGGACCCACGCCGTTTTTTTCCTTTAAAATTTGGCGCGGTGTTCCCGCCTCAGGATTCACACCAGACAGCTGTCAGCACTGCCTGTCACTCATCGGGGAAGGAAAACAAAGTTTTCCTTTCCCGATGAGTGAGCCAGCACGACATGCACAGTACCCTGTCGCCGAGAACCAGCGCGTTGGTGTCGCGCTGGAAACACAATCTCGCGGTCAGGTACTGTAGGGAAGGGTTATCACCCCTGTGACATTTGTTTTGCTGTCTGTGCACCTCTTCAGAAGATTTTACCTCACTTTCTGTCCCAATGACAATTTGGCGTTTTTATTGAAACAAGGATTTCCCATATTAATTCTTACAGGAGAGAATTTCCCTTCCTAGGGGTAAATTTCATCTCACTTCCTGTTGTCTCCTTCCGTTTGCACGTAGGAGTCGTTTGTAAGTTGGATGTTTGTAAGTAGGGGCCTGCCCTATATACTCTGCAGAAATTGCGGCCTTAGGTGTTGGTGTTGCCACAGTTACTCTTGGTGGGTGCAGGAACAGGCTCTGCTGTGAAATATTAGATGAAGAATTGTAATTACATGCCCCTGTTGAACAGGGTCAGAAAAATTGGGCCTTTGGTGGTAGTGGTGGTGGTGCTGGTGCCACAACACTGTAAGTCCTCACAGTTACTCTTGGTGGGCGCAGAAACGGGCCCTGCTGTGAAATATTAGATCAAGAATTGTAATTACGTGTCCCTGTTGAACAGGGGCAGAAAAATTGGGCCTTAGGCACTGGTGCCACAACACTGCAACCCCCTCACAGATACTCTAGTTGGAGCCCAGAAATGAGCCCTCCTGTAAAATATTGCATCAAAAATTGTAATTACACGCCTCTGTTAAACAGGGGCTGAAAAATTGGGCCTTTGCCACTGGTGGTGGCGCCCAGAACCAAAAATATTCTTACAAGCTATCGGCATGATCATTGAGGAGGAAGAGGATAGTCACTCAGCATAACAGGATAGTCACACAGCCTCAGCATAGGTAGTCTTGAAGGGATCTGACATTTCAAAAAAAATATTCAGTTACATCAGCATCAGGTGCTTGGTAGCTGGTGGTGATCCAAGACTGATTCATTTTAATGAAGGTCAGTTGATCGACCGAGTCGGTGGACAGGCGCACCCTGTGATTGGTTACAAAACCTGCAGCAGCACTGAATGTGCATTCCAAAAGAACTCTGGATGCAGGACAGGCCAGTAGCTCAATTGGAACATAAAGTGTAGCGCTGATGAGTGATACAATGTATAATGTGTATAAGAATACATAAAACCGTGTGTAAAGAAGAGAGAAGGTCCGCAGGGACTTATCTCTCATAAAAATATTAAACTTTTAGAAAAAAGTGTGTATGTTTTTTATCAGGCGATGATAAATTGCAAGAAGGGAATTGCAAATCTATTAAGAACCGTGCAAATCAATATGGAGTGTAGAGAACACTAATGTCCAGATATATTAGTGACTAATAAAACATGTGCGCATATAAACACAAACATTAAAGAGTCTTATATAAATTGAAGGGAAATAAAAGTCCAACAGGTGTAACTAGTGCAACCAAATTCAGTAAGAAGGTGACATATATACAGTCTTTAAATGGATGTTTTTAATGGTGGGTATACACCCTGGAGTGCCTTCACCATCAAGAACGCAAAAGGAGGAAGGGATACTCTTACCAGGAATGATGGACCCAGCTCGCCTTATGGTGGTGGGTCAGTAAGGCATGAAAGTGAAGCCCAGAGGACGGGCTCTCAGGATGGACTACACGGCACCCTTCCAATCAGCCGATGGAAATCCGGAACACCAGATATATGTAGCAAAATTGCACAACTAAGCCGGAAACAGCTCGATAGGCACTTATCCTCCAGGTAAGAAGTGTGGTGTTTAGCAGCATAGACAAAAAGAAAAACATCTCCACATGGTGTAAATCCGTAAAGCAGGATTTATTAATGGCAGTAAAAACGGATATCCAAAAAGTTTTATTCTATAAAAACAGGTAAAAATAGCGCAGTAAAAGGTGGCCACAGCCGGCGTATTGTGGCGTGGTGGCAGAACAACCTCCAACACTACTGCACCTTGTCCTGCATCCTTCCCAGCTGCCAGAAGAGTCACCCAGTGCATGGTGAAAGATAGATAACGTCCCTGTCCATGTCTGCTGGACCATGAGTCAGCGGTAATATGCACCTTACCACTGACCGCCCTGTCCAGCGAGGTCAAGATATTGCCTTCCACATGCCGGTAGAATCGCCTTCCGTGAGAAAAAGTGGCGTTTGGGAACCTGCCACTGAGGAACCACACATTCCACAAATTCACGGAAGGGGGCAGAGTCTACCAACTGAAAAGGCAGCAGTTGAAGTTCTAGCAATTTAGCCAAGCTAGCATTCAACCGCTGGGCATGTGGATGGCTGGGAGTGAACTTCTTTTGGCGGTGCAGCAGCTGGGGCAGGGAAATTTGCCTGGTACAATCTGACGTCATGTACTGGTAGCAGATTGCCCCCCAAGTACTTGGCTGTGACACACCTAATTCTACACCTTCATTCCTCTCAGTGCAGGTCTCAGAGAGGACTGAAGGTATAGTGGGGTTGGAGATCCCAGCTGATGAGGAGCAAGGAGAGGTCCTCTTTGTTCTTTGGTGTGGGTCTCTTAGGTACGCTTGCCAATGAACTGCATGGCAGGTCAACATATGTCTGGTCAAGCATGCGGTGCCCAAGCGGGAGATGTTTTGGCCATGAGAGATACGCTTGAGACATATGTTGCAAATAGCAGCGGTGGGATCTGATGCACTCATCTCAAAAAAGGCCCACACCAAAGAACTTTTGGAATAACGCACAGAGACAGCAGCGCCCTTCACATGCAGAGCTCTGCGGTGTGATGCAGTCGGTGTGCTGCCCTTAAACTGGCCCCTGGAGGGCATCCTGCCTCATTGGTGATGTGCCTCCTCCTCTCTCCTATCAGGCACCCATGTGGAGTCAGTGACCTCATCATCCCACCCCTCCTCATCACTGGAGCAAAGTTGGCAGTATGCTGCAGCTGGGGGAACATGACTGCCAGATTGCTGTCCTTCTTGGGCACCCCTTCTCTCTGGGATCATGTTACTGCCTTCCTCTAGCTGGGTACCATTATTGGAGCCTTCAAAATGCTGGGCATCCTCCTGGAGCATGTACCCAACTGTCACGGACTAATACTCACCGAGGCCGAGATGCCGAGAGCGGCTCGCCCTTACGACCACGCGCACCCAGACCCCTGAAGTGGGTACAGAGAGCTGGGGGCACGCGGAGGCACGGGCTTCCGGAAGGTAGGAGGTCCGGAGATTGGAAGCGGGTGCTCTGGGATCTGTAGGAGGGACCAGAGGTTAGGACTGAGTATAGGCAGAGGCAAGACTGTAATTATAAGCAGGGGTCAGATGTGTAGCAGGCAGATTAAACAGTGGAAGTCCGTTAATGCAGGCAGAGATCAGGGTATCAGGCAATCAGGCAGAGACAAGTCCGTTACACAGGCAGAGGTCAGGGTATCAGGCAATCCAGTAGAGTAATGGTTAAACAGGCCAAGGTTCAGTACACAGAGCAGGCAGATAATGGGACAATCCAGCAGAGTAGTGGTTAAACAAGCCAAGGTTCAGTACACAGAGCAGGCAGATAATGGGACAATCCAGCAGAGTAGTGGTTAAACAAGCCAAGGTTCAGTACACAGAGCAGGCAGGTAGTAGGGCAATCCAGCAGAGTAGTGGTTAAACAGGCCAAGGTTCAGTACACAGAGGTAGGCAGACAACAGGAGATAACAGGCACAGGGAATCAGGGAGAGCTGAAGACGAACCAGCAACCCGACTGGGCGCTGGAGCCGTCAGAAATAGTCTCCCTGCCCGGCGAGCGCGTCAGTGTGACGCGCTACCGGGCACCCGCACGGGCGACGGCGTGCACACGGGGACTGCCGTGCACCCGTGCGCGCCGCAACATCAGGCCGCGGACGGGTGTGCGGCGAAGCGCCAGTCCACCGCGCATGCGCACCGGAGCCCGGCGAGCGGAGACGCTCCCTGACTCCTGACACCAACACTGTGGTCAAACAGTTTGGGGGACTCCTCAGGAGGACATGGTGGGGCTAGGGAAGGAGTGACTGATGCCATTGAGCCGAGGGAAGAGGCCGCGTTGGCAGCTGCTTTGCGAGACAAAGTACCCTGAGCCTGGGTGAGACAGGATGAGAACGGCTTGGTCATCCACTCTACCAAGTCTTCCGCATGTTGCGGCTCAACGCGGCCAGCTGCCGAAAAAAAGGACAAGAGTGTCCCAGGGCCACATGCTGATGAGTATGCACCGTCTCCACGGCCAGCACTGTTGCCTCTAGACACAGCCTGCTTGCCCTCTTTTATTGGCTTGTGACTGTCTGCCTCTCCTTGTTGGCCTTCCAGACATACTAATGGCCTGCAGTGAGATGTAGCTGCACAAAGCTGGGATGTATATATATAATGATACTGCAGCTAGCAGAATCAACTGCCTGCCTGTAGTATTATTAGTATGAGAACACCAGCAATTGTCTTCAGTTAGCTTTAGGTGCACACTGTGTAGAGGATGCAGTACACTAACTGTAAATACTGTAACTGCCTGCCTGTGGTATTAATAGGAGCAGAACAACAGCAATTGTCTTCAGGAAGCTTTAGGTGCACACTATGCAGAGGATGCCCTACACTAACTGTAAATGCTGTAGCTGCCTACCTGTGGTATTAATAGGATCTTCTGAGTACTGAGTACTGTAGCTGCCTGCCTGTGGCATTAATAGGAGCAGAACAACAGCAATTGTCTCCAGGTAGCTTTAGGTGCACACTGTGCAGAGGATGCCTACACTAACTGTAAATGCTGTAGCTGCCTACCTGTGGTATTAATAGGATCAGTAGAACACTGCTAATTTTCTTCAGGTAGCTTTAGGTGCACACTGTGCAGAGGACGCACTAAACCAACTTGTAAATACTGCAGCTGCCTGCGGTACTGTACTAACAGGATCAGAAGAACACCACTAATTTTCTTCAGGTAGCTTTAGGTGCACACTGTGCAGAGGACGCACTAAACTAACTTGTAAATACTGCAGCTGCCTGTGGTACTGTACTAATGGGATCAGAAGAACACCACTAATTTTCTTCAGGTAGCTTTAGGTGCACACTGTGCAGAGGACGCACTACACTAACTTGAAAATAATGCAGCTGCCTGCGGTACTGTACTAATAGGATCAGAAGAACACCACTAATTTTCTTCAGGTAGCTTTAGGTACACACTGTGCAGAGGACGCACTACACTAACTTGTAAATAATGCAGCTGCCTGTGGTACTGTACTAATAGGATCAGAAGAACACCACTAATTTTCTTCAGGTAGCTTTAGGTGCACACTGTGCAGAGGACACAGTGCACTAACTGTAAATACTGTAGCTGCCTACCTGTGGTATTAATAGGATCAGAAGAACACCACTAATTTTCTTCAGGTAGCTTTAGGTGCACACTGTGCAGAGGACGCACTACACTAACTTGAAAATAATGCAGCTGCCTGCGGTACTGTACTAATAGGATCAGAAGAACACCACTAATTTTCTTCAGGTAGTTTTAGGTGCACACTGTGCAGAGGACGCACTACACTAACTTGAAAATAATGCAGCTGCCTGCGGTACTGTACTAATAGGATCAGAAGAACACCATTAATTTTCTTCAGGTAGCTTTAGGTTCACACTGTGCAGAGGACACAGTGCACTAACTGTAAATACTGTAGCTGCCTGCCTGTGGTATTAATAGGAGCAGAACAACAGCCATTGTCTCCAGGTAGCTTTAGGTGCACATTTTGCAGAGGACACACTACACTAACTGTAAATGCTATAGCTGCCTGCCTGTGGTATTAATAGTATCAGAAGAACACCACTAATTTTCTTTAGGTAGTTTTAGGTGCACACTGTGCAGAGGACACAGTACACTAACTGTAAATACTGTAGCTGCCTGGCTGTGGTATTAATATAGGATCATAAGAACACCACCAATTTTATTCAGGTAGCTTTAGGTGCACACTGTGCAGAGGACGCACTACACTAACTGTAAATACTGTAGCTGCCTGCCTGTGGTATTAATAGGATCAGAAGAACACCACTAATTTTCTTCAGGTAGCTTTAGATGCACACTGTGCAGAGGAGACAGTGCACTAACTGTACATACTGTAGCCGTCTGCCTGTGGTATTAGTAGGAGCAGAACAACTGCAATTGTCTCCAGGTAGATTTAGGTGCACACTGTGCAGAGGATGACCTACACTAACTGTAAATGCTGTAGCTGCCTACCTGTGGTATTAATAGGATCAGAAGGACACCACTAATTTTCTTCAGGTAGCTTTAGGTGCAGACTGTGCAGAGGACGCACTACACTAACTTGTAAATAATGCAGCTGCCTGCTGTACTGTACTAATAGGATCAGAAGAACACCACTAATTTTCTTCAGGTAGCTTTAGGTGCACACTGTGCAGAGGACACAGTACACTAACTGTAAATACTGTAGCTGCCTGCCTGTGGTATTAATAGGAGCAGAACAACAGCAATTGTCTCCAGGTAGCTTTAGATGCACACTGTGCAGAGGACGCACTACACTAACTGTAAATACTGTAACTGCCTGCCTGTGGTATTAATAGGATCAGAAGAACACCACTAATTTTCTTCAGGTAGCTTTAGGTGCACACTGTGCAGAGGACACAGTGCGCTAACTGTAAATACTGTAGTTGCCTGCCTGTGGCATTAATAGGAGCAGGTCAACAGCAATTGTCTCCAGGTAGCTTTAGGTGCACACTGTGCAGAGGACGTACTACACTAACTCTAAATACTGTAGCTGGCTGCCTGTGGTATTAATAGGATCAGAAGAACACCACTAATTTTCTTCAGGTAGCTTTAGGTGCACACTGTGCAGAGGACGCACTAAACTAACTTGTAAATACTGCAGCTGCCTGTGATACTGTACTAATGGGATCAGAAGAACACCACTAATTTTCTTCAGGTAGCTTTAGTTGCACACTGTGCAGAGGACACAGTGCACTAACTGTAAATACTGTAGCTGCCTGCCTGTGGTATTAATAGGAGCAGAACAACAGCAATTGTCTCCAGGTAGCTTTAGGTGCACACTTTGCAGAGGACACACTACACTAACTGTAAATGCTTTAGCTGCCTGTCTGGGGTATTAACAGTATCAGAAGAACATCATTAATTTTCTTTAGGTAGCTTTAGGTGCACACTGTGCAGAGGACACAGTACACTAACTGTGAATACTGTAGCTGCCTGCCTGTGGTATTAATAGGAGCAGAAGAACACCACCAGCTTTATTCAGGTAGCTTTAGGTGCACACTGTGCAGAGGACACAGTACACTAACTGTAAATACTGTAGCTGCCTGGCTGTGGTATTAATATAGGATCATAAGAACACCACCAATTGCTTTAGGTGCACACTGTGCAGAGGACGCACTACACTAACTGTAAATACTGTAGCTGCCTGCCTGTGGTATTAATAGAATCAGAAGAACACCACTAATTTTCTTCAGGTAGCTTTAGATGCACACTGCGCAGAGGACGCACTACACTAATTTGTAAATAATGCAGCTGCCTGCGGTACTGTACTAATAGGATCAGAAGAACACCACTAATTTTCTTCAGGTAGCTTTAGGTGCACACTGTGCAGAGGACACAGTACACTAACTGTAAATACTGTAGCTGCCTGCCTGTGGTATTAATAGGAGCAGAACAACAGCAATTGCCTCCAGGTAGCTTTAGGTGCACACTGTGCAGAGGATGCACTACACTAACAGTAAATACTGTAGCTGCCTGCCTGTGGTATTAATAGGATCAGAAGAACACCACTAATTTTCTTCAGGTAGCTTTAGGTGCACACTGTGCAGAGGACACAGTGCACTAACTGTAAATACTGTAGCTGCCTGCCTGTGGCATTAATAGGAGCAGAACAACAGCAATTGTCTCCAGGTAGCTTTAGGTGCACACTGTGCAGAGGATGCCTACACTAACTGTAAATGCTGTAGCTGCCTACCTGTGGTATTAATAGGATCAGTAGAACACTGCTAATTTTCTTCAGGTAGCTTTAGGTGCACACTGTGCAGAGGACGCACTAAACTAACTTGTAAATACTGCAGCTACCTGCGGTACTGTACTAACAGGATCAGAAGAACACCACTAATTTTCTTCAGGTAGCTTTAGGTGCACACTGTGCAGAGGACGCACTAAACTAGCTTGTAAATACTGCAGCTGCCTGTGGTACTGTACTAATGGGATCAGAAGAACACAACTAATTTTCTTCAGGTAGCTTTAGGTGCACACCGTGCAGATGACGCACCTACACTAACTTGTAAATACTGCAGCGGCCTGCGGTACTGTACTAATAGGATCAGAAGAACACTAATTTTCTTCAGGTAGCTTTAGGTGCACACTGTGCAGAGGACGCACTACACTAACTGTAAAATTTGTAGCTGATAGGTCTAATAGGATCAGAAGAACACCAGCAATTTTCTTTAGGTAGCTATAAATACTGTAAAAACACCTGCCTGCTTGTCAGTAGTAGGAAGAGAATAACATGAACGGATCTAGCTAAACTGAATACAGTGTGTATATATATATATATATATATATATATATATACACACACACACACAACACCTAGGATATGTATATATATATATATATATATATATATATATATATATATATATATATACACACAATACACTGTAAGTGCAGCTAACTGACTCGCCTGTCTACTCTATCTAACTTAAATCAAATGACACTGTCTCTCTGTCTATCTATCTCTATCTCAATGCCAGAACACACTACACAGGGCCACCATGCAAGTTGCCTTATATAGTGTGGGGTGTGTATAATTGGCCAAAGCCACCCTGGCTTTGGCCAATTACGGCTCCCTGTACAGACGGTGCTGTGATTGGCCAAGCATGCGGGTCATAGTGCATGCTTGGCCAATCATCAGCCAGCAATGCACTGCGATGCCGCAGTGAACTATGGGCCGTGACGCACCACTCGAATTTGGCGTGAATGGCCCATATCATTCGGAATTCGGCAAACGACCGAACAGGCAATGTTTGTGTCGAACATGCATTCAATTCGAACAGGAAGCTTATCCCTAGTATAGACGAGTGCACAGTAGTTATATTAGTATGAACCACCAAGGGTCGACTTGTAAGGGTGGGTCCAAAGGGGCGGTGAAGTGAGTCCGTAGAAGTGGTAGTGCGATCCCCTTTCCTATGGATCCTATCCTGGGAAAGATCCCTATAGGACGTAGAAGTGCTAGAGGAAAAAGAAACAGAGGCAACATTAGGCATGTCGTTATCTGCTTTAGGTACATACAAATTTGAAGGCTTTTTGGTGGGTTTATTAAAAGAAGTTTGGTTCCTTCTATAAACATAGCCATTTTCATGGGCCGACTTATCACAAAGGAATTTGCCTTCTTTGGCATTAATAGCACCCAATGTATACTCCTCGAGGTGCACCAGCAGGTCTTTCTCACGCTTGGTAAACCTAGTGGAGGCGACATTGAGAACATGAGCCTGATACCAGATCTGAAGATCAAGCTGGTCAAGCTCCAATTCATATTGCTTACTAGGGATGAGCCGAACACCCCCCTGTTCGGTTCGCACCAGAACATGCGAACAGGAAAAAAATTCGTTCGAACACGCGAACGCCGTTAAAGTCTATGGGACACGAACATGAATAATCAAAAGTGCTAATTTTAAAGGCTAATATGCAAGTTATTGTCATAAAAAGTGTTTGGGGACCCGGGTCCTTCCCCAGGGGACATGAATCAATGCAAAAAAAAGTTTTAAAAACGGCCGTTTTTTCAGGAGCAGTGATTTTAATAATGCTTAAAGTCAAACAATAAAAGTGTAATATCCCTTTAAATTTCATACCTGGGGGGTGTCTATAGTGTGCCTGTAAAGGGGCGCATGTTTCCTGTGTTTAGAACAGTCTGACAGCAAAATGACATTTTGAAGGAAAAAACACATTTAAAACTACCGCGGCTATTGCATTGCCGACAATACACATAGAAGTTCATTGATAAAAACGGCATGGGAATTCCCCAAAGGGGAACCCCGAACCAAAATTAAAAAAAAAAAATGATGTGGGAGTCCCCCTAAATTCCATACAAGGCCCTTCAGGTCTGGTATGGATATTAAGGGGAACCCCAGCCAAAATTTTAAAAAAAAATTGACGTGGGGTTCCCCCTAAATTCCATACCAGACCCTTCAGGTCTGGTATGGATTTTAAGGGGAACCCCGCGCCAAAAAAAAAAAAAAAAAACGGCATGGGGTCCCCCTAAAAATCCATACCAGACCCTTATCCGAGCACGCAACCTGGCAGGCCGCAGGAAAAGAGGGGGGGACGAGAGTGCGGCCCCCCCCCCTCCTGAACCGTACCAGGCCACATGCCCTCAACATTGGGAGGGTGCTTTGGGGTAGCCCCCCAAAACACCTTGTCCCCATGTTGATGAAGACAAGGGCCTCATCCCCACAACCCTGGCCGGTGGTTGTGGGGGTCTGCGGGCGGGGGGCTTATCGGAATCTGGAAGCCCCCTTTAACAAGGGGACCCCCAGATCCCGGCCCCCCCCCTGTGTGAAATGGTAAGGGGGTACTTACCCCTACCATTTCACTAAAAAACTGTCAAAAATGTTAAAAATGACAAGAGACAGTTTTTGACAATTCCTTTATTTAAATGCTTCTTCTTTCTTCTTTCTTCCTTCATCTTCTTCTTCTTCTGGTTCTTCTGGCTCTTCTGGTTCTTCCTCCGGCGTTCTCGTCCAGCATCTTCTCCGCGGCATCTTCTATCTTCTTCTCCTCGGGCCGCTCCGCACCCATGGCATGAGGGGGGAGGCTCCCGCTCTTCTCTTCATCTTCTTCTCTTCTTCATCTTCTTCTTCATCTTCTTCTTCTTCTTCCTTCTTCTCTTCTTCCTGTCTTCTCCGGGCCGCTCCGCAGCCATGCTGTGGCATGGAGGGAGGCTCCCGCTGTGTGACGGCGTCTCTTCGTCTGACGGTTCTTAAATAACGGGGGGCGGGGCCACCCGGTGACCCCGCCCCCCTCTGACGCACGGTGACATGACGGGACTTCCCTGTGGCATTCCCCGTGACGTCACAGGGAAGTCCCTCAAGTCACCGTGCGTCAGAGGGGGGCGGGGTCACCGGATGGCCCCGCCCCCCGTTATTTAAGAACCGTCAGACGAAGAGACGCCGTCACACAGCGGGAGCCTCCCTCCATGCCACAGCATGGCTGCGGAGCGGCCCGGAGAAGACAGGAAGAAGAGAAGAAGGAAGAAGAAGAAGAAGAAGATGAAGAAGAAGATGAAGAAGAAGATGAAGAAGAGAAGAAGATGAAGAGAAGAGCGGGAGCCTCCCCCCTCATGCCATGGGTGCGGAGCGGCCCGAGGAGAAGAAGATAGAAGACGCCGCGGAGAAGATGCTGGACGAGAACGCCAGAGGAAGAACCAGAAGATCCAGAAGAACCAGAAGAAGAAGAAGATGAAGGAAGAAAGAAGAAAGAAGAAGCATTTAAATAAAGGAATTGTCAAAAACTGTCTCTTGTCATTTTTAACATTTTTGACAGTTTTTTAGTGAAATGGTAGGGGTAAGTACCCCCTTACCATTTCACACAGGGGGGGGGCCGGGATCTGGGGGTCCCCTTGTTAAAGGGGGCTTCCAGATTCCGATAAGCCCCCCGCCCGCAGACCCCCACAACCACCGGCCACGGTTGTGAGGATGAGGCCCTTGTCCTCATCAACATGGGGACAAGGTGTTTTGGGGGGCTACCCCAAAGCACCCTCCCAATGTTGAGGGCATGTGGCCTGGTACGGTTCAGGAGGGGGGGGGGCCGCACTCTCGTCCCCCCCTCTTTTCCTGCGGCCTGCCAGGTTGCGTGCTCGGATAAGGGTCTGGTATGGATTTTTAGGGGGACCCCATGCCGTTTTTTTTTTTTTTTTTTGGCGCGGGGTTCCCCTTAAAATCCATACCAGACCTGAAGGGTCTGGTATGGAATTTAGGGGGAACCCCACGTCAATTTTTTTTTTAAATTTTGGCTGGGGTTCCCCTTAATATCCATACCAGACCTGAAGGGCCTTGTATGGAATTTAGGGGGACCCCCACATCATTTTTTTTTTTTTATTTTGGTTCGGGGTTGCCCTGTGGGGAATTCCCATGCCGTTTTTATCAATGAACTTCTATGTGTATTGTCGGCAATGCAATAGCCGCGGGTAGTTTTAAATGTGTTTTTTCCTTCAAAATGTCATTTTGCTGTCAGACTGTTCTAAACACAGGAAACATGCGCCCCTTTACAGGCACACTATAGACACCCCCCAGGTACGAAATTTAAAGGGATATTACACTTTTATTGTTTGACTTTAAGCATTAATAAAATCACTGCTCCTGAAAAAACGTCCGTTTTTAAAACTTTTTTTTGCATTGATCCATGTCCCCTGGGGCAGGACCCGGGTCCCCAAACACTTTTTATGACAATAACTTGCATATAAGCCTTTAAAATTAGCACTTTTGATTTCTCCCATAGACTTTTAAAGGGTGTTCCGCGGCATTCGAATTTGCCGCGAACACCCCAAATTGTTCGCTGTTCGGCGAACTTGCGAACAGCCAATGTTCGAGTAGAACATGAGTTCGACTCGAACTCGAAGCTCATCCCTATTGCTTACATAAGATTGAAATCATTTGAAAAGAACAGGACTGAAGATTATATTTGCAAGATTGTTTCAGTGAATCATTGATCTTCCTGACATTGGGAAATATCTGAATCCTGAGACCCCATGGAACAATCTGATTTTCTGATTATTTTTCAAAGTAGGATTTGTGCCAATAGATCCAGACTTTTTTTTCCCAGGAGATGTTGCAGTCTCATGAAAGCTCGATCAGCATCAGTGATGTTGGCCTTGTTTTGGGATGATTGGATTTTTGTCATGAGTAGGGATGAGCTTCAAGTTTGAGTCAAGCTGATGTTCGACTTGAACATCGCAGTATTTACAGCTACCTGAAGAAAATTGCTGGTGTTCTTCTGATCCTATTAGTCCTATTAGCTACAGTATTTACAGTTAGTGTAGGGCGTCCTCTGCACAGCATGCACCTAAAGCTACAGTACCTGAAGAAAATTGGTGGTGTTCTTCTGATCCTATTAGTACAGCAGGCAGCTGCAGTATTTACAAGTTAGTGTAGTGCGTCCTCTGCACAGTGTGCACCTAAAGCTACCTGAAGAAAATTGGTGGTGTTCTTCTGATCCTATTAGTACTGCAGGCAGCTGCAGTATTTTCAAGTTAGTGTAGTGCGTCATCTGCACAGTGTGCACCTAAAGCTACCAGAAGAAAATTGGTGGTGTTCTGATCCTATTAGTACTGCAGGCAGCTGCAGTATTTACAAGTTAGTGTAGTGCATCCTCTGCACAGTGTGCACCTAAAGCTACCTGAAGAAAATTGGTGGTGGTCTTCTGATCCTATTAGTACCACAGGCAGCTGCAGTATTTACAAGTTAGCGTAGTGCGTCCTCTGCACAGTGTGCACCTAAAGCTACCTAAAGAAAATTGGTGGTTTTCTGATCCTATTAGTACCGCAGGCAGCTGCAGTATTTACAAGTTAGTGTAGTACGTCCTCTGCACAATGTGCACCTAAAGCTACCTGAAGAAAATTGGTGGTGTTTCTCTGATCCTATTAGTAACGCAGGCAGCTGCAATATTTACAGTTAGTGTAGTGCGTCCTCTGCACAGTGTGCACCTAAAGCTACCTCCAAAATTCTACTAGTGGTGATTCTGCCACACCTCTCTCCTCCACCCCCTCCTCTTCTCCTTCCTCCGTGGCCTCTTCCTGTGCTGATTTGTCCTCGGAACCAGCGGTGCCCCGTAAGCATTCAAGGGGCTATGCAAGCACACAGGCAAAAAGATGTCATGCGGTGCTTGAGCTGGTGTGCTTGTCGGACAGGAGCCACACTGGGACAGAGATTCTGTCAGCTCTGCAGGGGCAGGTTCAGAGGTCGTTGGTGCCACGGCTGACCTTCATAAAAATAAATCAGTCTTGGATCACCAGCTACCAAGCACCTAATGCTAATGTAACCGATTGATTTTTTTTAAAAATGTGAGATCCCTTTAAGACTGCCTATGCTGATGCTGAGTGACTATCCTGTTATGCTGAGTCACAATCCTCTTCCTCCTCAATTTGCATGCTGATAGCTTGTAAGAACATTTTTGGTTCTGGGCACCGCCACCAGTGCCCAAGGCCCAATTTTTTAGCCTCTGTTTAACAGGGGCGTGTAATTACAATTTTTGATGCAATACTTTGCAGCAGGGCTCATTCCTGCACTCCAACTAGAGTATCTGTGAGGGGTTGCAGTATTGTGGCACCAGCACCAGTGCCCAAGGCCCATATTTTCAGCCCCTATTTAACAGGGGCATATAATTACAATTTTTGATGCAATACTTTGCAGCAGGGCTCATTCCTGCGCTCCAACTATAGCATCTGTGAGGTGCAGTGTTGTGGCACCAGTGCCTAAGGCCCAATTTTTCTGCTCCTGTTCAACAGGGACATGTAATTACAATTCTTTATCTAATATTTCACAGCAGGGTCCATTCCTGCACCCACCAAGAGTAATTGTGAGGGCTTACAGTGTTGTGGCAACACCACTACCACCACCACCAAAGGCCCAATTTTTCTGCCCCTGTTCAACAGGTGCATGTAATTACAATTCTTGATCTAATATTTCACAACACGGCCGTTCCTGCACCCACCAAGAGTAACTGTGAGGGCTTACGGTGTTGTGGCAACACCAACACCTAAGGCCCCAATTTCTGCAGAGTATATAGGGCAGGCCCCTACTTGCAAACATCCAACTTACAAACGACTCCTACTTGCAAATGGAAGGAGACAACAGGAAGTGAGATGAAATCTACCCCTAGGAAGGGAAATTCTCTCCTGTAAGAATTAATATGGGAAAAACGTGTCTCCTCTTCACTGATGCTTTATCATCAATCCTTGTTTCACTAAAAAACCCACATTTTCTAAAAACATTTGTCATTGGGACAGAAAGTGAGGTGAAATCTTCTGAAGAGGTGCACAGACAGCAAAACAAATGTTACAGGGGTGATAACCCTTCCCTATGTTTTTCAAAAAGCTTAAAAATAGATTTTTTTGGCTGGAGCAACACTTTAAAAATGTACCAGTTCAAAATTACAAACAGATTCTACTTAATAAAAAAACTACAGTTCTTGTCTTGTTTGGTCCGCCTGTATACTGCTGTTCAGAGTATATAGGGCCTGGGGGCCTCACGCCTTTCCTTTTTTAAATTTGGGTGCGGGGTTCCCCTTAATATCCAGACCCAAAGGGCCTGGTAATGGACTGGGGGGGTACCCATGCCATTTGTCTCGCTGATTTTCATCCATATTACCGGGACCCCACATTACATTAAAGCCGCAAGCAGTTATAAATGACTTTTATTCCTTTAAAAATGTAATTTTGTGCAGGGACTGTTCTAAGCACGGGAAACATGCGCAACTTTACAGGCATACTATAGACACCCCTCAGGTACGATATTTAAAGGAATATTTCACTTTTTTACTTTAAGCATCATTAACATCACTGCTCCCGAAAAAATGGCTGTTTTTAAAACTTTTTTTGCATTGATACATGTCCCCTGGGGCAGGACCTGGGTCCCCAAACCCTTTTTAGGACAATAACTTGCATATTAGCCTTTAAAATTAGCACTTTTGATTTCGAACATTCAAGTCCCATAGACTTTAATGGGGTTCTAAAGTTTGCGTGAACTTTCGGTCCGTTCGCAGGTTCTGGTGCAAACTGAACCGGGGGGTGTTCGGCTCATCCCTAGTCATGAGACCATCCCAGGCCTCACCACAGAACTCCGTCATGGCTAACACTGCTCGGTAAATATACAATATTGTATCAGGTCAATGTCCAAATAATACAGAATAAATGATGACAAAAAATAATCAAGAAAAGGTATATACAAATATTAGAAATACAGAGTGATATATAATGACAAAGAAAATGTTTACAATAGTTTATCTGAAGGGACTATTAGCCACGAATGATGGTGTATTGAAACACCGTAATCGAAAAAAATTGGAGAAAGTGGCGGATAGGTCCATATTAGATATGGCACCTCATCCCAATAATTGTAAAAGAAGGGAAGTAGGGAGGAGGGGGATTATTGCGGTGCCAACACAACTCAATCAAAAAATTGTTAAAATAGTAAATTGTATTGCATAATATCAAAAACAGGTAAAGCACACATAAATTGCTATTCAAATTTAAACATTAAAAAGGGAGCACATATAGTTTACTATGGGCCACAATAATATAGGCCTGTGTATGGTTGCAGGTCAGGTCTTCCCTACATGTTTTGCCAAGACATTGGCTTCCTCAGGGGAATAGGATGTGACCAGTATAAGAAAATAACTCTATAAGAAAGAAAATATAACATAAGTTGAATAATACAGAAGGCTCATGTTCAAGGTTATTTATAACAGACCTTCTACACTGGAACAGCCGGACTTTCTACCTATGGAATTTTCTCAGACTGAACTTCAGGCCATGGATGACTTGATGCTTCTCTGGGAGGAGGGACACACTAGCGATGAGGTGTCACCTGTACTCACTTTTCCTGGTGTCATCATCCCCGGTGTGTCCTTTCCCCCACCTCCTTTAAACCCAAATCTCAAGCATTTCCTTTACTCCATGAAAAACAAAAACATTTGGGCATTTCTAGAACAGATTACCTCTGGAATAAAAAATCTGGTTCTGGATGACCAACATTTGCATAACCCATCTTTTAAACATCGTAAGGCTCTTAAGGACCTCCAATGTCATCCAGGACTGGTCATTAAACCAGCCGATAAAGGGGGCAATGTCGTTGTCATGGATGTCGAGATGTATGAAAGCATGTGTCTCAACATCCTTGACAGCAGACAATGGACAATTCACTTGTGAATATTACGATTTAATTTTTAAGGCTTATCAACATGGCATTATTGACTCAAAGACTTGGAGCTACCTTAATGTAAAAGATCCTAGGACACCCACATTTTATTCTTTACCCAAAGTGCACAAACCATTGAACCATCCCCCCGGCTGGCCTATTGTATCCGGCTGCCAGGGGTTAACTGAAAGTGCCCTAGTGGATAAATATCTTTATCCTCACATGATATCCCTGTTTTCTTATGTTAAAGATACAATTGATTTGTTTCGCAACATAGATGGCAAACAACTTCCTCCCAACACATGGTTGGTAGTTCTTGATGTTGAGAGCCTTTATAATTCCATTCCTCACAAAAAGGAAGAACAACTATAACTTAAAGTTTACAATGGAGTGTAGTCAATCAAGCATTAATTTCCTTGATTTACAAATTCACGTTGATGCTGAGGGAACCCTTTACTCTTCACTCTATCATAAGCCCTCTGCTGGCAATACGATTTTGCATGCCAGCAGTGCACATCCACGCTCACTGCTGGACAGCATTCCCTATAGTCAGTTTCTACGACTTAGAAGAAACTGTACACTAGATGCAGATTTTCACCATGCAGTCAATGATCTGTATTCTAGACTACATTAAAGAGGCTACAGTAGATCTCTTTTGAAAAAAGCATTCAATAAACTAGTCAAATTAAATAGAAAAGACCTTATTCATTCAAAAAGATCCCCAGTTGTTGATCAATCAGTTCGAATTATTACTCAATTTCCTTTACTCACTGCAGATAGCACTATTAAGAAATGCATCAAACCCTACCCCAATGTTATGTATCGATGTGCTCGTTCCACCAAGGACCGCCTGGTAGCTAGCCACCATATGCCCAGAAATATTGATAATTTCATATCTCGAGGTACATTCCCATGCGGGAGATGTGACATATGTTCCTTTATCTCTAATTCCAAAGATGTCATCCTTCCCAACGGTCATGTTTACACAGTTAAACACAGAGTTACGTGCAAAACCGTGGGAGTTGTCTACTTAGCTATCTGTCAATGTGGATGTTTTTATGTCGGAAAGACGAAACGCCCCTTTTTCAAGCAAATCAGGGATCACATTATGCCCTTATTTAAACAATTAACTACTACTGCTTTAAACAGACATATTGGTTGCCAACATAACTTTGACCTTAGCATTGTTCGTTTTGCCGCACTTTAACATGTACTGTTACATGTATGGGGCGGAGGAATTGATACAACCTTGTGGCAGTTAGAAACCAAGTGGATACACACGTTAGATGCCATCAAATACCCGGGTTTAAATGAATATATCAGCTTCAAGTCCTTTTTATAGCTTTGCTAGTGTTTATATAAATTATAATTATGTATCAAGTCTTCGTCATACTCATACATATCTTGATTTATTTCTTTAAACCCATTAATTTACTGTGCCTCCGCTCGACATGATTCAGTTCTTGTTTTAGGCCCCTTGGCCTATATTCAATCTCATTGGCCCATATAACTCCTTTCCCCTTCCCCCTTAACTCTTGGTTTGGCTATTTACTATCCATCATTTAGGATCCCTTGACCATTCCTCGGATCCATCTATACAATTTTCAGAAAAAACATGGGAAAGGGGGAGCTGGTTAGATCAACCACGTTTGCAAATCAAATAAAGTGAATGAATGTGACATACCTAAACCACATATCACATAAAAAAAAAAAAACATATGAAAAACACTCAGTGCTAGATCCTTATGGTGAAAATCTTGAAGTGGATAAACATCAAAAATACACATTTACATGTGTTGAAAAACAGTCCCAAAAAGATCCAGAAAATTATTACAAGGTGATTTTAATTTTTCTATGCTTGATAGTGAGCAATCGTTCACCACATCAATAACATACACCCAACGTGAGCAGATGGATAAACTGCTTACCAGATGTATTTGACTTCTTTAGTTAAAAAGAAAGTCAAATATCACTTTGGCATGATAATGCCTGTTCGCATATAAGTGAAGCTCGGAGATGTACAGGGAAGCTCTTCCTCAGAATATAAGGCAAGATATGCAAAAACAATCAAAAAGCTTCCATAGAGTGATACTGTTTATTAAAACGTAAAGACAAAAAGAAAAGCCAAGTGGCTCCTTACATTAAAAAGTGCCTATCCGGCACTGGGGCTGCTGGCCTGTCACACATGAATGTGCTGGATTTGTACCGCATCCACCTCCATGAAGGGCGTGTGTTCCACTGACCACAGCAGACAACCAGACACCCGGATATGGCGTAGGACAAAACGTGACCAGGTACCGCCTTAACGTACATTTCGTGATTACGTCTTTAGGAGGCGTATCTGGTCACTAAACGTCACGTAATTTATAGTACTCAGTTTGATTGTTAAGAAGATATGGATGCACACGCAGCCGCAGTGCCGGTTTACATTTGCACCCATCTAATCATCATATAAATGGATAAATACGGCATACTTAACAAAATACATAGGGATTATAGATAGTAATTGAAAAATATGCATAATGCAGTAGCCAACTTAAAAAAATTGGAATTAAAATAAAAATAAACTTGCAGATAAAAAAATAGAGAAATGAAATAAGACTTATGGAGTAGCAAAATATATATAGATATATATCTATATATATATCTATATATATATAGATATATATCTATATATATATATGGACAGCAACCCCCTTTTTCACTCAATACATAGGTGTCACATCTTAGTGAGGAACCGGGATAGACCTAAAAATTGGAAAGATTCCTCAAAAAAATATATATTGCCCTATACACAATAAAAGACCTACACTTATCCCCCAATGGGGGTAATAAAAGATATCCATAATTTAAATTATGGGGACTGCTTCCAGGAACACCTCAGCCTCACGTTCCCGATCACCGAGGGAACACCCGGAGCACACGGGACACAATATCCCCGAAATGTTTAGGACGGGCAGAGGAAACATGGCGTCCTCCCGCCACAGGACCTCACAGGCCGCATCTTCCTCTCAGATAGGAGAGCCGTCTCTCGTTCCCCCTGTCAGTTTAACGAGAGAAATTACCTCGGAGGAACAACCCCACCACCAGCTAAACATAAATGATCTACGGATGATCACCACCTACATTAAAAACACACTTTCCGCTGCCATTTCGGAACTTCGCTTAGACATCGGCGCCCTGTCTGACAGAGTCATGGCGGCGAAGCAAATGGCTGAACAACATGATCTACAATTGCCCAAAACCACCCGTCATGTGGATACCCATACCCTACAGATGAGGGAAATGCAGAGACACCTCGAGGATCTCGACAATCGGGGCAGAAGACGTAATTTGAGGGTCAGGGGGCTCCCTGAGTCGATTGAAGGAGATCAACTGACTCCCTCTGTTATCAGCTTGTTCAATGGTATTTTACACAGACCTCTCCAGATGCCTGTCAACTTTGAAAGAATCCACCGAGCACTGAGACCCAAAGGAAGGGACACTGATCCGCCCAGGGATATAATATGCTGCCTGACTGACTATAAGGTAAAAGAAGAAATTATTAGACAGGCTAGAAGTATCCCGCAGCTCATACATGAGGGGAAGAACATCCAGATATTCCAGGATCTTTCAGGCATAACTCTCCAACACCGCAGAGACCTGAAACCCCTGCTAGACACCCTTCGCGCCAAAGGCATCACCTATAAATGGGAGTATCCTTTTTGCTTGGCTGCCACCTCACAAGGTCGCACAGCCTTCCTTAAAGTGCCTGAAGACCTTCCTTACTTTTGTGAGGCATTAAACATCCCCACTGTGGAGGTACCTAATTGGTACGTGGACTTTCGTCGCTCAGCCGTGCGGAGGGAACAGCAGCCTGCAGAATCCATGGAAGCTACGAATTCAGGACACAGGAGGAGAAGATCACCCTCCACTACAGCGCATCATGGCACCCACAATACTCGCCATCGTAACTTCAACACCGCTGACTCGCCCTCATCGAGGAGAGCCAGACGAGATCGCTAGAGTTACAGGGAAGTACTCCATGTCACAGTACCATACTTTTTCAGTTATGCCAAGTTAGGCTCTCCTTGTTCTTTATTTTTCTTTTATACATTTAACCTGTTCAAATTACTTGACACAATGCAAAAGTGCCTGATCCTATTAATGCTGTCATTAACCAGCGTTATATGCAGAGATCATACGTGACGTATGTACTCAGCGCGAGTACACTAACGGGACTTGGAATAATCTCTGCACACCGTGCTTCCTTAATGGAGGTTCCAACGCATAGCCAGTAAACTACAATTCCCATACTGCTTCAAAAGCCAGAGCCAGAAATACGTACCTGCTCACATACTAGACACGGAAGTCTCTCTCCTCTTCTACTGGCAAACGTCACCGTTAGGGATGAGCTTCGAGTTCGAGTCGAACTCATGTTCTACTCGAACATTGGCTGTTCGCAAGTTCGCCGAACAGCGAACAATTTGGGGTGTTCGCGGCAAATTCGAATGCCGCGGAACACCCTTTAAAAGTCTATGGGAGAAATCAAAAGTGCTAATTTTAAAGGCTTATATGCAAGTTATTGTCATAAAAAGTGTTTGGGGACCTGGGTCCTGCCCCAGGGGACATGGATCAATGCAAAAAAAAGTTTTAAAAACGGACGTTTTTTCAGGAGCAGTGATTTTATTAATGCTTAAAGTCAAACAATAAAAGTGTAATATCCCTTTAAATTTCGTACCTGGGGGGTGTCTATAGTATGCCTGTAAAGGGGCGCATGTTTCCCGTGTTTAGAACAGTCTGACAGCAAAATGACATTTTGAAGGAAAAAACTAATTTAAAACTACCGCGGCTATTGCATTGCCGACAATACACATAGAAGTTCATTGATAAAAACGGCATGGGAATTCCCCACAGGGCAACCCCGAACCAAAATTAAAAAAAAAAAATGATGTGGGGGTCCCCCTAAATTCCATACAAGGCCCTTCGGGTCTGGTATGGATATTAAGGGGAACCCCAGCCAAAATTTAAAAAAAAAATTGACGTGGGGTTCCCCCTAAATTCCATACCAGACCCTTCAGGTCTGGTATGGATTTTAAGGGGAACCCCGCGCCAAAAAAAAAAAAAAAAACGGCGTGGGGTCCCCCTAAAAATCCATACCAGACCCTTATCCGAGCACGCAACCTGGCAGGCCGCAGGAAAAGAGGGGGGGACGAGAGTGCGGCCCCCCCCCCCTCCTGAACCGTACCAGGCCACATGCCCTCAACATTGGGAGGGTGCTTTGGGGTAGCCCCCCAAAGCACCTTGTCCCCATGTTGATGAAGACAAGGGCCTCATCCCCACAACCGTGGCCGGTGGTTGTGGGGGTCTGCGGGCGGGGGGCTTATCAGAATCTGGAAGCCCCCTTTACCAAGGGGACCCCCAGATCCCGGCCCCCCCCCTGTGTGAAATGGTAAGGGGTTACTTACCCCTACCATTTCACTAAAAAACTGTCAAAAATGTTAAAAATGACAAGAGACAGTTTTTGACAATTCCTTTATTTAAATGCTTCTTCTTTCTTCCTTCATCTTCTTCTTCTTCTGGTTCTTCTGGCTCTTCTGGTTCTTCCTCCGGCGTTCTCGTCCAGCATCTCCTCCGCGGCGTCTTCTATCTTCTTCTCCTCGGGCCGCTCCGCACCCATGGCATGAGGGGGGAGGCTCCCGCTCTTCTCTTCATCTTCTTCTTCATCTTCATCTTCTTCTTCATCTTCTTCTTCTTCTTCTTCTTCTTCTCTTCTTCATCTCTTCTTCCTTCTTCATTTCTTCTGCGGGCCGCTCCGCATCCATGCATGGAGGGAGGCTCCCGCTGTGTGACGGCGTCTCTTCGTCTGACGGTTCTTAAATAACGGGGGGCGGGGCCACCCGGTGACCCCGCCCCCCTCTGACGCACGGGACATGACGGGACTTCCCTGTGGCATTCCCCGTGACGTCACAGGGAAGTCCCGTCAATTCACCGTGCGTCAGAGGGGGGGCGGGGTCACCGGATGGCCCCGCCCCCCGTTATTTAAGAACCGTCAGACGAAGAGACGCCGTCACACAGCGGGAGCCTCCCTCCATGCATGGATGCGGAGCGGCCCGCAGAAGAAATGAAGAAGGAAGAAGAGATGAAGAAGAGAAGAAGAAGAAGAAGAAGAAGATGAAGAAGAAGATGAAGATGAAGAAGAAGATGAAGAGAAGAGCGGGAGCCTCCCCCCTCATGCCATGGGTGCGGAGCGGCCCGAGGAGAAGAAGATAGAAGACGCCGCGGAGGAGATGCTGGACGAGAACGCCGGAGGAAGAACCAGAAGAGCCAGAAGAACCAGAAGAAGAAGAAGATGAAGGAAGAAAGAAGAAGCATTTAAATAAAGGAATTGTCAAAAACTGTCTCTTGTCATTTTTAACATTTTTGACAGTTTTTTAGTGAAATGGTAGGGGTAAGTAACCCCTTACCATTTCACACAGGGGGGGGGCCGGGATCTGGGGGTCCCCTTGGTAAAGGGGGCTTCCAGATTCCGATAAGCCCCCCGCCCGCAGACCCCCACAACCACCGGCCACGGTTGTGAGGATGAGGCCCTTGTCTTCATCAACATGGGGACAAGGTGCTTTGGGGGGCTACCCCAAAGCACCCTCCCAATGTTGAGGGCATGTGGCCTGGTACGGTTCAGGAGGGGGGGGGGGCCGCACTCTCGTCCCCCCCTCTTTTCCTGCGGCCTGCCAGGTTGCGTGCTCGGATAAGGGTCTGGTATGGATTTTTAGGGGGACCCCACGCCGTTTTTTTTTTTTTTTTTTGGCGCGGGGTTCCCCTTAAAATCCATACCAGACCTGAAGGGTCTGGTATGGAATTTAGGGGGAACCCCACGTCAATTTTTTTTTTAAATTTTGGCTGGGGTTCCCCTTAATATCCATACCAGACCTGAAGGGCCTTGTATGGAATTTAGGGGGACCCCCACATCATTTTTTTTTTTTTAATTTTGGTTCGGGGTTGCCCTGTGGGGAATTCCCATGCCGTTTTTATCAATGAACTTCTATGTGTATTGTCGGCAATGCAATAGCCGCGGTAGTTTTAAATGAGTTTTTTCCTTCAAAATGTCATTTTGCTGTCAGACTGTTCTAAACACGGGAAACATGCGCCCCTTTACAGGCATACTATAGACACCCCCCAGGTATGAAATTTAAAGGGATATTACACTTTTATTGTTTGACTTTAAGCATTTTTAAAATCACTGCTCCTGAAAAAACGGCCGTTTTTAAAACTTTTTTTTGCATTGATCCATGTCCCCTGGGGCAGGACCCAGGTCCCCAAACACTTTTATTGACAATAACTTGCATATTAGCCTTTAAAATTAGCACTTTTGATTATTCATGTTCGTGTCCCATAGACTTTAACGGTGTTCGCGTGTTCGAACGAATTTTTTTCCTGTTCGCATGTTCTGGTGCGAACCGAACAGGGGGGTGTTCGGCTCATCCCTAGTCACCGTACACATCAAAGCAGGGACGATGATCTGTACACAATGAGGCTATTGGCGCTGCCTAACCCGCATACCAGTCACCTCGATCCACAACCAAGGCCATGGCCTACTAACAGGAGAGCGACACACAGGACTCGCGCGACCTCCTGACCAACAACCGCACCAGTTCTCAGAGACCACGCTGCACCGTCTTGATCCTCAGGTCGACTGCCTCATCACGGACAATCGCTCAAGGGACTTCCGCCTGCAGAAGTACATAACTCACACCTCTCCCACAATGGACTCAAGTAATACACCAGCATTACACTGCAGAGACAACTGTTTGATGGTTGGTGGAACACTCTTCTCATGCAACTTGAACGGCAGTCACCCCGGAACCAAATGTCGGAGAGGGCAAAGGGCTCCTTGAGGTATTTAGCTACCACACACGCATATCTCCGACTGGCCCCCAGGATCCAACCAATGCTCTAAGATATGACATTACTCTATAACAGCAATGTGTCTTGAGTTCTCTCCTCTCACAGGATACATAAGTGAAGGGGGTACTCAACACTGAACGGGGTAAAGTATTGTAGTATCATTTAGTCGGAGCAGACTTAAGCTATAGACTTCAATGTACAGGTACGTCCCCAAGCCACGCTAAAGGGTGAATACATGCCTCACGTGGATTATGAAAAAGTTGTTAAGGTTTATTTCAGGTTTTTTCTTTTTTTAAGATTGCTAGGTAAAATCTTAGAACACACCGACATCCTCAGTACTCTCGGATCTGCACGGTACTTCACGATTCGCACCCTGGACTCTCCGCCATATTCATACACAGGTATGGTGGCGACTCCAACAGTCTGATTTTACCTCATGCAGAGTCTGATACTGAAAACCACATCTGGTTACAAAGGATGGGGAGATGGCAGAGGTATTGAATTTATTCTTCTCCTCAGTCTTCACGAGTGAATCGGGGGGCTTCAGTAACCAAAACTGCAGTGTTTATCCTCATGACACAACACAGGAAGCACCTACATGGTTAACAGAGGACGGAATTAAAATTAGACTTGAGAAACTTAACATTAATAAATCACCGGGACCAGATGGCTTGCATCCGAGGGTACTTAGGGAACTCAGTCAGGTGATTGCCAGACCGTTGTTCCTAATTTTTACAGACAGTCTATTGACTGGAATGGTACCAGCTGATTGGAGAAAAGCCAATGTAGCACCAATATTTAAAAAGGGCCCAAAAAACATCCCTGGGAATTACAGACCAGTTAGCCTAACATCAATAGTATGTAAACTCTTGGAGGGGATGATAAGGGACTATATACAAGATTTTAGTAATAAGAATGATATCATTAGCAGTAATCAGCATGGATTCATGAAGAATCGTTCTTGCCAAACCAATCTATTAACCTTCTATGAGGAGGTGAGTTGCCATCTAGATAAAGGAAGGCCCGTAGACGTGGTGTATCTGGATTTTGCAAAAGCATTTGACACAGTTCCCCATAAACGTTTACTGTACAAAATAAGGTGCTTTGGCATGGACCATAGGGTGAGTACATGGATTGAAAACTGGCTACAAGGGCGTGTTCAGAGGGTGGTGATAAATGGGGAGTACTCAGAATGGTCAGGGGTGGGTAGTGGGGTCCCCCAGGGTTCTGTGCTGGGACCAATCCTATTTAATTTGTTCATAAACGACCTGGAGGATGGGATAAACAGTTCCATCTCTGTATTTGCAGACGATACTAAGCTAAGCAGGGCAATAACTTCTCCGCAGGATGTGGAAATCTTGCAAAAAGACCTGAACACATTAATGGGGTGGGCGACTACATGGCAAATGAGGTTCAATGTAGAAAAATGTAAAATAATGCATTTGGGTGGCAAAAATATGAATGCAATCTATACACTGGGGGGAGAACCTCTGGGGGAATCTAGGATGGAAAAGGACTTGGGGGTCCTAGTGGATGATAGGCTCAGCAATGGCATGCAATGCCAAGCTGCTGCTAATAAAGCAAACAGAATATTGGCATGCATTAAAAGGGGGATCAACTGCAGAGATAAAACGATAATTCTCCCGCTCTACAAGACTCTGGTCCGGCCGCACCTGGAGTATGCTGTCCAGTTCTGGGCACCAGTCCTCAGGAGGGACGTACTGGAAATGGAGCGAGTACAAAGAAGGGCAACAAAGCTAATAAAGGGTCTGGAGGATCTTAGTTATGAGGAAAGGTTGCGAGCACTGAACTTATTCTCTCTGGAGAAGAGACGCTTGAGAGGGGATATGATTTCAATTTACAAATACTGTACTGGTGACCCCACAATAGGGATAAAACTTTTTCGCAGAAGAGAGTTTAATAAGACTCGTGGCCACTCATTACAATTAGAAGAAAAGAGGTTTAACCTTAAACTACGTAGAGGGTTCTTTACTGTAAGAGCGGCAAGGATGTGGAATTCCCTTCCACAGGTGGTGGTCTCAGCGGGGAGCATTGATAGCTTCAAGAAACTATTAGATAATCACCTGAATGACCGCAATATACAGGGATATGTAATGTAATACTGACACATAATCACGCACATAGGTTGGACTTGATGGACTTGTGTCTTTTTTCAACCTCACCTACTATGTAACTATGTAACATCCACAGTTTGCTCCCTTACAAGAGCGGTTACTGAGTTTATAGGAGTTATTTGGTTTTTATAATTTTTATTATGTACCCACAAGCTTATAAAATATGGCTGTACACTTACGCCGTACAGGCTCATTCAACACCCCTCCTACCATCCTTCTCCATGGTCGAGGGATGGCAGGACATTCACCTCTTACATATATTCGCCAACTCTCTCCTGTCAGAATCTCTCCAACCCCCACACAGTAAAGGTGAAGTGTACTAGCCTGCCTCTCACAGGCTCTGCACTACCCCTGCGCTGTACATTACCGATCCCTTTTCTTGAATTGAGGGCGCGGGATAGTTAATTATCCCAGTTGACTCATCGGTTACTCTCCAGAGCCCTACACAACACAATACCAACAGCTCTCATTTAAGACAGAAAGGCTCTACCCGGACCCAACCCACTGCTCCCTTACTTATCCTTTTGTTCTTTTTGTTTCTGCTCCCTCTCCCCGACCCTGACGGAGGTCATGGACCTTAATCGAGCATCAAACGATGTGGGGCAACCACACACCTCCCTAAATCTTAAATCTATCAATGTACGTGGTCTAAACACGCCTGAAAAACGTTCTCTCTTACTGTCCTCGCTACATAAGTCCAAAACCCATGTAGCACTAGTCCAGGAAACACACTTTAGAACAGACACAATTCCCAAACTACATAACAAACAATTCCCAACAATATACCATGCGACCAATAATGAAGCTAAATCAAAAGGGGTATGCATTCTCATTTCTAAAGACTGCCCGCTCATAGTCTCAGACACACACAATGACCCACAAGGACGTTTCCTTTTCATAAAAGGTACCTTACACGGGAAACACATCACAATTGCCAACCTTTACACCCCAAATACACACCAAGTCTCCTTTTTCCACGCCACGCTACAACTACTCACGACTTTTAGCTATGGTACATTGATAATCGGAGGTGATTTCAACGTACCTCTCAACCCCGCTCTCGACACCTCAAATGGCCATTCCTCTCTGACTTACAGAGCACTTCGTGCCATAAAAACACAACTTAGTGACCTACTAGTACACGACACCTGGCGCACAATGAACCCTAACGGGAAATACTATACCTTTTTCTCTCCGCCACACTCTAAATACTCGTGAATAGATTATTTTTTTATCTCCCAAGGTGATCTGCCATGAAGAACATTACTATCGAACCGATGGTTTTATCAGATCACAACCCCATTACTCTGATCCTTCACCTCCCCAACACGATGGTACGTCAACATATATGGCGATTAGACAACTCCCTACTTACTGATATTGACATTTCAAGCAAGATCTCCCAACATCTTACCAATTACTTCACGGAAAATGGAACGAGCGAAACATCACCAGATACGATCTGGGCCGCACATAAATGTGTTATAAGAGGCACTCTCATCTCGATAGCTGCACATCTCGATAGCTGAAACAAACTCAGAAAAGTGAAACTGGTAGAATTAACTACACGCATCTCCAAACTGGAACAAAAACTCAAAAAATCCTTAGCCTCTGAAGCACTCACAGAACTCACACAAGCTAGAAAGGAACTACTAGAAGAATTACATACCAGGATTAAACGCAAATACACATTGCAGCAAAAATGCTTCTACGAATTTGGCAACAAATCGGGGAAGCTTTTAACTAGAGCCCTACAAGCCAAAAGAGCGGCCCACACCATACATACAATCAAAGATCCTACAGGTAAATCCTTTGTCACTTCAAGTGACATAGCAAAATCAATTTGCACACTATTTCACGGACCTATACAATTTACACTCCCCTCTACAGACCAACACACCAGCAGAAAGACAGGAAGCAATTGCAACATTCCTCTCCCAATATGCTCCCACCCCACTCACGACAGAAGAATCCGATTCACTGGATTCCCCATTGACTTCAGAAGAACTCACGATAGCCTTGAAACAGATGAAGCCAGGCAAGAGTCCCGGACCTGACGGGCTCACAGTTGGGTATTATAAATCCTTTTCGGACATCCTTATACCCCCACTAGTCAAAGCGTTAAACAGCTTCTCGCCCTCAAGTATAGCATCCAAGGACACATTAGAAGCACACATCACACTTATACCCAAACCAGGTAAGGATGCTACCATGGTCTCAAACTACCGTCCAATCTTCCTCCTTAATGTAGACGTTAGAGTATATGCCAAAGCAATTGCCAACCGTCTGTTACCGCTAATTCCCAAACTTATCTCCACAGAACAAGCCGGTTTTGTTCCCAGAAGGGAAGCCTGAGACAACACCACTAAAGCCTTAGACATCCACCACTGGCTAACCACTTCTGACACATGCGGCTTCTTCCTATCCTTGGATGCGGAGAAGGCGTTTGACAGGGTAGCTTGGGACTTTATGGAAGCCACATTACACTCTATCGGTTTACCGTTACAACTGGTCCAAATGATTATGGCTTTATATTCCTCACCCACAGCCAGAATAAGAGTGAATGGTCACCTGTCGGACGCCTTCTCCGTATCCAACGGTACGCGACAGGGATGTCCTCTGTCCCCCTTAATTTTTATACCCACAATGGAACCTCTACTCTGTAAACTTAGAGAAAACCCAAACATCAAAGGGATGGAAATTAATAATAAACAATTTAAAGTAGCGGCCTATGCGGACGATATCCTATTATTTCTCACGGACCCAATCATTACTATCCCCAACCTCCTTAAAGACTTTGCAATATTCAAATCCTTATCAAACCTACAGATAAATTTCTCCAAATCCAAAGCCCTTAACATTTCCTTACTCACTGAGACAGTCACACAATGCAAACAAAACTTCCCATTCGGCTGGGAACCCCATGCAATCACTTATCTAGGCATCAAAATACCCGCCAAATTGACAGATATCTACCGATTGAACTTCCTACCTATCCTACGAATTATCCAGACAGACCTGCACAAATGGACCTCGGGGCCGTTTTCTTGGTTTGGAAGGTCAGCTATTTTAAAAATGAATGTGCTACCCAGACTGCTTTATTTATTTCAAACTATACCCATACGAATTCCCCCTGCCTTCTTCTCAACACTCAAGAGGTATTGTAGGAATTTTATATGGTCCTCCAAACAACCTAGACTAAACTGGAATAGATTAACGAATCCCAAGCTACAGGGGGGACTACACATACCAGACATGGAAAAATACTACTGGGTATGCCACTTTTCCAGAATTGTAGACTGGCATGTTAACAGTACAAGCAAAGACTGGGTACATATCGAGAACGCATTCACCCCGATACCGATAAAACTGTTACCATGGATCAATCAAACAAAAGTACCAATGAAAGCCACGTTAAACCCACTTATTAACTCCACGTTAACTAATTTCAAAGCAGCATGCAAACCACTCAAGCTGAAACCCACTCCCGGTCCCATGACACCTCTGGAAAATAATCCAGACTTTATCCCAGGAGTACACTCCCTCCACCCCGTGACAGACACGAACAGACCACGACTCCAGTTACATCAATTGTTCCACCAAGGAACTCTCCTGACGTTCCAAGCCCTGACTAGAAAATGTCCGGACTACCACATACCCTTCCACAACTACCTGCAGATACGTCACCTCATTTATAGCCTCAAACCCACGACAAACTTGCACAGGGAACTCACGCCTTTTGAACTCTTATGCAACAATCCTGAACCCCAAAGACACCTCATCTCATCCATATATGCACTCCTATTTCCAACTGATGAAATCAAAACTGATGACTTAGTTAGAAGGTGGGAACAAGATCTGAATATAGACCTCTCCGCCGAAGACTGGAAGCATGCTCTCTCTCATATGCATAAAGGTTCTCTCAATATAACAACTCAGGAAAATAGATATAAAAGCTTTACGAAATGGTATAGGACTCCTGACAGAATTCACATATTCCACCCCAACCTTCCCCCCAATGTTGGCGTTGCAATGCATCAAGAGGTACACTACTTCATATATGGTGGGAATGCCCCCTCATCCAAAACTATTGGAGCGAAATTCACCGCTTAATCACACAGATAACGACATATACTCCAGATTTCACTCCCGCCCAGTATCTTCTCCACCACACATCACTTCCACAACACGCTTATAGAAAATCATTAGTTCTACACCTCATTAACGCAGCTAACTTATGTGTTCCTGTACACTGGAGAACCACATCTCCCCTCACTGTCTCTGAATGGATTCAGAGGGTTGATAGAGTGGCGGAAATGGAAAACCTCATCCATCAAGCTTAAGACGCACCATCCAAATACAAGAATACCTGGGCATGTTGGTTTCATTTTAAATCCTCCCGAACCCAGACCAGTTCCGCCAGTCCCTCACCCACTGGCTCAGAGGAAACCTCAAACACATAATTACCTGAATAACTTCCTAAACTAACACAGAGCGGACCATCAATCTCCGTCCCCCTTCCCTCTTTCGTTTCCCATCCCCCCTTCATTACACTCCCTACAACTTAAAAGGTGAACTAGAAGCCACTCAGTATTTTGGGGAGTTACTTCAGAAATTAAAATAATTTGCACGGCCAGAATTAATAAGCTACAGACCTGACTTTTCATATACTCCCTCCACTGGGCACATACAGTTCCCAATGGGGTGCCCAGGGTTGGGAGTGGAACTGCTTAGGCCAGATAAACCAGAATCGTCACCAAATACCACAGGGTTAGTTATGACATTATGAAATTCTCTCTTAAGATTTCAATCAACCCCATCCTCTTTACCTACTGGTGATAACAGACAGGAAGTATGCCTATTATCTCTGTTGTTAACATTGTTCCATATACTGTACAACCTGGACCTTTACGTTTTATCTGTTAACATTGTTATCTGTTACTCTGTGACATGCGCCTTTGTTTCACTTGATGTACTTTTGTGAAAACTTAATAAACTACATTTAAAAAAAAAAAAGATATCCATAAGTGATCGGTAGGAATGAGCTTCAAGTTCGAGTCGAACTCATGTTCGACTCGAACATTGGCTGTTCGCAAGTTCGCCGCACAGCGAACAATTTGGGGTGTTCGCGGCAAATTCGAATGCCGCAGAACACCCTTTAAAAGTCTATGGGAGAAATCAAAAGTGCTAATTTTAAAGGCTTATATGCAAGTTATTGTCATAAAAAGTGTTTGGGAACCCGGGTCCTGCCCCAGGGGACATGGATCAATGCAAAAAAAGTTTTAAAAACGGCCGTTTTTTCAGGAGCAGTGATTTTAATAATGCTTAAAGTCAAACAATAAAAGTGTAATATCCCTTTAAATTTTGTACCTGGGGGGTGTCTATAGTATGCCTGTAAAGGGGCGCATGTTTCCCGTGTTTAGAACAGTCTGACAGCAAAATGACATTTCGAAGGAAAAATTCCATTTAAAACTACCCGCGGCTATTGCATTGCCGACAATACACATAGAAGTTCATTGATAAAAACGGCATGGGAATTCAACACAGGGAAACCCTGAACCAAAATTAAAAAAAAAAATGACGTGGGAGTCCCCCTAAATTCCATACCAGGCCCTTCAGGTCTGGTATGGATATTAAGGGGAACCCCGGCCAAAATTTTAAAAAAAATGACGTGGGGTTCCCCCTAAATTCCATACCAGACCCTTCAGGTCTGGTATGGATTTTAAGGGGAACCCCGTGCCAAAAAAAAAAAAAAAACAGCGTGGGGTCCCCCCAAAAATCCATACCAGACCCTTATCCGAGCACGCAACCTGGCAGACCGCAGGAAAAGAGGGGGGGATGAGAGTGCGGCCCCCCTCCTGAACCGTACCAGGCCACATGCCCTCAACATTGGGAGGGTGCTTTGGGGTAGCCCCCCAAAATACCTTGTCCCCATGTTGATGAGGACAAGGGCCTCATCCCCACAACCCTGGCCAGTGGTTGTGGGGGTCTGCGGGCGGGGGGCTTATCGGAATCTGGAAGCCCCCTTTGACAAGGGAACCCCCAGATTCCGCCCCCACTGTGTGAAATGGTAAGGGGGTACTTACCCCTACCATTTCACTAAAAAACTGTCAAAAATGTTAAAAATGACAAGAGACAGTTTTTGACAATTCCTTTATTTAAATGCTTCTTCTTTTTTCTATCTTCCTTCATCTTCTTCTGGTTCTTCTGGCTCTTCTGGTTCTTCCTCCAGCGTTCTCGTCCGCATCTCCTCCGTGGCATCTTCTATCTTCTTCTCCTCGGGCCGCTCCGCACCCATGGCATGGGGGGGAGGCTCCCACTCTTCTCTTCATCTTCTTCTTCATCCTCTTCTCTTCTTCCTTCTTCTCTTCTTCTCTTCTTCATTTTCTTCTCCAGGCCGCTCCGCATCCATGCTGGCATGGAGGGAGGCTCCCGCTGTGTGATGGCGTCTCCTCGTCTGACGGTTCTTAAATAACGGGGGGCGGGGCCATCCGGTGACCCCGCCCCCTCTGACGCACGGGACATGACGGGACTTCCCTGTGGCATTCCCCGTGACGTCACAGGGAAGTCCCGTCAAGTCACCGTGTGTCAGAGGGGGCGGGGTCACCGGGTGGCCCCGCCCCCCGTTATTTAAGAACCGTCAGACGAGGAGACTCCGTCACACAGCGGGAGCCTCCCTCCATGCCAGCATGGGTGCGGAGGGGCCCGGAGAAGAAAATGAAGAAGAGAATAAGGAAGAAGAGAAGAGGATGAAGAAGAAGATGAAGAGAAGAGCGGGATCCTCCCCCCATGCCATGGGTGCGGAGAGGCCCGAGGAGAAGAAGATAGAAGACGCCGCAGAGGAGATGCTGGACGAGAACGCCAGAGGAAGAACCAGAAGAGCCAGAAGAACCAGAAGAAGATGAAGGAAGATATAAGAAAGAAGAAGCATTTAAATAAAGGAATTGTCAAAAACTGTCTCTTGTCATTTTTAACATTTTTGACAGTTTTTTAGTGAAATGGTAGGGGTAAGTGCCCCCTTACCATTTCACACAGGGGGGGCCGGGATCTGGGGGTCCCCTTGTTAAAGGGGGCTTCCAGATTCCGATAAGCCCCCCGCCCGCAGACCCCCACAACCACCGGCCAGGGTTGTGGGGATGAGGCCCTTGTCCTCATCAACATGGGGACAAGGTGTTTTGGGGGCTACCCCAAAGCACCCTCCCAATGTTGAGGGCATGTGGCCTGGTACGGTTCAGGAGGGGGGCCGCACTCTCGTCCCCCTCTCTTTTCCTGCGGCCTGCCAGGTTGCGTGCTCGGATAAGGGTCTGGTATGGATTATTGGGGGGACCCCACGTCGTTTTTTTTTTTTTTTTGGCGCGGGGTTCCCCTTAAAATCCATACCAGACCTGAAGGGTCTGGTATGGAATTTAGGGGGAACCCCACGTCATTTTTTTTTTAAATTTTGGCTGGGGTTCCCCTTAATATCCATACCAGACCTGAAGGGCCTGGTATGGAATTTAGGGGGACTCCCACGTAATTTTTTTTTTAAATTTTGGTTCGGGGTTTCCCTGTGTTGAATTCCCATGCCGTTTTTATCAATGAACTTCTATGTGTATTGTCGGCAATGCAATAGCCGCGGGTAGTTTTGAATGGAATTTTTCCTTCGAAATGTCATTTTGCTGTCAGACTGTTCTAAACACGGGAAACATGCGCCCCTTTACAGGCATACTATAGACACCCCCAGGTACGAAATTTAAAGGGATATTACACTTTTATTGTTTGACTTTAAGCATTATTAAAATCACTGCTCCTGAAAAAACAGCCGTTTTTAAAACTTTTTTTTGCATTGATCCATGTCCCCTGGGGCAGGACCCAGGTCCCCAAACACTTTTTATGACAATAAATTGCATATAAGCCTTTAAAATTAGCACTTTTGATTATTCATGTTCGTGTCCCATAGACTTTAACGGTGTTCGCGTGTTCGAGCGAACTTTTTTCCTGTTCGCATGTTCTGGTGCGAACCGAACAGGGGGGTGTTCGGCTCATCCCTAGTGATCGGACAATAAAATTGGTGATAAATAACTAAATGATAGATATGCATTCAGGTGTGATATTTTATTGAGTAAGTATATATCTTAATCAAAAATGATAGTTATCTCATAAAAAGATAATTATCTAAAAAAAAGCCCCTAGGGGGCAGCACAAATGATTTAATAATTAGATAAAAAGCAGTTCAAGTCCAGCTCAATATTCATACCATATGGTTGCATAGTACGTAACTTATACAACCATTTGGTCTTGTTTTGTGAAACTGCTCTCTTCATATGTGTGCCCCTCCAATGTTTGGAAATCTTGTCAATACCATAAAAGGTGCAGAGTGTGGGGTCACTGTTATGAAATTCTTTGCAATGTCTGGACACATTATGTTTAGGGAATCCTTTTTTAACAAAAATGTTGGTTAAATGCGCATTTATTCATTTGTCATGTTGTTTGGCCTACGTATTGGAGTGAGCAAGGACACTCCAAAACGTAGGTGACGTGATCTGGATTACATGTAATCAGCGGTTTAATTTTAAAACTATCTTTGGTGACCATAGATTGGAAATGTGAGATTTTTTGGGGGGATTCAGATTTTCTAGCAGTTCTACAGGCCTTGCACCTGGTACAGAAATAGAATCCGGAACCATCCAAAAAAGTGGATAGTTTCCTTGGAGGATCTGGTACATTCCTAGCTATTTTGTTTCTTAGGCCTGGAGCCCTCCTATATATACATTTCGGTTTGGAAGGAATAGATGACCCTAAATCTTTTAAAAGTATTGGCCAGAATTTCTTAAAAATGGACTCAACCTGTTTATATTGCCTGTGGAAACCTGACACAAAAGCCACCTGGTCTTGATATTCTTTTTGGGCCTTGTTGTGATGAGAGATTATACAGTGACAGTGTAGGGCTATTAAAAAGTATAAGTAAAAAACTAAATGTGAAACCAAAACATATTGGCTAGACTAAATATAGCCCAGTAAGTAGGTGCAAAAAAGTGTCCACAAGAGTGTTGAATGGTATGTCCCTCTGACCGAGGTAGTTCCAATCTTGGAAAAATGGTGTAAGGCTTGTCTGTAGTCAATAACAACGAAACTCGAAAAGTAAATGGGTACTCTTACCAGCTGTGATGGACCCCGAATGTCGTACGACAGAAGTGTCAAACAAGATTGGGATCCTGTGCTGTATTCATCGGAAGTTGCTTGGGTGCTGGACACAGATGAATGGGATCTGGTTCAAGGTAATATCCTCGGCTCCTGAACCGTGCAGACTCCAAGTGCTCCCCAGCCTGAAAGCTGTCTCCGAAGCTGTTCCGTGAAGGCTCCAGGAAGTAATCATATAAACAGAGGAAAGGAGAAGGACTCCAATGGTGCAGGTCAAAAACCAATTGGGTTTATTAAAAAAGTCAAATGGTAGACTCCAAGATAATAAAAGTGATCACAAAAAACAAGTAAGAAAATAAAATAAGATAAGAGCAATGTGGGATACAAGAAATGCTGTCCCGACCGGTTTCGACACTAAGGGGTCTTCAACTGGGGTAAAACTGTATCTCCTCACATTGCCATTGAATATATACACTAATATGCCAGAGATCCGTCCTCCAAGGGGGCGGAGTCTGAAGACCAGCTGGATGGCCAGTGACACAGGCAGAACGAACAAATTATTAAGTGGCACTAGATAACATATAACTAAATCAATATATGTTACACCAGAGTTTGAAATGAGAAAAGGGGTTTAAATCCTATCAGTGACTGAAAAGGAGGCCGGACATGTGTTCATGAGTTCCAAGGCTCAATGTGAACTCTCATCATGTGATAAGCTAGGACCAATGAGGCCTGGTATTCATAGAACAGTACCCAAGGGAGGGTTTACACAGCCGGACATGTGTTCATGAGTTCCAAGCCTCAATGTAAACTCCCATCATGTGATAAGCTAGGACCAATGAGGCCTGGTATTCATAGAACAGTACCCAAGGGAGGGTTATACACATCCGGACATGTGTTCATGAGTTCCAAGCCTCAATGTGAACTCCCATCATGTGATAGGCTAGGACCAATGAGGCCTGGTATTCATTGCCTATCAATTGAGGACACTTTCCGTAGCACTTGATTAAGAGTCTCCAATTTATAGCTTTTTTCTAGGAACCTTTCTGTCAAAATTCCTGCTTGTAGAAAAAACTCTTCATCATTGTTACAATTGCGCCTTACTCTCATGTACTGTCCCTTGGGGACAGCCCCTATTCAATGTGGATGGTGGCAGCTGTGTGTGGGCACAAAATCATTTCTATCAGTGGCCTTGAAAAATGTTTTTGTCTCAAAAATGTTGTGATTTTTGGTTATGGTAAGGTCCAAATAGTTTACCGCCGAATCACTTACTTCAGCCGTAAACTTTAGACCATACCGGTTGTGATCCATTTCTGTCAAAAATAAATTAAAACTGGCCTGTGTCCCTCTCCAGAACAAAATAATATCATCAATATACCTTTTATAGAAATAGAGTGATTGATTTTTGTTATTAAAGATAGTTTTGTGCTCCCACTTATTAAACACTACATTGGCCACACTAGGGGCATAGCGTGCCCCCATAGCTACACCTCCAGTCTGGTTGTAGTATTCACCTTTAGCTCAAATATAGTTGTTCCACATAGCAAGTTTCAAACCTTGGATGAGGTACCTAATCTGGGACTTTTTTAGAGTAGACTCTCTTCCTAAAGCCCATTCCAGTGCTACCAGAGCATCTGTATTTTGGATATTGGTATACAGAGACTCAATGTCTACCGTTACCATAAGGAGATCCTTAGTAGCAACCATGCCTTGGAGCAGTACAATAAGATCCCTGCTGTCTTTAAAATAGGATGGACTTTGGGCAACTAATGGTTTGAAAAACCCGTCCAGATACTCACCTAGTCTGGAGAAAAGGGAATCAATCGCACTAATTATGGGCCTACCAGGTGGAAAAGTTTTATTTTTGTGGATTTTTGGCACTATATACAATACTGGGACTTTAGGAGCATGTAAAATTAAGTAGTCTGCTTCTTTTTGGTTGAGCAATTGGTGGTTCAATCCCTCTGTGACCCAATTTGTCAGCTCTAATTTGAGTCGTGCCGTAGGGTCACCATTCCGTTTTCTGTATGTGGCTGTCACTAAGTAACCTTTGTATTTCATCATAGTAGTACTCTCGCGTGAGTACCACCAGTCCCCCCCCTTATCTGCCGGTCTGACAACTATTTGTTTGTTTTCCTCCAACCATCTAATTCCTTCCCATATTCATTTACTTGAAGTGCATTTATGGGTTTGTAATTCCCTAATCTCATCCTGTACCATATTTTTGAAAACCTCTATGTGATGGTTCATCTCCTTTTGTAGGTTGAAAACAGAATTGTTTCTCAATTCACTATGTACAAAAAGGGTGTCACCTGTTCCCTCACTCTGGTGTGTGGTTTGACCAGCAAAATGTTTCTTGATATTTATATTTATATTTCCTGATATATTTTTCAATATCAATAAACAATTCAAACATATCTATATCTTTATCTGGTGCAAATTTCAACCCCTGACATAATAATTCTAATTCTTCATCTGAGAATTCAACTCCTGCTAAGTTGAAAATTCCTTGATTTAGTTTTCTCTTTTCCTTTTTCTTTCCCCTTCCTCCTCTACCACCTCTTTTTCTATACGTTCTTTGGGGGGTTTCAGGGAATTTGGCGGAATTCAGTCGGGTTCCTTCCAGCCTCTCCATTCCCCCCCGATGTTGGTTCAGGTGAGGTGCTGGTCTTCCCCTGGAATTCCCTCTAAAGCCCCTCGCAGTGATCTAGGGGGATATTGGCTTAGATTATGTTCATAATAGTGATAATTGGATGGTCTAGTATCCAACGGTACAAATCGGTTGTATGTATGCACTGGATATGGAGGTGGGTAGGGGTAGGGATTGGGCGAGGGATAGTTTCTGGGATGAGTGGATGGTTTAGTGTTTTTTTTGGGGGTGCTAGATGTCCTTGGTGTTTTAGGTGTTTTGGACATTTGTGTTACTACATTATGGATTTCAATTTCCCTCTCTGCTGCTGTTTCTGGTGATGTGTCTCCATTTAAATTTAAATTTTCTTGCCATTTATAAACTTTATTCTCCTCAAAATCTTTAATGTCTCTTTGGTTTTTTTTTTTAGTTTTTTACTTTTAATTTCCTCATCATATTTAGTTAAGTGGGTTTGTAGAGTTTTGGCTCACTATTGGATTTAAATGGCTCCATTGATTTTCTAAGGTCTGCGATTTTAGACTCTAGAATCACTTTTTTTTCTTTTCGTCTTGTAATCATCATTTGCATCAATTTATGTTCACAGGCATTACAAAATTGATACCATTCATCCAATAGTTGTAAATCTTCAACCCCATCATTAGGGCTGACATCCTACCTTAGTCTCCTAGGGGTAAGGTTCTTGCCTATGTACATCTCAAAAGAGGCTATGTCCCACCATAGCCTAATTTGTTTCTCCATATCAAACAGTAGTTGTTTAAAACCCATCTCTAGATCTAGATTGGGACTTGGGGTTTGCTGGAACATTTTTTCTATATTAATGTGACATTCTTTCATGAAATCAAACATAACCATGGCTGGATGTGAGTACAAATAGTTCAGGATAAATAAATCTGATACTATTGGTGCAAAAATGTAAAAATAAACTCTGTGCCAATGTTACATAAAAAATATTATTATTTTTTTTGTAAATATGCTGTTCCCCTGAAAGAGTGATATACACTCCTGGATAGAAAAAATGTGGGAAAAGGAGCGCTGGTTAAATCAACCACGTTTGCAAATCAAATAATGTGAATGAATGTGACATACCTAAACCACATAACACATAAAAAAAATCATATGAAAAACACTCAGTGCTAGATCCTTATGGTGAAAATCTTGAAGTGTATAAACATCAAAAAGACACATTTAGACATGTTGAAAAACAGTCCCAAAAAGAAAACAGTGATTTTCCAGATCCAGAAAATTATTACAAGGTGATTTTAATTTTTCTATGCTTGATAGTGAGCAGTCCTTCACCACATCAATAACATACACCCAACGTGAGCAGATGGATAAACTGCTTACCAGATGTATTTGACTTCTTTAGTTAAAAAGAAAGTCAAATATCACTTTGGCAGGATAATGCCTGCTCGCATATAAGTGAAGCTCGGAGATGTACAGGGAACCTCTTCCTCAGAGTATAAGGCAAAAACAATAAAAAAACTTCCATAGCGTGATACTGTTTATTAAAACGTAAAGATAAAAAGAAAAACCAAGTGGCTCCTTACATTAGAAAGTGCCTACGCGGCACTGGGGCTGCTGGCCTGTCACACATGAATGTGCTGGAACTGTACCGCGTCCACCTCCGTGAAGGGCGTGCGTTCCACCGACCACAGCAGACAACCAGACACCCGGATATAACCAGGTACCATCTCGACGTACGTTTTGTGATTACGTCTTCAGTTTGATCGTTAAGAGTAGGGATGAGCTTCAAGTTCGAGTCGAACTCATGTTCGACTCGAACATGAGCTGTTCGCAAGTTCGCCGAACAGCGAACAATTTGGGGTGTTCGCGGCAAATTCGAATGCCGCGGAACACCCTTTAAAAGTCTATTGGAGAAATCAAAAGTGCTAATTTTAAAGGCTTATATGCATGGTATTGTCATAAAAAGTGTTTGGGGACCTGGGTCCTGCCCCAGGGGACATGGATCATTGCAAAAAAAGTTTTAAAAACGGCTGTTTTTTCGGGAGCAGTGATTTTAATAATGCTTAAAGTGAAACAATAAAAGTGTAATATCCCTTTAAATTTCGTACCTGGGGGGTGTCTATAGTATGCCTGTAAAGGGGCGCATGTTTCCCATGTTTAGAACAGTCTGACAGCAAAATGACATTTCAAAGGAAAAAAAGTCATTTAAAACTACTCGCGGCTATTAATGCATTGCCGATCCGACAATACACATAGAAGTTCATTGATAAAAACGGCCTGGGAATTCCCCACAGGGGAACCCCGAACCAAAATTAAAAAAAAAAAATGACGTGGGGGTCCCCCTAAATTCCATACCAGGCCCTTCAGGTCTGGTATGGATATCAAGGGGAACCCCACGCCAAAATAAAAAAAACGGCGTGGGGTCCCCCCAAAAATCCATACCAGACCCTTATCCGAGCACGCAACCTGGCAGGCCGCAGGAAAAGAGGGGGGGGACGAGAGAGTGCCCCCCCTCCTGAACTGTACCAGGCCAAATGCCCTCAACATTGGGAGGGTGCTTTGGGGTATCCCCCAAAACACCTTGTCCCCATGTTGATGAGGACAAGGGCCTCATCCCCACAGCCCTGGCCGGTGGTTGTGGGGGTCTGCGGGTGGGGGGCTTATTGGAATCTGGAAGCCTCCTTTAACAAGGGACCCCCAGATCCCGGCCCGACCCCCGTGTGAAATGGTAAGGGGGTACATTTACCCCTACCATTTCACTAAAAAACTGTCAAAAATGTTAAAAATTACAAGAGACAGTTTTTGACAATTCCTTTATTTAAATGCTTCTTCTTTCTTCTTTCTTCTTTCTTCTATCTTCTATCTTCCTTCATCTTCTTCTTCTTCTGGTTCTTCTGGTTCTTCCTCCAGTGTTCTCGTCCAGCATCTCCTCCGCGGCGTCAGCGTCTTCTTCCCTTCTTCTCCTCGGGCCGCTCCGCATCCATGATGGCATGGAGGGAGGCTCCCGCTCTTCTCTTCATCTTCTTCTCTTCATCTTCTTCTCTTCATCTTCTTCCCTTCATCTTCTTGTCTGGAAGAACCAGAAGAAGAAGAAGATGAAGGAAGATAGAAGATAGAAGAAAGAAGAAGCATTTAGATAAAGGAATTGTCAAAAACTGTCTCTTGTCATTTTTAACATTTTTGACAGTTTTTTAGTGAAATGGTAGGGGTACTTTTGTACCCCTTTACCATTTCATACAGGGGGGAGGGCCGGGATCTGGGGGTCCCCTTGTTAAAGGGGGCTTCCAGATTCCGATAAGCACCCCGCCCGCATACCCCCACAACCACTGGCCAGGGTTGTGGGGATGAGGCCCTTGTCCTCATCACCATGGGGACAAGGTGTTTTGGGGGGCTACCCCAAAGCACCCTCCCAATGTTGAGGGCATGTGGCCTTGTACAGTTCAGGACGGGGGGCGTGGTATGGAATTTAAGGGGACCCCCACGTCATTTTTTTTTAAAATTTTGTCTGGGGTTGCCCTTAATATCCATACCAGACATGAAGGGCCTGGTATGGAATTTAAGGGGACCCCCACATAAATTTTTTTAAAAAATGTTGTCCGGGGTTCCCCTTGATATCCATACCAGATCTGAAGGGCCTGGTATGGAATTTAGGGGGACCCCCACGTCATTTTTTTTTTAAATTTTGGTTTGGGGTTTCCCTGTGGGGAATTCCCATGCCGTTTTTATCAATGAACTTCTATGTGTATTGTTGGACCGGCAGTGCATTAATAGCCACGAGTAGTTCTAAATTACTTTTTTTCCTTTGAAATGTCATTTTGCTGTCAGACTGTTCTAAACACGGGAAACATGCGCCCCTTTACAGGCATACTATAGACACCCCCCAGGTACAAAATTTAAAGGGATATTACACTTTTATTGTTTCACTTTAAGCATTATTAAAATCACTGCTCCCGAAAAACCGTCAGTTTTTAAAACTTTTTTTGCATTGACCCAGGTCCCCAAACACTTTTTATGACAATAACTTGCATATAAGCCTTTAAAATTAGCACTTTTGATTATTCATGTTCGTGTCCCATAGACTTTAATGGTGTTCGAACAAATTTTTTGCCTGTTCGCATGTTCTGGTGGCACTTCCTTGTCCCACTATTTCATGCCCCTTTGTCCACTCCTATTTCCATCTTCCCGCTCTTCCCCATCCCTTCCTCTATTTGTCCTTGGTATGCATGGAGCTCGCCCTCATTGGGTGGGATATTCTATCACCACCCGTGGCTGTATGGACACCCAAGGGCCTTCTGTCTATTGACATTAGGCCCGCCCATTGGCCATCCATCACCCCCATCTCCTTCTCGGACCATCTGCTTATATTTACATCAGTCCCCATTGGTGCCTGTTCTATCCCTGTATTTCACCGTATTGGATAGTGCCCCATGTCTCCACCCATGTCTCCTCGTGCCGCGCTGACTGGGCTAGGTGACGCGTTTGACGTCACGTCCGGCATTCTGGGCATTGTAGGCTTCGGAATGTGTATATCGTGCAGGCGCATTGGCCGCTTGTCGTCCACTCCCGGTCGGTGACATCGCACGCCGACCGGGTGGGAGGTATAAAGGCTGAAGGAGCCAGCGGCATAGTGCTGGTTCTACAGGGGTGCTGCTATTTTCAAATCCTTAATAAAAGGTTAGTAATTAGGCTGAGGTGCTTGTTGCCCCATCTATCTTCCTTATTCAAGTTTTTTAATTTAGTCACTTCCTGTGCTCTTTTATATCCTCCTTCTCCCTTCTTTGCTGCAGGATTTTTTGGTCGGATATCTCTGGAGTGTGTTGGCTCCCTGCCCAGGCACTCTTTTGCTCCCTGTTTATTTGAGCTGTTTTTTTACGCCTATATACGTTCATTTTCTTGATGGGTAAGCTATAGCTATTACTTACTTTGATATCCCCTTTTTGCTTTACCTGATTCATCTTTGATGATCTATCCTGTACCAGTAGTTTATATATTCATTACTCTCTTCATTTGTTCTTATATTGTAGTTGTTCTATCTCAGTCCCACCAATAAAATAAAGTTTCCCATGACTGATTGGACTACTTTTGGTCACCTCAGTGTCCCTACTCTAAATCTTTTTTAGATGTATTCTTGGTATGTATTGAGGCCATGTTGGCCCTCTATATTGGGAGAAATATTTGCTCTTAGAGAGCTATTTGTCTTTATTTAATTTTCTTTTTGTCATTTTAGTTTTTAGTGGTCGCCTCTTGCCCCCTGCAGCCACACTACGGTGGTGGTGGGTCGCCACCCTCTGGGCGGACCCCATGCTGACTTTGCCAGCTGGGCATTTTGGGGTAGGTATGGGGACTTTTGGGGTATTGGGGTGTTGATTCCCACCTATGTGTGGGAAGGGCAGGTTTTTAGTACCTTGTCATTTCAAACTCTCAATATCACGCACCCTGTCTCTACTGTGTTACATTGTATTATTCAACTAATGTTATATTTTCTTTCTTATAGAGTTTTTTTCTAATACTGGTCTCATCCTATTCCCCTGAGGAAGCCAATGTCTTGGCAAAACATGTAGGGAAGACTTGACCTGCAACCATACACAGGTCTATATTATTCTGGCCCATAGTAAACTATATGTGCACACTTTTAAATGTTTAAATTTGAATAGCAATTCATGTGTGCTTTTCCTGTTTTTGATATAATGCAATAAAATGTACTATTTTAACAATTGTTTGATTGAGTTGTGTTGGCACCGCAATAATCCCCCTCCTCCCTACTTCCCTTCTTCTATAAAAATACATGTTTATTGTTAAAATGTTGCAACTATTGTCAGTCTATTCATGAAATGTGTTGGGCACATATTAAGCCCATGCTCAAAGCATAGTTAATTGGGAACACTAAAAGGGGAATAAATTACATGTATGCGCTGGTACCAAATGTTTTTTTTTTAGAAATTTGATCAGATACACATTTTTAAAAATAGCAGTTCAATTTATATTTAGGGTAAAATTATTATTTCAGTTGGAGTCTGTCTTTATGGACTTTTTAGTTGTAGTTGCCTATCCTTACATTATTGAAGTTAAAAGGGTTTTTTTTTTCAATGGCAGAAAATGTGCTATATTTGTGCAAATGGTTTTAATTGTGTTTGGGCTATAGTAACAAGGATTGGTGATTTTAAAATGTTTGATTTTATCTTTTTTTTGGTTAAATACAAGTTTAAGAATATTTTATAATTAGGAAGTATAAATCTATGCTATTGAAAGAATAAGGAAGTTGTGTATTCCAGGCTCTACGCCAGATGAATAGTGGTTAGTAGAGAAAGAGAGAAGTAACTGTGTTGTGTAATCCTATGCACTAGGGGAAATATATACTTGGTGAGATAAGGATTTATAAATATGGAAAAAGGTGTTCAAAGGTGTTCGAGGGAAAAATATAGAAAACAGGTCTAAATGAAGAATGAATGGAATGGCCAAATGAATGTAGAATGAGAGAGTGGTTGTATTGTGTTTAATAAATGCACAGGGTATTATTATCTTAAAGTGTTTGTTTAAAATGTACACAAAGAGTTGTCTCATATTGTGTTTTCTTGTTTTGGATGTAGAGGTTATTGTTCCTGATAATGTATATTTCCCTAAAAGTTTGGGGTTACATTAAAATTGATACTGGGATTTTGGTAAAAAAGGATGAAACTATAAATGTTTGAAGAGTTACTAAAATTAAGTAACCAGGACCAAAATAGATAGCTGCATGTATTGAGTCCATGAGATACTAAAATATTGAGAGAAAAGTTTGTTTTAATAACAGTCAGAGTGACTATTCTGGATATATTTACCTTTTAAATTCCCAGAGTGTCAATCATGAAGTGTTAATGATGTAATGTTGTTTATCCATCAATGTTTTGTTTGTTTCTGATGATCAGATATATTTGCAAAGTTGGGAGGCTGACTTCTGAGTAAATGGGTAAAATGTTCTGTTCGGAGACCCTCGGGTCCACTTGGGTCTCGGGGATAGAAGGAACTAAACGGTGTTTAGGTTTTGTTGAAATCCTGCTGAAATACTGGATTTGAAGGGATTCAATATATTGAATCTATATAATGAAGACTCTTGCTGAGAAACATTTTTATTTCTGCATGCTTTACTTATGTTTGAGTCAATAAGGAATATTATTAGTAATACCTCCAATGGTTGAGGCCTGAATTGATGAGGTAGATTCTGTGAATATTCATGTTGGATGAGGAGTATTCGCTCCAGCCAGCCAGCATTCACCCCACCTGCACATGTAGAAATGCCCACCCCATTCATACCCTATACCCCATTCATACCCTACCCTATACCCTATCCGGATGAAGAGATGACTACAGCTTTTACATGGAAATCTTCATTGTTTATCTTTGTTGTTCAAATACCATAGGAGTAAAGCTATTTAGCCAGCAATATTTGAGCAAAAATTAATGCCACATTGTAATGGAAATTTGTACGTTCTGTATATAATTGTATTGTATTTTGTATGTATTGCACACTGCCCTCACTGTGCACACAGCACTAATAATGTTTTCAGTAAATGTTTACATTCTTTCGAGTCCTGATTAGAATTAGCCTGCCTATGTAATGCCCCTTGTTACCATAAATGTACAATTGTAATATTAATGTGATACCTACGTAATCATGTGCATAAAAACTTTCAATTGCGTCATAATAAAGCAGAACAGTAATTTGGAAAGATGCTGAGCATATCTTTTGTGTCTGTTCCCTACTGCAGTAGTTATTATTAATTTGGAACCACTAATCAATATGAGGATAGGAGTTGCCTATCATCAATTTAACCAAGTCAGCATGGCGAGCTTTGCCTTAGGAGGGGATTTCAGGTGACCCTGAGTATCCGAAACGAGGAGCTTGAGACAATCTGGGAATTTCTGATAATCAGCCAGCTGAGGTAAGCCTTTTGCTTACATTTGAGTTATCAGACTTCCTTGATCGGTAAGGCATTTTCGGGACAAAGGGTATCTATTTTACTCCCCTTAATCGAACTGTATTGATTGGTGGTTATATGTTATGTTGTCCCTGTCTATTGTCCATTGGAGTGTTATAGATAAGAAAGGGAAGAATAGTGCTGTTCACAGGTATATGTAGTACATCTGCTAGATAAAGTAGCTTAGAGGCAAGAGGTTATAGACACACGTAGAGAAGAGAGAAGACTGGCCAGTGATTATGGGCATTAAATTAAGTAAGGGAATGAAGGGTAAGAGACCCTCAAAAATGCCCAGTGCAAGAGGAGCGCTATATATGAACTGAAGGTGCGGTTCCGCCTATACTGAGCCCCCAGATTAATGGTTAAAGTGGACAGGGATCCACAATGGGTAACTGGGTTACCAAGGTCCACAGGGACTAAGAATCAGAGTAAACAGCTAGAGAAACTGCTATGTGAGCAGGATGGATCAAGGGTGACATTAACACTAGACAGAAAGGGACATTTTCATGTTAAGTTGTGGGATGAATTTGGGGTCAGGCACTACAACTATTAGAGTCAGAAACATAGAAATGAGAATTAAAACAGAATACTTTATATGTTTTCAGAGAGGGAAGATGGGATGAGCACTATGGCTGCCCGTCTGATCATAGAAGCTAGATATAAAAGATATCTGAACAAAATAAGGAATGCAGAATTTATGCAGGGAAATATTAAAGAGTTAAAAGAAAGTGAGAGAATTATATGCATGTGTTGTGTACAAATGGGAAAATGTAAGCGATTTTAGAGAGATATTGGTGTATGTGTGTGCGAATGCTGGGACCTTTAGTTCTATTGCTTGTGTGTGTCATGTACGCAGATGTGACCCCCTCCTTTGTGCTCTCCTGAAAGAATGTGGTCAGTGATAAGCTGGAAGGACATCATGCCAATTCCAGTTTTTTTAGACAAAACATTTATAACAAAATGTGCCGGGTTAACGAATCTAATGGTAAACAATGTGATCACAATTATTTTTTAAATCTGTTTTCTAGACATGGTAAAATGAAGGTTACATTTAACCGTGTATTACACAAATTGAATATCCTTTGATAGTGGAAACAGTGCATTTAAAAAAGGGAAATTAAGTAAAATTAAGTAATAATGAGTATTAATTTCTAATATGAGTTTAACAATTTTATTAAAAATATAGATATATTGAAACTGGTTTAGACAACCTTTGGTTGGAAATGAAATCCAGGTTATTGGGAAAATTTGTAAAAATGGGATTAGTTTAGATTAAGATAATTTTGTAATTTTACATTTATTCAATAAGCCCTTATTGAGAGAAAAAAGATTAAGATAAGGTTGTTATTTGGAATACAGCTGCCATAATATTTAACAAAGCCAAGATGGATGGGATACATAAGAAGTTTTTCTACAAAAATACAATTTTAAGGTTCTTGATAATAACTTGATGTGCGGTCCATGATGTCAGAGTAATTATAAATAAAATTAAATATAACAGACCCATCACATGAAGTCTACACACCCTGTTAGGATAGATGCCACCTGCAGCCAGTTGTTTTATAGTTTGTGATGCTTTCTGGTCCATCATACAGATTGGTTCTTTTGTTTTTATTTATTTTTATTTTTGAAATCCAAAGCAGAATGTATGGATTGTGAAATGATGTGCCCCTTTTTCTTGTAAGTACAGTGGTATAAGCAGAAGAATATTTTGGATTTATGGGCATCTCTGCATGACCGCAGGGTATTGTTATCATTTATTATAATATTCCCAGAAAGAAGTTGTCTTTTGAAACATGAAACTGGAGTTCTTACACAAATAACATGATAGAAAACAAGCCATTGTAATATATTTATGCAAGCTGGACCCAGTAATAAATGGTTCACCCCGATATATCAGAGCTGTAGCTTTTATGCAAAGGTGCTATTAGACAAAGTTAGATATTGTTTTGGTCAAACATTTAATTTTTAATGGTAAGACATTCTGCGCAGCAAATATACAGCTAACTAAATGTTTGTCTAATGAAAGGTTTAAAATATGAGTTTGTTTATGTACAAATCTAACAATGAAAAATGTGTACATTTGAATCCAGACACCTTATTGCCTCTATTGGAGGAGGCTGGAGACAAAGGAAGACACGTGTTAAATTGATGACATAGGAATCAGCTGCTGTGAGCCCAGTGCGGGACACACTCCCTGAAGACCCAGATATTAAATTTTTTGTAGATTTGATTATGCAGTTTATCACCCAGAAGGATACTCTGTATTCAAAGTCATTGGATCCTCTTTCCCCAGCTCAAGAAGCAGAGCTCCATGTTTTAGCAAAGCCTGTGAGCTATAAAAAGAGTGTATATTTATATAGACAGTCGAGATATAGAGAGCTTTTGGTTCCATTTAAAGGCCCAGAAGTTTGTTTTTACTTCGGCAGGTAAACCAACCAAGCATGCCAAGTTAATTTGATCGGCTGTTTTCAGCCTTCCAGGTTCTTGCTGAGGTAGCCATATTAACTTTAAAACTCACACATGGACGCAGACCAGGTGACTAAGGATGCTGCATTTACAGCCCTGGACACTTGATGTGTCTGTGCAACTCACAGATTCCACCCTAGTTCTGGCCCAGTATAGCTGGGATTAATAATTCAACTTTAAGGACCCCAGAACGAGAAGAATAAGTGGTCCTCAGGGGGCAACTTCTTATGAAACAGGACTTTGGAAAAGGTGATCATTTATGTCTGCCAGCCACTCTTTTCCCTCCAGCTTGACACATGAACCGAGTCATCAGTCACAAGAAGTTATGGCTGCCTTAGTAAATGAGCATGGGATAGAGCCAGGGTTCTCCACAGTTGTTTTTATAACATACCACTTCTTGTTTTACCTGTTACCAAAGGTGTTACCAAAAGCTGAACATCCCTTCCAGAGATTACAAAAACATATATCCAGATGCCCAAGTCAGGATCTTACGAGTATGCATTTTGTCTGTATGGACATGTTTTTTGGATGTCCAGTGGCAAATGCTACTGTAAAGGCCACAGTAAAAAGTGTTATCAGAAGTAGTTTGTAAGTACAGAGTGCAGAATCTACAGAGAGTAACAGAGGAAATCATTTTTATAGGAGAGTCCTTACTAGAAGTTTTGAGGTTTTATTTTTACACCCACTACTGTCTACAATGTAGTCGACAAAGTAGAGTAAGAAACTAGAAAACTTTTGCCTGAATGTTTTCTTATATTTTATGAAGCCCTTAAGGGGGATGTTGGACTCTCTCCTTATGGGATTTGGTTTGGGAGTGTGTTACTCACTTGCTTATATTTTGTCTCAGCAGCTGAAGTCCTCCATTTGGATCTCACAGAGAATGTTGCTGATCTTTTAAGGTTTTTTGACAAATCCATTTATGTGTTTTCTCCCCAATTCCAGATCACAAAAGTTTGGAAGGATCTAAAACTAAAGCCAGGTGACTTGTGGATTGTTAAGAGACATTTATATATAAGGAAATGTTGGAGACTTAATACAGCATCTATTTCATGTACAGTTTTTGCAAAACTTGAAGGAAAAGTCACCTGGATCCACACCAGACACTGCAAAAGTGACTAAATTAAAGAAATCTCTGTGTTTGATTTGTTTCCCTCTTGTGATCACAGTCTAGGGTAGTAGTTCAGCCATGTTGAAGTCATATTTGTCTTTTGTACGTCTTCCATTTTATGTAGAATTGTCTGTTTACATGTGCTGATAAGTCAGCATGCCAACAATTAAGCTAGAAGGCCATTCTGGCCACAGGAGTATACAGCCAGTACTCTGTAAATATGTCTTATCAATCATTTGTTTTTCACAATGAAAGGTCATTTTGTAATGAAAAAGTTGCTCAGCTATTATTTTCTCCACAATGGAGTTTTTGCCTCTTTGGCCAGGACTACCTCCACCTAAGCGTGTGGAGGTTCCAGGTTAAAGGTGATAGCAGGTATGGTTAGTGATCAAAATATTGATCAAAAGAGGGGAGACTGTAATGGAAATTTGTAAGTTCTGTATATAATTGTATTGTATTTTGTATGTATTGCACACTGCCCTCACTGTGCACACGGCACTAATAATGTTTTCAGTAAATGTTTACATTCTTTCGAGTCCTGATTAGAATTAGCCTGCTTATGTAACGCCCCTTGTTACCATAAATGTACAATTGTAATATTAATGTGATACATACGTAATCATGTGCATAAAAACCTTCAATTGCATCATAATAAAGCAGAACAGTAATTTGGAAAGATGCTGAGCGTATCTTTTGTGTCTGTTCCCTACTGCAGTAGTTATTATTAATTTGGAACCACTAATCAATATGAGGATAGGAGTTGCCTATCATCAATTTAATCGAGTCCAATATTAAAGGAAAAGAGAAGGGGAGCCCCTTGTGGTGGACTTTTAAGGCACAATATATTTGAGAAAAATGTATAGTTTTTAAAGTTTCAAAAATATTTATTTAGAAAAATATAGAAAACAGATAAAAGACAAGGAATGCTTTAACATATCTAGAACTTATTCACCATCATTAAAATACAAAATACAATCTATACTTCTTCGACCCGACACGTTTCAGAGTACAGCATTGTCTCCTTCTTCAGGGGTATAAATTAACAAGAAGAAATTGTGTTCTAAAATAGAGTAATGGATAAATGAATACATAACATTTGCATTAATGTCTAAAGATGTACACATAATTAGAAAAAATTCTCAAAATGTACTTACATACATTATGATGGTATGATTGTATGATTGACATTCCAGTGATTGTTTCTTTAAAAACATGCAAGAGCACAGTGTATTTTCAAATTCTCAACCAAGAAATCCTTAGTAGTATGTTTGTAAACAGGTGTCTATGTCAGACCCAAAAGGGGGGCATGCGGCTCACCATTGTCACGACCCCCCCCCACAAAAACAAATGAAGGACAGAGGGGCAAAAAGAGCCTGAAGACCCACTGGGGCCAGAGAGGAAAAAGCCCTGTGAAACGTAAAAAGGATCTATAAGTATGTAACAAACAAATGGCCCCTGCCCCCACCTATAACTGGCCTTCACAGCAAGGAGCACATGGAAGGGCTATCACATTAAAGACAAAAACCGAACATTCCATAGCTCAACTCACCAACCAGTCTGCCAATTGATCAAATTAACCTGTCCAACAGTCTGCGTTAAAAACAGGGGTTTAGTTAGCATGCATTTGCAAACGAATGCATAAGCTGCAAGGCCTCTTCATGGCACCCTGTGTATGCTTGCAGTCCTAACACTACTGAATTTATAAGTGTCTCCACAATGGAAGCACATGCATTAAATGGATAGATGAGGGGCAGGTGGGCCTGGAGGCAGCCCAATTCCCCTTAAAGGAACAGGAGCAAACTGGACACCCAGCAAGAGCACAATGGCAGCAAAGGTGTACAGTGTGTCCCCGGACCAATATACACCAGTAACAAACAAATGGCCCCTGCCCCTGCCCCCACCTATAACTGGCCTTCACAGCAAGGAGCACATGAAAGGGCTATCGCATGAAAGACAAAAACAGAACATTCCATAGCTCAACTCACCAACCAGTCTGCCAACTGACCAAATGAACCTGTCCAACAGTCTGCGTTAAAAACAGGGGTTTAGTTAGCACGCATTTGCAAACGCATGCATAAGCTGCAAGGCCTCTTCACGGTACCCTGTGTATGCTTGCAGTCCTAACACTACTGAATTTATAAGTGTCTCCACAATGGAAGCACATGCATTAAGTGGATAGATGAGAGGCAGGTGGGCCTGGAGGCAGCCAAATCCCCCTTAAAGGAACAGGAGCACACTGGACACCCAGCAAGAGCACTATAAGTATGTATAAAACTACAAAAAATAAACAAATTTCGTAAATAAAATCAATTTTATAATATTTTAAACATGTATGAAATGCTAAATACCTGTCGATGGTACATACTATCACCAAAGTGTATGAAAAGTTAGGTTGTGGAAGGATGTTAGCCACAGCTACAAAGATAACAATAACAAAATATAATATATTACTGCCTATTTGTAGTTGGGGTGATGTAAATACAGTATTATTCTGTGGGCATTGTTAGGGCTATAATGTTATGATATATATATATATATATATATATATATATATATATATATATATATATATATATATATATACATACATAAATTATAGTATCTATTGTATTACACAAATTGTAATATTTTAATATTTACATTTATTATAACTATATATTTGTATTTTACAAGAAATGCCCATATGCAAACATAAAGAGAGTGAATGAATGGAAAGGATGAATATGGTTCTATTTATAGTAAGCAAGGAATGGCATTGATAGCATAACACAGCATGTGTCCAGCTTGAGATAATTGAATTCCAGGCTGTCAGAAAGGTTTAAGAGACGGTTCCTACCTTAAGTTGATTCTCTTGTGACCACTCACCTCGACATCCAACAAACAAGTGAGGTGGATGTGACAGCGAGTGGACACACAGGTTTATATTTCCCTCCCTCCCCAATCAGCTGTTGAGACACAGCTGATACGGTGGAGATGGGAGAGAAGACAGGGTTGATTATCCCAGCCCCCCAAGCGGTGAGCGGGCCGTTCCATCCCAGCACGCCCATGTGACTGCTGATCGCCGTAATAAAGCTATGCCCACCACGCCCACCGACATGCAGCGCTTCACCGGCAGACTGCGCATGTCCGCCGGGTGGAGCAAGATGGAGGTCCGGCGCAGTGAAACTAGTGCCTAAGACCCCACATAGTGCCGCCGTGGGTTCAGTGTACCTGGGCAGCTCTGCGTGCTGGGCGATCGTCAGGATAGGCCCGTGTCCAAAGGGGGATGGAAGCAAGGGAGGAGAAAGGGCAAGTAAACCTCCTAAAGGACTCACATTATAATAAAGATTATATTGTGTTTTGTTATTTTATAAAAAGGATTTCTATAAGGAGAGAAAAAGAAAAGGAACATTTGGCATGGAAAGACAGGCATTAATGTAATGTACAGAGACTTGTACGTATGAATACAAATACAACAAATACAATAGCACAAACAACAGGACAGTGACAAAAAATGATGTGGCTTATAATAATTTGTATGGGCAGCTGCATGCACGCACACCTAACTGGGTGTGTACGTACATGCAGATTCCCCCACAACAAACTCATTAAAGGGAGCTGGAACAGGATATCTAATATATGTGAACCATCAACAAGATTACTTCTCCATTCCTCCAGAGGAGAAACCCTCGAGAAATGGCTTGAAGCAAATGGTTTCATTCAAGCCTGGCGGTTGTGTCGCCTTTAGTCTATGGATCCAACATAGTTCTAACTGGAGAAGGAATTTATTTCAATCCCCTCCCTTAGGGTTAGGGTGTATGCAATCTAAAATGAGGAACTTAATTTTTGGAAACCTGCCATTGTGTACGATCTTTGTATGCCGACCAAAAGGGAGATCTGGGTCGTACATTTGCATGCTCCTCGCATGCCTATAGGCCCTTCTCCAGAACTCCAATTTAGTTTTTCCAATGTAAAAACAGTTACAGTCGCAGAGCAACATATACTCTACTCCAAACATCTTGCAATTAGCAAAATGTTTTGAATGGAAGGTCTGACGATTGGGTAAAGTCCGATTTTTTTGGGTAAGCATGAACTTACAATAGTGACATGTGCCACATGTGTAAGTTCCTTTATATTTACAGTAGTCTTTCCTGTTTTCCCTTTTAAACTCGCTGCTTACAATTTTATCCCTAACAGAGACTGCTCTTTTGAATTTTAATAAAGGTTTTTCAGTCACAAATTGTCCCAAAGATGAGTCTAATGTAAGCATGTGCCAATATATTTCCACAACGTTTTTAACTTTTTGTTGTTGATTCATGTACCGTGTGATTATTCTTAGAGGGTCGGCTTCATTTTTAGGGTTTTTGTGAGTACAGAAGTTTTTTTCTCGGTTGTATGGATGCCTGTTGTTAAGATCTTTTAAGAGAAGCATGTGAATAACCTCTCAGTAATAATCGATCACATAACTTGTCTGCTTCTATCTTAAAGATGGTGTCATCAGTGCAGTTTCGTCTCACTCTAAGAAATTGACTGTATGGTCTTGAGTCTATAAGAGCTTTCGGGTGGAAGCTTGTGGCATGTAATATTGCATTTTCCGGATGTGGGTTTTCTATGGAGTTTGCTGAGAAGGGAGCCTACTTCCCCTCTGTAGATTTCCACATCTAGGAAGGTGATGCATTGCTCATTTGGGACATTGTGAAACTTAAATTAAAGTCATTTCTATTAATTCTCGAGACATTGTTTCAGCATCTCCTGTGACCCCTCCCAAACAATAAAGACGTCGTAAATGTATCGGTACCACCCCAGAATGTGGTCTGTATACATTGACATGGCCTCATATGCCAAGAACATTTTCTCCCACTCCCCCAGGTACAGGTTGGCATACGATGGGGCACAACAAGTCCCCATCGCAACCCCCTGTACCTGGAGGTAGTAGGAGCCATTAAACGTGAATATATTGTGCTCAAGGATGAATTCCAAAAGGGAAATAATAAATTCACCATATGCAAGGTCTACATTTTCATCTTTTTGTATAATGTGTTTAATGGCTGCTATGCCCTTGCTATGTGGGATGGAGCTATTCATGTGTGCTGTAATGCCTATCTTCTTTCCATGCCAAATGTTCTTTTTCTTTTTCTCTCATTATAGAAATGATTTTTATAAAATAACAAAACACAATATAATCTGTATTATAATGTCAGTCCTTTAGGAGGTTTGCTCGCCCTTTCTCCTCCCTTGCTTCCATCTCCTTTGGACGTGGGCCTATCCTGACGATCGCCTGGCACACAGAGCCACCCAGGTTCACTGAACCCATGGCGGCACTATGTGGGGTCTTAGGCACTAGTTTCACTGCGCTGGACCTCCATCTTGCTCCACCAGGTGGACATGCGCAGTCTGCCGTTGAAGCTCTGCGTGTCGGCGGGCGTGGCTTCATTCCGGCATGCAGTGGGCGCACTGGGATGGAGCGGCACGTGCACCGCTCGGGGGGCCAGGATCTTTGATAATGCCCTGGGGGTGGGCGAAATATGTCAACGTATTTCCGGTGGCACTGACGTCATTTCCTGCTCTGTGGAACACACTTCCTGGTTTCTGGAATGCACGCCGTGAGCGGCGGCTGGATCCATCTTTAAATTCCTTTATATGCCTGTTTTTATCAGTCATTATGTGAGTACCCATTTTTTATGTAGAATAAATTCCTTTTCATACGGTACTTTTCACCATTAGTTTTTTATCCTTTTTTGGTGCCTGACGATTCTGCTGTAACACTCCAACAAGAAATCCTTTGATCTGACTTGCACAACACCACCACTGAACTTCTCTGGATACCATCATATAAGCCTGAAGTGACCCCCAGACTGCAAAGCTGGGGGTCATTGCCATTTGGTGAGTGGGTACACATGTGGGGGTGTTGTTTTTGCACCTGAAAAGTTTTGGAGCATCTGTGGTCCATCGCATTTCTAAAGTTTTTTTTCCATTGTGGATCAGAACATTCAGCACATTTATTTGGACTTTATATTTTCTATATTTATATGTTGTTTGATTTGTATATTCACATCTGCACCCATCTACACTTAGCCTTACATTTTCATTAACATTTGCGATCGCCACATTTCTATCATTTTACATTGTCTGTGGCAGAGTTTTTGGTGTGGAGGATCTCTGTAAAATATGGGTGAGCACAGAATCGAACTAAACGTTTTGGGAAAAGTTTAGAAGAATGAGAATTATAATGTGGACATTTCCTTTTCCTTCCTTTTTATGAATTTAATGGACATTCAGAAGCCATACAAGAGACTTTTTTTGTGATTTTCTTTGGGACTATTTTTATTTGGCCTAAAGGCTGTCATGCCCCTCCCACTTGCTTTTTTGGACTGTCACGCCCCTTCCCCCTTTATATTTCATGGACAATTGCTATGCAGCTGAGATTATGTGTTTATTGTTTTCTATTTTTACATGCGTAGTGTAGTGGTAAATTTGTGGGAAAGTAGTCCAGGTGAATGTCGGGGGGCATATTAGGTTTGTGTTTGTCACGTTCATGATAAAAGAGAGGATTGTAGTAATATGCCCAAACCATTGTGACTGATATGCTTTGCTGTTTCAGTATACAAGATAGCTTAAATTTGCAACTATAACAGAATGCTTATAAATATGCGTGCACAAGCACTACTCTATATATACATCATTGTGGGTTGGTAAGTCATGGGACAGGATGTATGACTCCTAACCAGACAGCCTGTTGACCCGTGTTAACTCATGATGAGGTATCTTGGAGGGTCACTGACTTGTATGACCATATAATTATATACAGTGGGGACGGAAAGTATTCAGACCCCCTTAAATTTTTCACTCTTTGTTATATTGCAGCCATTTGCTAAAATCATTTAAGTTCATTTTTTCCCTCATTAATGTACACACAGCACCCCATATTGACAGAAAAACACAGAATTGTTGATATTTTTGCAGATTTATTAAAAAAGAAAAACTGAAATATCACATGGTCCTAAGTATTCAGACCCATTGCTCAGTATTTAGTAGAAGCTCCCTTTTTATCTAATACAGCAATGAGTCTTTTTGGGAAAGATGCAACAAGTTTTTCACACCTGGATTTGGGGATCCTCTGCCATTCCTCCTTGCAGATCCTCTCCAGTTTTGTCAGGTTGGATGGTAAACGTTGGTGGACAGCCACTTTTAGGTCTCTCCAGAGATGCTCAATTGGGTTTAAGTCAGGGCTTAGGCTGAGCCATTCAAGAACAGTCACGGAGTTGTTGTGAAGCCACCCCTTCGTTATTTTAGCTGTGTGCTTAGGGTCATTGTCTTGTTGGAAGGTAAATCTTCAGCCCAGTCTGAGGTCCTGAGCACTCTGGAGAAGGTTTTCATCCAGGATATCCCTGTACTTGGCTGCATTAATTTTTCCCTCGATTGCAACCAGTCGTCCTGTCCCTGCAGCTGAAAAACACCCCCACAGCATGATGCTGCCACCACCATGCTTCACTGTTGGGACTGTATTGGACAGGTGATGAGCAGTGCCTGGCTTTCTCCCCACATACTGCTTAGAATTAAGGCCAAAAAGTTCTATCTTGGTCTCATCAGACCAGAAAATCTTATTTCTCACCATCTTGGATCCTTTCAGGTGTTTTTTTAGCAAACTCCATGCGGGCTTTTATGCGTCTTGCACTGAGGAGAGGCTTCCGTCGGCCCACTCTGCCATAAAGCCCTGAATGGTGGAGGGCTGCAGTGATGGTTGATTTTCAACAACTTTCTCCCACCTCCCGACTGCATCTCTGGAGCTCAGCCACAGTGATCTTTGGGTTCTTCTTTACCTCTCTCACCAAGGTTCTTCTCCCCCGATAGCTCAGTTTGGCTGGACAGCCAGCTCTAGGAAGGGTTCTGGTCGTCCCAAACGTCTTCCATTTAAGGATTATGGAGGCCACTGTGCTCTTAGGAACCTCAAGTGCAGCAGAATTTTTTTGTAACCTTGGCCAGATCTGTGCATTGCCACAATTCTGTCTCTGAGCTCTTCAGTCAGTTCCTTTGACCTCCATGATTCTCATTTGCTCTGACATGCACTGTGAGCTGTAAGGTCTTATATAGACAGGTGTGTGGCTTTCCTAATCAAGTCCAATCAGTATAATCAAACACAGCTGGACTCAAATGAAGGTGTAGAACCATCTCAAGGATGATCAGAAGAAATGGACAGCACCTGAGTTAAATATATGAGTGTCACAGCAAAGGGTCTGAATACTTAGGACCATGTGATATTTCAGTTTTTCTTTTTTAATAAATATGCAAAAATGTCAACAATTCTGTGTTTTTCTGTCAATATGGGGTGCTGTGTGTACTTTAATGAGGAAAAAAATGAACTTAAATGATTTTAGCAAATGGCTGCAATATTACAAAGAGTGAAAAATTTAAGGGGGTCTGAATACTTTCTGTCCCCACTGTATTTCTACACAAATACATCATTTACTAACCACTCCCTCCTCCCCTCTTTCTATTGGTATGTTGAACCATATATAAGCTGTAACACACCTAATAAAGGCAGACATTTTACGAATGCACAACTTGCTTCTTGTTTTCATGGTGTCTGCAGATATCTGAGGGTGCTGTTTGTGTAACTATAAGAAGGGTGGTTATCCAGAATACCTACCATTTCCTTACAAGGTGCACGTGCCCCAAGCAAGTGTCGGATGTTAGAATATGTGTGGAAGCTGTAGAAAGCAGAAGTTAAGCGGCGCTCTGGTGCTATGCATCTGTCATGGCTGGCTTCCATTCATGTGCATGTGAACAGTGTGCCTGCTAAGCTTCATCCCAACTGAAGAACCCTGCAGCCCGTTCTAATGTCCTTGACACCATAATCCTCCTGCCTCCAGGACTGTGTGTTAGCAGCTTTACAAAGGACAGAGAAACATGGTTATAATTGAGCATCCAGTCGTGAATTCCCAGGACAGAGCTTGGTAAAGTTCATCAGGGATCCTTAGAAAGATAGTTCTGGCACTCCACATGGAGCACAACAAGCTGCTGCAATGACTGCGTATTCTGGGCTGGGTGAGATTAAAACATCCTATATAGCATTATCTACCCTGCCAACTTGCATATAGTTCACAGAGAAAGTTTCTCTTCTTTACTGACTCTAAAGGCTCATACACACTATAAAAAAATCAGGCGAATAATTTCGTCTAATGAATTTTCGTACAATTTTTGTATAGTGTGTACACAACTTTCGACAGCCGATTCCGTATTGTCGTACAAAAATTCCCGAAGGAACAAACTCAAAATTTTTCTCGTACGGGAACAGAACAAACGGTTTAATGTGTACCGTTTTTGTAGGATTGTCGTACAAGAAAAAACAGAAAAGAAAGACTGCACATGATTAAAAACAATAAACAACAAAAAAAGCCTTTGTCGTATGAGAATTTTCATATGAATTTTCGTTCATCAGTTCTGATTTGCTGTTAAACAACAATGAAAACTGAATGAACGTTCGCTTGATTTTCTTGTAGTGTGTACCCCACTTAAGGAAACTTACAGGTTGGACTCGCAAGCCTTGTTTTCTAATTGCCCTTCTCCATGCCACCAACTACTGTAACTTCAGCAATTATGTATATAGAATTTTTTTTAAATGTGGTAGTCTGTTTTTGAACACTTCGGTTCACCCTAAATGATGCAATTATATTGATTATCCTTGTTACCACCCATACTGTACTATTGGCCCATTATTTGAATTATTTTCCTGTAAAATTGTTGCTGTTTAACTTTTGCTCTGTCCTTACTTAAAGTGATTGTAAAGCCTAAACATTTTATACCCTAATGCATTCCTTGTGTTATGGTAAAAATATGTTTAGGTGTCAGCATTGGCCCCTCAGCCCCCCTTTTACTTACCTGAGCCCTCAATCAATCCAATGTCGTGCACATCTGCAGGTCTTCTCTCCCTTCACTTCTGGATCTTGCTGGCTTTGCTGGGGCACCGGGACCATTGACGAGAGAGCGGGGGTGAGACAAGCAGAGTGGAGGCACACACTGGACAGAGAGGAGGGGCCAGGAGTGCTGGTGGGGAACCAGAGAAGAGGAGGTTTGCGGTCATTCTGTGCAAATCCTGTGCAAAACCTTCAATAGATTGGGATGCTTCTGTTGGTTTTGTTAGTTTTACCTTATGGTATATCTACTTTTTGATGTACGATGTGCCCATGTCCAATTTTACTTTTATCGCTTATTATGGCTCTGATCCCACCCTGTCTGGGTTATTCTCATGTAGCTCTTATACACCCTTATCATTTCTCACTTCTTTGATATGTCTGACCTAAAAATACTGTTGTCAAATGTTGGGAGGCTCAATTAGAAGATTAAATGCTCTGTGGGGTTTGATTTTGTGAAGTGACACATGTTATCTTATTTCAAGAAACACATTTACAGGGCTCTAAAATATTACACTTCAAAAGAGCAAAACTAGCCCAGTTGTACCCTTATTGGTGGTTTTTCCCTGAAGCTAATAATGCTGCAACAGCTGTACAAGTGGTCATTCTTACTTCATTTAAAACTTTACATAATCTTATGCTACTTTAACTGTGATCTTATACTACTCCAACATATTCTTACATTACTTCAACTGTGAGTGTGCATGGGAATTCTTTGTATGACGTCTTGCGTCAGAATAATTCTGTCTGAGGGAGACATTTCATTTCCATCAAATGCCCCCTTATATTGCTCAACTGAAAGAGTTCTTTAAATCCTATGTTGGACCCTATTGGGCCAATATGATGTGAAGTACTTATTTCAATTATATTAAGGTGGTGCTTTCAGAACCTTTGCAAATTTCCAGCATTGATATGGTATACCTAACACTGCCTTTTTATATTATCTGCATATTAAACATGCTCCACTGGGCTTAGTTAATGTGTGCTTTTCCCCTTTCAAATTGGAGCTTATGCTAACTCAGCTGGAACACCAAAAACTGATTTACACTTATTACTCTACTCTAGTCTATTCATTCTAAGACTAAAGGACTTACTCTGACAAAATGCCAGTGTCAAGAGATTTTGCAGATTGGGTTATTATGGGTCCACATATAACTTTAATCATCTCCTCCTGAGGTTAATTCAATTTAAATACCTTCATCATGTTTATTATACACCATACACCGTAAACTGTTTGAGATGGGCAAATTTCCTACCACTAACTGCCAGAGATGTTGTTCTGATACAGGCTCCCTTTTTACATATGGTCTGGGAATGTTCCCAAATAATGGTCTTCTGGTCCAAAATATAAGACTTCTCTACTACTTTACTAAACATGCTGTATGTCTGTATTGTAAACCTGCTAGATGCCTTTTTGATTACTTAGATTATTCTGGCATGCCCAATTACATCAAACTCCTCCTCAGTTTACTTAACTGTTGTATGAAGAAAAGTATAGCTCTTCTCTGTGACAGTTCTTATATAGTTGAGGGTGGGGCCACCCAGTGACATAAACGGGTGACCCCGCCCCCTCTGACGCCACGGTGAAGCCACGAGGAAGCTCCCGTGGCGTCAGAGGGGGGCGGGGGTCATACTTTACGCCAATGGTTGGCCCCGCTCTCAGCTATATAAGAACTGTCACAGAGAAGAAGCGTCATTCTGCGGAAACCTCCCATGGAGGCAGAATGGTTGCGGCTTTTTTTTTTCTTTTTCGGTCCATCGGGCGGTGTGAATTTACATTGAAAGACATTTTTATTCTTTTTGTTTTTAAGAAAGGACTTGTCCCAAGCTGTCTCTTGTCTTTTTTACACTTTTGTGTGAAATGGTAGGGGTACAATGTACCTCATTACCAATTCACATAGGGAGGAGGCTGGGATCTGGGGATCCCCTTGTTAAAGGGGGTTTCCAGATTCCAATAAGCCCCCACCCGCATATCCCCACAACCACTGGGCAAGGGTTGTGGGGATGAGGCCCTTGTCCCCATCAACATGGGGACAAGGTGCTTTGGGGTCAGACCCCAAAGCACCCTCCCCATGTTGAGGGCATGTGGTTTGGTACAGTTCAGGAGGGGGGCACTCTCTCTCATCCCTCCTCTTTTCCTGCAGCCTGCCATGTAGTGTGCTCGGATAAGGGTTTGGTATGGATTTTGAGGAGGACTCCTAGGCCTTTTTTTTTTTAAATTTTGGTGCAGGGTTCCCCTTAAAATCACCTGGTATGGATTTTGGGGGACACCCATGCCATTTTTTTTTATTTGGCGCAGCGTTCCCCTTAATTTCTATATCAGAACTGAAGGGCCTGTATGGATTTTAGGGGGACCCCTACGCATTTTTAAAAAAAAATTTGGTTCAGGGTCCCCCTTAATATTCATACCAAACCCAAAAGGCCTGGTAATGGAATGGGGGAACCCATGCTCTTTTTTACAATGAGTTTTATCTATATTGCCAAGACCCAAGATGACAATTTTTTCCTTTAGAAATAAAAATGTGCCACTTTACAGGCATACTACAGACACCCCCCAGGCATGATATTTAAAGGAATATTTCATTTTTATTGTTTAACTTTAAGCATTAAAAAATCACTGCTCCCGAAAAAACGTCCGTTTTTAAAACTTTTTTTTGCATTGATACATGTCCCCTGGGGCAGGACCCGGGTCCCCAAACACTTTTTATGACAATAACTTGCATATAAGCCTTTAAAATGAGCACTTTGCTTTTTAATGTTAGTGTCCCATAGACTTTAACAGTGTTTCGGCGCCTTTCGAATTTTCCATGAACACCGCATATTGTTCGCTGTTCGGCAAACTTACGTTCGACTCGAACACCGGGCTCATCCCTAGTGATGTAATTACTCCCCAAATTCCTTTGAATGAGCTTGAATTTGTATATCACTGAAAATAGATAAAAGTGTGTATAATGGCACTCTGAGTAACAAACCAAGCAGATATCAGAAATAGAAATGTAGAAATAGAAGAGGGTCTTCATGCACTTTCAGCAGCACTTGACAAGAGAATCAAACTCTGGAAGTAAAATGAAAAGAAAAAGAGGCACCTCTAAGTGCAGAAGTTAAACTTTATATTTCCCAAAAGGGTTAAAAACACTTACAAATGGGTGGATGGGTAGAAGCACATCATATTGGTAATATGGCAGGTGTTCTGGTAGTCCCAAGGAGTCTCAGTGATATCCACAGGTGTGATTCTATGACAGCATATTCTGAAGTGGCCGACAGATGGAAGCCACAAGCCTCTTGGATACTGGGAAGACAGCTAGGCTGTCTGAGACAGCATGGAAGCCGAATCACGGAAGTGATGTCAGCAGGAAGGGACCAGCAACCAGCGTGGACAGCAAGACAGAAGTGATGTCATCAATGTGTGATGCGTTTTGGAACAGCTGATTGGTTCTTTCTTCAAGCAATGACTAAAGGTTACTATAAGCAGAGCTTCTTATGGTCTGTGGGTGGACTTTGGGTGGGACTATGGGCAGACATGAGCAGGACAAAGGGAGCTTATAAAATGACATAATGAATATAAAAACAGCATACTGGGGACACAAAAAGGAAAAAGAAAAAACAGAAGACTGACATACAGGGCGCAATGCAATTAGCGAATATCACTGCATGCAGATGGAGCATAGCAGCTTGATGGCACGTCTCTCGCTGTGTATGTATACTTCAACAATAAACACTAAAATGGTGAAAAATATGGTGAATGTACAGTCCCTCAGTGATGAAACAGAGATGGTTGCTGAAGCACTTCTGTAGTGGTCTTATAGTTCACCCTACGTAGAAAAGGCCACAGAGGCATGTCAGTTGAACATGTGTGAAAGCCCCTGAGAGGATATGTTTTTCCTTTCACACAGAAATCCTTCTGGCCATGTTTGACAAAAGGACAAGTCTTGCACAAGGGTTTTCGACATTGATAACTTCTTTTTGCCTCACTCATAATTATTTTAAATTTGATGATGAGTTTTTCTACAGGTAAATGGGACAGCTATGGGCGCAAACTTTGCGCCATCATCTGAAAATCTCACCAAGGGACAGTGGGAATCCTCTCACATCTGGCACAACAATCCCTTTTCGTCCAACATCGTGTTTTAGAGTTGGTATATTGATGATGTGATCATTTTCTGGGATGGAAATGCATCTATATTTTCAAATTTTGTAGCACACTGTAACAATAACAACATGGGTCTGACTTTCACTTCGGTCATGGATAAGGAAAAATTGGCCTTCCTTGACCTAGATTTAATTTTAGCTGGTAAGGATATTCATGCCAGAAACTACACCAAGCCTAAAGGCAGGCAATTCCTTCCTTCATTATAAGAGCTGCCACCATCCCCAATGGCTCAATAAGATACCCAAAAGCCAGTTTTGTAGGATTAAAAAAGAATTGTACCAGAAGTATGGATTGTGACACCCAGAGTAAGCTGTTAAAAGATACATTTTTTGAAAAGGGGTTTTCCAGCTGATATTGTGAAATAAGCTTGCTCTCATTACATAGATACATCTTCCTCACCACGTCTCCCCATCCAGACAGACATAAATAAGGACGAACTACGCTTTATCACCCAATTCCATTCTCGTCACAAACAGATGGAAAATATTGTGCATAGACACTGACCTTTGCTCCTACAAGACCAATATCTCCTCCCTACCCTGTCCAATAAGCCTAAATTTGCTTATAGAAAAGTGCCTAACATCAAAAGCAAGATGGCGCCTAGTAAACTGAGAAAGAAACCACCACCTCCAGGTCATTCCCTTTCAACTTTTTTAGCCATTACAGGCATGTATCAAGTCGAAAACCCTTGTGCAATAATTGCCATTTTGTCAAACATGGCCAGAAGGATTTCTGTGTGAAAGGAAAAACATATCCTCTCAAGGACTTTCACACATGTTCAACCGACCATGTAGTTTACTGTTTATCATGTCCATGTGTCCTATTCTACGTGGGACGAACTATAATGCCGTCGGACATTGATCGGACATTCCGACAACAAAATCCATGGATTTTTTCCAACGGATGTTGGCTCAAACTTGTCTTGCATACACACAGTCACACAAAGTTGTCGGAAAATCCAATCGTTCTGAACGCCGTGACGTATAACACGTATGTCAGGACTATAAACAGGGCAGTAGCCAATAGCTTTCGTCTCTTAATTTATTCTGAGCATGAGTGGCACTTTGTGCATCAGATTTGTGTACACACGATTGAAATTTCCGACAACGGATTTTGTTGTCGGAAAATTTTATAGCAAGCTCTCAAACTTTGTGTGTCGGAAATTCCTATGGAAAATGTGTGATGGAGCCTACACACGGTCAGAATTTCTGACAACAAGGTCCTATCACACATTTTCCATCGGAAAATCCTATCGTGTGTACAGGGCATAAGGCCTCTACAGAAGTGCTTTGGAGAACATTGCTGTTTCATCACTGAGGGACAGGACACCCACAGTGTCCCTAGGCATTTCCTTGATCATTAATGTATATAGTTCACCATATTGTTCACCATTTTAGTGTTTATTGTTGATGTATACATACAGAGTGAGTGACGTGCCATCAAGCTGCTATGCTCCATCTGCATGCAGTGATATTAGCTAATTGCTTTGCACATCACTCTTGTTTTTTTGCATCGTGTCTTTGCATCAGTTTGCCCTGTATGCCAGTCTTCTGTTTTTTCTTTTTCCTTTTTGTGTCCCCAGTACGCTGTTTTTATATTCATTATGTCATTTTATAAGCTCAGTGCTTCCCTTTGTCCTGCTCATGTCCACTCATAGTCCCGCCCAAAGCCCACCCGCATACCATATGAAGCTCTGCTTCTAGCAAACTTTAGTCATTGCTTGAAGAAGGAACCAATCAGCTGTTCCAAAATGCATCGCATGTTGATGACATCACTTCCGTCTTGCTGTCAATGCTGGTTGCTGGTCCCTTCCTGCTGATGTCACTTCCTGGATTTGGTTTCCATGCTGTCTCAGACAGCCTAGTTGTCTTCCCAGTGTTCAGGAGAGTTGTGGCTTCCATCTGTGGGCCACTTCAGAATATGCTGTCATAGAATCACACCTGCGGATATCACTGAGACTCCTTGGGACTACCAGAACGCCGGACCACCTGCCATATTACTAATATGATGTGCTTATACCCATCCACCCTTTTGCAGGTGTTTTTAACCCCTTTGGGAAATATAAAGTTTTACTTCTGCACTTAGAGGCGCCTTTTTTTTCCTTTTCATACCACTGAAAATGTTATACAAGAGCAGCATTACCAGCTCTACAGCTGACAAATTTAAAGCAGTCCTGCTTTCTGATTTTTACTTTTAAATGAACATTCTGAAAGGAGTAATAAGAAAGAATTCTTTGAAATATGTCATAAAGATCAGAGAGATGGGTAGTATTTCTGCTCAGTAAAAAAAAACAAAAATATAAGTTTAATTCTTTAATATTAGTAAAAAAAGTGTACCTTTGAAAAGTCGCATACACATGGTGGAATAGAAAGCTTTGTTTATAGCTTTTTTAAGCCAACTATTAGTTAGAGCTGTGACTTTAGTTATCTTAATAAGCAAATAGATTTGAACTGAGTGGTGCACATAAAACACAGTTGAGATTGTTTGCCCAACAACAACAGTATTGTAAATTATTATTATTCTTTACTATTTGTATTCTTTATATTACTAAAAGGTAAAGTGTATATTTTTGTCTTCGAGCATACCACCTTTATCTTATATATTTCACTAATAAGCACTGCAGTATCCATAACAATGTTTCTGGGCTCTTATTCCTGACCCAGCAGCACATTGAACCTGGAGATATCACTTACAACATCCCTGGCTCTAAAATCAGACCACACTACTTATCAGACCAAACTACTACCATTTTATCACGGGCCTGCATCCACCTAAGCCAGTTTTCAGAATAGATTATGGATGGAAAATACTTTTCTATGTGGTCAAATTTTGTGGTTACATACAAGCCTTTAAATAATGCATACTTTTTTGTTACAAAAAAGAATAAATGATTAAAATAAATGTATATTGAATCTCTGCTTAAAAAATGGTAGACGTATTAGTGTATCCCTAGTTAGGATCATTTAGTCCATATGTCAAAGGCAGTTATAGGCAAAACCCTATAAAGAGTCCTTTGTCTTCTTTATGTCTGAAACTGGTCATAAATTATATGCCATGATTATTCATTTTTTTCATAAGAAATATATTTTAACCCTATTTGGTCATACAAAAATTTCCCAAAACAGTCCAAAAGTGCTGACCAGACTTCATTAGTTATAATACTCAAACCCTGTGACTACATATTTCATGACAGTTTGATGTGACTCAAATTAAAACCAACATAAATCTGTTACTGCATTTCTAGGCCATAGTTCATAAAAGAGAAAAAGATAGATAGATAGATAGATAGATAGATAGATAGATAGATAGATAGATAGATAGATAGATAGATAGATAGATAGATAGATAGATAGATAGATAGATAGATAGATAGATCATAGTACTAATTTAAATTCAGTGATTTTTTTGTTTCTTATCGAAAGTTTACAGTTTACAATAATAAAATGAAGCAATATTTCATGAGATAAATTCTTTGTTTTCTTTATTTTCATTGTAAAACAGCCTGCTAACCATCTGCTACTGGGATTGTTCCACTTTACACTAAATGTTCAATTCAAGCACTCCATACAATTTTGTATTCCTTTCCCTTTTAGCTGAACATCTGCTGATAACAAAAATATGTACTTTCATGGTTTAGTTTCAAGCATCCTGTCATTAAATATCAATGAAGTTCTACATTGTTTAGCACCATTAACAAAGATAAGCCTGCTTTTTTTGGACAATCACACTAGGGAAAACAAACACTCCAAAGTACATTGCAAGAAGTTGTCGGTAAACATGATAAGGACTGCTGCATTTCAAAGTTTTTATGAACTGTTTAAATTCTGACCATTTATTGTTGTGCCTGAAATGAAACAAGAATGCAATATTTAAAACAATATATGTTTTTAAAGGGCCTGTACAAAATATTTTTCATTTATCAATATAAAAAGTTTTTTTTTAACCTTTGGAATTTTTTGTTGTATTTATTTTATTTTTTAAACTTTACCTTTTTTACTTTACTTATCCTACTTTTACTTTACCTTTTCTATTAAACATCAGGCCATATCAAAATCTATAGATGCAGAAAGACTTAGCCACATTTGGTTCCATACTCTAAACTAGTTACAGCACTCTCCCCTTAACCACAAGAAATTTGTATATCCACAGCATTGAAAAGCTCCACTTCAATATGGGCATAAGGTTTAGCTTGTGACTAAAAATATTCATCCCATGGCTCCCTTCATTAAGTTTGCCATGCAGGGGTGTTGCTAGGTCTACAAAAGATCTGGGGCTAGAGCCCATAGCAGTGAAGTAAAGAGAGTCATATGCTCGGGCGGGCATACACATGTATATTAGAAAATAATAGAAACCTTCGCGCCAGTGGTGTCGATAGCAGATAATATATATATGAATTACATATACTGGTGGTACATCTAGTAAGAAAACATTCCCAACAATAAAAAAATTTGTATATATATATAACAATATCATTACATATCTGAGTGCGGATCCCCCCTTACATCAGGATCCCCAGAGAGCCTCACCATACATCAGGGTCTACAGAGAACCCCTTCCTTACATCAGGGTCCTCAGAGAGACCCCCCTTACATCAGGGTCTCCGGAGAGCCCTCCTTACATTGGGGTCCCCAGAGAGCCTCCCCTTACATCATGGTCCTCAGAGAGCCCCCCTTACCTCAGGGTCCCGAGAGAGCCTCCCCATACATCACGGTTTCCTAGAGAGCCTCCCTATAGACCAGGGCCCTCTGAGAGAGAGGGGGTGGATGAGAGGGGGGTGAGAGAGGGGGTGGAGGAGAGGGGATAAAGTGAGAGAGAGGGGGTGGGAAAGAGAGACTCCCTAGCCCTGCTTGCGGTTCCTACTGTCCCAGCCCCTGTATGTGTGGGTAAGCATGTGTGATCCACCTACCTCCCACCTGTCCTCGGTCAGCCTGTTTTTTTCCCATTCCATGACAGTCACAGCAAGCTAGGAGAGGAGCTAGGAAGGAGTGTAGGCTCTGGAAAGCGCCGGGGTTGCTGCTCAGGGTGGCGGTGAGGCCTTGTCTTCTCTCTCACTCCCTCCTGGGCTCTTCCCGGATGCCCAGGCCTCCCCCTCCCTGTTTTATGCCCCTGCTCTGCACCCCTCCGCCACTGGACCAGCAACAGGACACTCCAGTCCAGGACCATGACAAGAGGGCTGGGCTCAACTCTTTAGGCCCCACGATGATTAGCGCAGAGGAAGAAGTGAAATCCTTCTCCGCTTTGAATGCTGGGCAGGGAGGGAGTTGCAGCCATGATGTCAGTGGTTGCTAGATGCTAGGCAGCTCTAGCAACCAGTGGACAAGAGTAGAACCAGGTGGAGGCAGGGGCAGAGCTTGAAGCCAGTGCTACAATGGCTCAGTCTGCCCCTGTCTTCTGCATTCCAGACCAGAACATACCAGCTAATTGCGGGACTGCACCCACCCGGTAAGAGACTAGGGGCTATGGGCCCCAGACTCGAGGCTATAGCACCCCCTAGCGATGTCACTGCCATGCATTATATCAGACTGTATGTGATCAAAGATCAATTTAATCTACTACAAACATCTGCCACTGATCTCACGCTAGTGAATTCTTTCACTGCTAAAACTTCTGGTCCTAAATAGATTTTCTTGACCTTTATCCCTAGCTACTTCCTTTAGCTGTTCAATTTCAGTATACGAGGTTCACCAAATTCTGATCTCCAAGATTTCCTGTGGAAAATTTCAGTACCTAATTTACTGTAATGTCAGCTCCCCACCTGGTTAAAAAAATCAATTACTGCTTTCCGTATCAAAAAAGGACCTTGATGGGTGGGGAAGCCCACTAAAGGAGCAGGTGATGTAACACTCACCAATAACGAGATTGGGCACTAAGTCTGCTTTCTATTAATAAAAGGACCTTAATGGGTGAGGATGCCCACTAAAGAGGAAGGTGATGTAACACTCACCTATCTTGGGGTCCAGCAGTAAGTCTGTCCTGCAGCTGCCAGCACTACTGGATTTTTCTCAGACCATCAATGCTGTAACTAGTAAGAAAGCTCTCATGACCAGTGAAATTGTTTTATGAAAGAGCTCTGTTAGTTGGCACTACCTTTAAATTGCAAAGTGATGCATGACTCAGCATTTGAGTAATGTATCTCTAGGCTTTATCTGAGCCAACCAGCTACAGTATTTACCTGTATCCTTGTGCCTCCTTTGTCCTTCGTGCCTGCCTCCAGCCCCTGGCTACTCTGACAATCTGAATGCGTTCCCAGTCCCTGTGTCATCTAGTAACTCAATTGCACCCCTGTGCATCCAATGATTTCATGTGCACTTTGTAAGCAAGGGGTAGGTATTGGAGACATCACTGACCAAAAATGGCCATGCTCATATAGACCATTAAGCACTTGTTCTCATCAATATTCTCCCCCCCCCCACAACCTCATGTTTAGGAAATATGGTCTGCAAACGTGACATACCTGCATAGAAGCTAGTTAACTTCTTGACCTCTGAAGGATTCACCCCCCTTCATGACCAGGCCATTTTTTGTGATGCAGTGCTGCGTTTCTTTAACTGATACTTGCACGGTTGTGCAAAGCTGTAATCAAATAAAATGTATGTAATTATTTTTTTTCCCACAAATAGAGCTTTCTTTTGGTGGTATTTGATCACAATGCATTTTTTTTTTTTGCTCAATAAACAAAAAAAGACCGACAATTTTGAAAAAAGAAACAATATTTTTTACTTTCTACTATAAAACATATCCAATAAAAAAAACTTAAAAAATCTAATTTCTTCATAAATTTAGGTTAATATGTATTCTACTACATCTTTTTGGTAAAAAAAAATCTCAATAAGCATATATTGATTTCTTTACGCAAACATTATAGTGTCTACAAACTATGGTATATACAGTATTTATGTTTTTTTTTATACTAGTGATAGCGGTGACTTATTGACTTATTGTGTGGCTGCAATACTGTGACAGAAAATCAGACACTAACTGACACTTTTGACACTTTGTGGGAACCAGTGACTCTGGGGGTCACTTACTATAGCGCCACAGCGCTAATTCGCACAAATTGCCACAAATTAGCGGCAATTTAGTGCGAATTAGCGCTAATTCGCGCTAAAACGGTATTCACTATAGCGCTGGTGAGAACATTCTCCCAAAATCGAATTTACTATAGCTCCCTGAAACTAAATAGTGCCCAAACCCTTACTCTGCTAAAACCTAGAGAATTGCACATGGAAATAATGTTTAGAGCATGATATAATTGCCTAAATGGTACTGAAATATGCGGTATATTATTTAAAGATAATCTGCTTTTAAACTGTGTGAAAAGGTGATTTCTATGCTGAAATATCTTTAAAAGTCTGAAAAGTGAAAAATTCCCCGTTTTGGACAACTAGGTGCCAACACAACTGAGCATGCTCAGACCTGAAAATAACTCTCATTTTAACTCAAGTGTCTTTTTTACCAGGAGCTATAGTAAATACCAAAATGAGAGCTAATTAGAGAACACTTTTTGGGAGTTAAAATCTGCTCTATTTTAGGCCCCATTCACACTAGCGCGTTTTTTGATGCATTTTGCATTTTGCAGAAATGCACGGGAATTTTTTAACATGGGTTCCTATGGAACATGTTCACATCAATGCTTTTTTGTATCTCTGCGTTTTTAGAAAGGGTCGGGGACTTTTTTTCATGCAAAAAGCAGCGTTTTGCATGTAATGGTTTTCAATGGACAAGCATCAAAAACGCAAGTGCACCGTTTTTGCAGCGTTTTTGGTGCGTTTTTGGTGCGTTTTTGACGTTTTTTTTTTTTTTTTGTAATTTTTTTTTAAGACTGTAAAAAAAAATGAAAAAAAAAAAAACGCAAAACGCAAATCGCGGCAAAAATGCGGCAAAAACGCGGCAAAAACGCGGCAAAAACGCGGCTCAAAAACGTGGCAAGCATGAAAAAAAAACCTCCAAAAACGCTCAAAAGCAACATGCATAGGTGTGAATCGAGCCTTAGTCCAAATGAAGTTTCAGTCATTGATTCTAATGGAACAATTCTAACTTTCACAAAAAAAACCTTTTAATGTTGAGATGAAATGTATCTTTCTGTGAAATAAATTTTCCTTTGCAACATTGTTGCTTCTACTTAAAATATTTTGATTTTAAGGCTCGGTTCACACATGGGCGGCACGACTTGCAGGTCGCCTCAGCGAGGCGACCTGCAAACGACTGCCGGGGCGACTTGCGAGACGACTTCTGCATAGAAGTCTATGCAAGTCGCCCCAAGTCGCCCCCAAAGTAATACAGGAACCTTTTTCTAAGTCGGAGCGACTTGCGTCGCTCCGATTAGAACGGTTCCATAGCACAGAACGGGAGGCGACTTGTCAGGCGACTAGGTCGCCTGACAAGTCGCCCCAGTGTGAACCGAGCCTAAGAATGTGGAATGTTTTGATGTTTTGGTAAAATATATTTTTCTCTGTCACTTTCACTTGTTACTCTTCATCTCACAACAATCTTTACCCCAAACTCACACAGGTGTCTTTATAATCCACAAACAATACCATTGCTGATGCAAATTTAAAATGAATCACAATTTTTTGTGCTTTTTATTATTTCCAAATATTCATAATTTGAGCCCAAAAAATGTGATATGTGTACCAACATCAGAAATCAAAAAGTAATTCCCAAAAATTTGAGGGTAATATTCTACTCTCACCCACAAAAAAAAAAAAAAAAACAAATATCACAGAATAAATCAAGAAGAATAACTCTTGAGTAATGTAATTCCATAACCTGTATGTCCAAAGAAATGCAGTATTTATGTGTTTTTATGTGTATTTATGTGTAGTTATATGTAGGAGGTTCTCACATGTGGCAGCTCCGTGGCTTAGAGGTTAGAACTTCTGCTTAGTATCTCTGAGGGTCTTGGTTCAAATACCAACCATGTTACTTCATGTAGAGAAGTTGTCTCATCTCCCAGGTCCTATAACTATATCTAAATGTAGTAGTTATGTGTAGGAGGGTTCCACCACCATTGTAAGTCTTTTCCAGATGCACTATTTAGCCAAAAGTATTGGGACACCTGCCTTTACACACACATGAATTTTAATGGCAGCCCAGTTTTAGTCCGTAGGGTTAAAATTTGATTTGTCCCACCCTTTGCAGCTAGAACAGCTTCTGGGAAGGCTGTCCACAAGGTTTAGTTTAGTGTGTCTATGGGAATGTTTGATTATTCTTCCAGAAGTGCATTTGTGAGGCCAGGTACTGATGTTGGATGAGAAGGCCTGGCTCGCAGTCTCTACTCTAATTCAGCCAAAGGGCGTTCTATCGGGTTGAGGCCAGGACTCTATGCAGGCCAGTCAAGTTTCTCCACCCCAAACTTGCTCATCCATGTCTTTATGGACCTTGCTTTGTACACTGGTGTGCAGTCATGTTGGAACAGGAAGGGACCATCCCCAAACTGTTCCCACAAAGTTGGGAGCATGAAATTGTCGCCTTAAGAGTTCCCTTAACTGGAATTAAGAGGCCAAGCCCAACCCCTGAAAAACAACCCCGCACTATAATCCCCCTCCACCAAATTATTTGGACCTGTGTACAAAGCAAGGTCCATAAAGACATGGATCAGTGATTTTGGGGTGGAGGAACTTGACTGGCCTGCACAGAGTCCTGACCTCAACACAACAGAACACCTTGGGGATGAATTAGAGAGGAGACTGTAGGTCAGGCCTTCTCCTCCAACATCAGTGCCTGACCTCACAAATGCACTTGGAAGAATGGTCAAACATTCCCATAGACACACTCCTAAACCTTGTGGACAAGAAGAGTTGAAGCTGTTATAGCTGCAAAGGGTGGGCCAAATGAGTTTTGAACCCAATACTAATACTGAGATGCCATTACAGTTCATGTGCATTTAAAGGCAGGCATCCCAATACTTAGGCCAATATATTGTATATTGCTTGTCACACTGAGCATGGCTATGGACTTAGGGCTGGTTCACACCACAGAGATACAGAAAACATGTGTGGGGCTGCCTGGTGGCTAAGTGGGTAGCAGTTCTGTATAGCAGCACCTGGGATGTTGGTTCAATTCCCCAACATGCTAATGCTTGTGTTGAAGTTTATATGTTCTCCCTGTGTGCGTTTCTCACCACAATCCAAAGACATGCTGGCATATTATTTGTCTCCTGTTGAAATAGGTTCTAATGTAAGAAAGTTAATTTTGGACTTTATATTGGAGGCTCATTGCAGCCAGGGACTGATGTTAATGTTTATTAGCACTAATCATGCTCAGGGACTTGGACATTTCAAATTTTAGGGTTTACACTCACGGGTACATATGCTTAGAAAACTGTTGCTTTGTTTATGTGGATGCAAATGCACTTTGATCTTTGTCCTGTAGTTGGAGATTTGATGCACATAGCCTAGGCTAACACAGTTGCAAATAGTATTATGTGTTCCTGCTCATCAGGTGCAATCACTTTAGACATACATGAAGAGACAGATTGAAAGATACTGGTGGGCGTGTACTTCTATCGGGTGTGTGTCAGTGTGCTAACAATACAACCTCTCTTATATAAAGGCCTGCAGTAGGGGGGCTTGTTTGGCCTGAGAAGTTCAGGTTTTTTGCTGTGGGAGAAGGAATGAAATTGGGAGATTTGATTAAATTCTTGTGCATTTTTTCAATCAAAAGTGGGTTTATGTGGCCATGCTGTCAATGTTGTGCGTGTATTGTTCCTGTCTGATCATGCAAACATCGTTTGGAAGCATCTGCTGACCTACTCTTTTTGATCGTGTACACCGAAATGCAGCTTCCAGCAGAACATGGTCCCCAATGTATGTATGTGTGGATTGTGGGCTGGTGGTTGGTGTTTTGAATAAGTCTTTTGTAATATTATATGGGAATGCTTTGTAAGAATGACTGTTAAGTATGTTTCTATAATCTTGCAGATAATAATGTGATGTGTTGCCCGCTATACACTGAAATTAAAGCTGTGTCCACTCTAAGGTTTTGTCTAATTTTAGATTGTAAGCTCCTATGAGCAGGGCCCTTAAAATTCCATTGCTAAATGTAGCACCATATATACAGTCCAAATTTTTTTGAAGCTAGTAAATGAATGTAAATTTTTTTTTTTTTTTTTTTCTGCTGGTAAAATAAAAGTACATTATTGAGCGGTTTGTGGTTTGTGTTTGTTTGTGGTTTTGTGTTTGTGGTTTTTCTACTTTTCTTTCTTTAGTTTTTGTGGTTTTGGGAAAGTGCAATATCTGTTATATTTTATTTTATTATGTATTTGTGCACCAAAAAACGAATCTCTTTGCCCTGGTTCACATTGATGCTACTTTAAAATTGCGCTACTTCACTTGAAGTAGCACGATTTCAAAGTAGCAAGGTCAGCGTGGTTGCAGGTGGCTTCATACACAAATATCTATTGAAGTCGCACCTGAAATCGGCAAAAGTAGTGCAGGAACTACTTTAGCAAATTGGTGCGGCACCACAAAAAAAGTTGCATCGATTGGAACTGTGTCATTGCCAATAGTCATGCGATTTGATCTCTCAAATCACATGACCAATCACTCCAATGTAAACCTAGGCTTCTGCACAACTACAAGTTAATGATAAAGGTGGAATCTTTATATATAACAGCTGTGGAGAATTGCAGGTAATGAATTCAGCTGGTGGATAGGCAGTGTTTGAATGTGTCAGCTATGGTTCACATTGGTGTGATTTGACATGTCAAATCCGTGGCAATTGCGCTGTTCTAATTGGTGCGATTTGTATTGATATTGGTGCAGAAACCTGCACCGATGTCTCTGATGTTACCCCCCACAGTCGGGACTGACATGCAGGAATAAAATTGTGGGAGTTCAGCTGAACGCTTTCCTCCCTCTGTCAGTGTGAACCAGGGCTCAAACTGGGCCTTTTGTCTTTGTAATTCACCTGCTGCTAACCCAGGGACACCATTTCTTATCAAACTCCCTTAAATTTACCTTCAAATATATGTAGAAATACAGATTTGCATATCTGAAAATATAAAATACTAATCATGGTTGAGATCAAATATTCGCAGCTGCAATCAAAAGCGTGGTTTCACCTTCTGACCTGGAAATTAGTCATTGTATGCACCCAGAAGTTCCTGTGCTGGTCAGGATCTCCATCTAGGTGTACATGGCGAGGTCTCTTTAGCAAAGAGGAGGTGCTGCTCATTGGCCGGGTAAGTGTAGGATATGTACTTGTACTTAATGTGGAGGTGGATGTGGTAGTTAGATTTGGTGTGGGTGGGGTTCATTGATTTGTTTGGCATCACCACACATTTGCTTCCATCCCATGTGCACACATCACTTCCTGCATTTGTTCTGCTGATGTAAATCAGTAAGGACTATGCAAGTATAAATGAGAGCTCCTTTTATTAAAATATATATGACTTGTTTCACAGCTGGGTGAATTTTCCAGCAAATTTGGACCTCTGAGTTGTATCCCATGATTCTCTATGATAACCATTCATATCTGTGCTACTTTAAGTCGCACCAACTTTAAAGTAGTCCCTGTACTACTTTGGTGTGACTTGAGGTATATCGGGTACAATATTACACAGGCATTCCCAGAAATTGGGGCCAAGTTACAGCGGCAAAGTGGCAGCAAAATAGTGTGACTTTCAGGTCGCAGCAGTGTGAATGAGATTCAAGGATAACACCTTTGAATTTGGCCCTATTGTTACTTGTGCATCCTGAAAGTGTAGCAAATTCATCCCTGCACTACCTTGGTTTGACTTTGATGCAATTTGAGGTCCATACACCACAAGATTACACAGACATTGCTTCAAGTCATGACAAAGCTGTGCAATTTTAAGGTCGCACAAGTGCAAATGGGGCCTTATTCAAAGGTGTTATCAATTAATCGCATTAGGTTACTTTCACACTTGGGTGACTTTTCATGGAGCTTTGGACCTCAGAGTCACATGAAAAGTTGTCCCCCTTGATTTCCATGCATATTTATTAGAGCTGCACGATTAATCGTCATTGTGATTTTTTTCCCCTTTGCGATCTTGAAAAAAGCGTTTCACGGTTCTTGCTATGCAAAGAACTCTCTCTGCTCTTCTGAAGCCACAGCCATCAAAAGAAAGGAATAGAAAAACCGGGAAGTCTGCCAAGAATTAGAACATTCTTTATCAGTGAACTTAAGGAGAAACCTTGTCACAATTTGTCAATGAAATAGACTTCTGTGTAAGTGAGGAAAGTTTAACCACTTAAACACTAAACATTTTTCTGACATTTGTTGGTTTCAGGTTAAAATCATTTTTTTTTTTGCTAGAAAATTACTTAAAAACCCCCAAAATTATATATATTTTCTTAGTAGAGACCCTAGAGAATAAAATGGTGGTTGTTACAATATTTTATGTCACGCTGTATTTGCGCCTTTCAAATGCAATTTTTTTTGGAAAAAATTACTTTAATGATTTAAAAAAAAAAAAAGAAAAGTTAGCCCAATTTTTTGTGGGATAATTCAAAAGATTTTACGTCGCAAGAATCGTGATCTTTTTATTCTAAGCAAAAAAATTGTGATTCTCATTTTGGCCAGAACCGTGCAGCTCTAATATCTATGCAACTTCACCCATGTTCACATAGGTCTGAATTGACATGTCAAATTGTAGGCCAAATCAGCGCCTATTGATGGCAATGGAACTGTCCGAATTGGTGCGACGCCACAATGATTCCCAAAAGTAGTTCCTGCACTACTTTGGGCGACTTCAGGGGGCGATTCTTACCTCCCAACTTTTTGAGATGGGTATAAGGGACACCTGTTAGCAAAAGTAGGTAGGCATAGGACACCTTAAAGGAGAACAGTTGGGACCTATGTGATTTCACTAGACATCTGTGCAGGAAAGTGCACTGATGTCTCTGAAATCGCTGACAAAGTTGGGCTGAGTTACACTTGTGCAACTTTGGACATCAGAGTCGCATGACAAGTCATACCCCATGATTTTCAATGTGTACCATTCATATCTGTGCGACTTCAAGTAACACTGACTTCAACGTAGTCCCTGTACTACTTTGGTCTGACTTTGATGTGAGTTGAGGTCCATAGACCTCAAGTTTACATAGGCACTCCCTGGAATTGCGGCAAAATTGCTGATGCAAAATCGTGGGAAAGTTGTGTGTCTTTCCCTGCGACTCCTGCGTCCATAGACCTCAAGATTACACAGGCATTGCTTAAAGTTGCATTAAAATCTCGCAACTTTCAGGTCGCACAAGTGTGAAAGGTGCCTAAGTCACTGTGCTGAGTACTATTTTATACCTAGAATATAAAGTAGTCCCACCATCAAACACTAGTAAACGTATGTTCTCAATATAATTGTGCTCAAATGGCTGAAAATCACACAGATGGTATCACCTACTGAAAGCTTGCATTGTACTCAGCAGCATATGCTGAAAAGAGGCGAATGCCTATTAGCCAATGCCACATCGGCATGAGCATGGTTGTTACTATAATATTAAATGCCTGAAATGCAAAACATTATTGTATAGAATCAAACATTAGTAAATGTATTTTCTCTGTAGGTAAGTGCTCAGCTCTGTAGCATAGCGGTATACCCTGCTGCCCCCAAAAGTTCAAGCCATGAATTCATATCCCACTGACAGCATCACCTTCTGGAAGTGTGCATTGTACTCAGAAGCATAATTAGCCAAAGCACATCAGCTTGCTTTATTCCATATTTTAACTCTTCAAATGCATGCAATGGTATGTACTTATTCAATAATATTATGGTATGGAATTCCAAAATTCAAGGAAAAAAATGTTGTAGGGTCCCCCCAGTGCATACCAGGCCCTTCGGTATGGACTTTAAGGGGAACCCCACACCAAAATGTAAAATAAATTTGATGTGGGGCCCCCCAAGATCCATACCAGACCCTTATCTGAGCATGCAGCCTGGAGGTCAGGATAGGGGGGGGGACGAGTGAGCACCCTCCCCTTCTGAACCTTACCAGGCCACATGCCCCAAAGCACCTTTTCCCCATGTTGATGGGGACAAGGGCCTCTTCCAGACAACCCTGGTCGGTGGTTGTCGGTCTGCAGGCAGTGGGTTTATCAGAATCTGGAAGCCCCCTTTAACAAGGGGGCTCCCAGATCCTGCCCCCTATGTGGATAGGTATGGGGTACATTTTACCCCTACCCATTCACCAAAAAAAGCAGTGAAATGTAAAAAAATCAATAGCCGTTTTTTGACAAAAAAAGCAAATGACTATTAGCCAATAGGGATGAGCTTCGAGTTCGAGTCGAACTCATGTTCGACTCGAACATTGGCTGTTCGCAAGTTCGCCGAACAGAGAACAATTTGGGGTGTTCGCGGCAAATTCGAATGCCGCGGAACACCCTTTAAAAGTCTATGGGAGAAATCAAAAGTGCTAATTTTAAAGGCTAATATGCAAGTTATTGTCATAAAAAGTGTTTGGGGACCCAGGTCCTGCCACAGGGGACGTGGATCAATGCAAAAAAAGTTTTAAAAACGGCCATTTTTTTCAGGAGCAGTGATTTTAATAATGCTTAAAGTCAAACAATAAAAGTGTAATATCCCTTTAAATTTCGTACCTGGGGGGTGTCTATAGTATGCCTGTAAATGGGCGCATGTTTCCTGTGTTTAGAACAGTCTGACAGCAAAATGACATTTTGAAGGAAAAAACTCATTTAAAACTACCCGCGGCTATTGCATTGCCGACAATACACATAGAAGTTCATTGATAAAAACGGCATGGGAATTCCCCAAAGGGGAACCCCGAACCAAAATTTAAAAAAAAAAAATGACGTGGGAGTCCCCCTAAATTCCATACCAGGCCCTTCAGGTCTGGTATGGATATTAAGGGGAACCCCGGCCAAAATTAAAAAAAAAAATGACGTGGGGTTCCCCCTAAATTCCATACCAGACCCTTCAGGTCTGGTATGGATTTTAAGGGGAACCCCGCGCCAAAAAAAAAACGGCATGGGGTCCCCCCAAAAATCCATACCAGACCCTTATCCGAGCACGCAACCTGGCAGGCCGCAGGAAAAGAGGGGGGGACGAGAGTGCGCCCCCCCTCCTGAACCGTACCAGGCCACATGCCCTCAACATTGGGAGGGTGCTTTGGGGTAGCCCCCCAAAACACCTTGTCCCCATGTTGATGAGGACAAGGGCCTCATCCCCAAAACCCTGGCTGGTGGTTGTGGGGGTCTGCAGGCGGGGGGCTTATCGGGATCTGGAAGCCCCCTTTAACAAGGGGTCCCCCAGATCCCGGCCCCCCCCGTGTGAAATGGTAAGGGGGTACTTACCCCTACCATTTCACTAAAAAACTGTCAAAAATGTTAAAAATGACAAGAGACAGTTTTTGACAATTCCTTTATTTAAATACTTCTTCTTTCTTCTATCTTCCTTCATCTTCTGGTTCTTCTGGCTCCTCTGGTTCTTCCTCCACCGTTCTTGTCCAGCATCTCCTCCGCGGCGTCTTCTATCTTCTTCTCCTCGGGCCGCTCCGCACCCATGGCATGGGGGGAGGCTCCCGCTCTTCTCTTCTTCTTCTTCTTCTCTTCTTCATTTTCTTCTCCGGGCTGCTCCGCACCCATGCTGGCATGGAGGGAGGCTCCCGCTGTGTGACGGCGCTCCTCGTCTGACAGTTCTTAAATAACGGGGGGCGGGGCCACCCGGTGACCCCGCCCCCTCTGACGCACGGTGACTTGATGGGACTTCCCTGTGACGTCACGGGGAATGCCACAGGGAAGTCCCGTCATGTCCCGTGCGTCAGAGGGGGGCAGGGTCACCGGGTGGCCCCGCCCCCGTTATTTAAGAACTGTCAGACGAGGAGCGCCGTCACACAGCGGGAGCCTCCCTCCATGCCAGCATGGGTGCGGAGCGGCCCGAAGAAGAGAAGAAGAGAAGAAGAGAAGAAGATGAAGAAGATGAAGAAGATGAAGAGAAGAGCGGGAGCCTCCCCCCCTGCCATGGGTGCGGAGCGGCCCGAGGAGAAGAAGATAGAAGACGCCGCGGAGGAGATGCTGGACGAGAACGCTGGAGGAAGAACCAGAAGAGCCAGAAGAACCAGAAGAACCAGAAGATGAAGGAAGATAGAAAAAAGAAGAAGTATTTAAATAAAGGAATTGTCAAAAACTGTCTCTTGTCATTTTTAACATTTTTGACAGTTTTTTAGTGAAATGGTAGGGGTACTTTTGTACCCCCTTACCATTTCACACAGGGGGGGGGGCCGGGATCTGGGGGTCCCCTTGTTAAAGGGGGCTTCCAGATTCCGATAAGCCCCCCGCCCGCAGACCCCCACAACCACCGGCCAGGGTTGTGGGGATGAGGCTCCTCATCAACATGGGGACAAGGTGTTTTGGGGGGCTACCCCAAAGCACCCTCCCAATGTTGAGGGCATGTGGCCTGGTACGGTTCAGGAGGGGGGGCCGCACTCTCGTCCCCCCCTCTTTTCCTGCGGCCTGCCAGGTTGCGCGCTCGGATAAGGGTCTGGTATGGATTTTTGGGGGGACCCCACGCCGTTTTTTTTTTTTTTTTTGGCACGGGGTTCCCCTTTAAAATCCATACCAGACCTGAAGGGCCTGGTATGGAATTTAGGGGGACTCCCACATCATTTTTTTTTTTTAATTTTGGTTCGGGGTTCCCCTTTGGGGAATTCCCATGCCATTTTTATCAATGAACTTCTATGTGTATTGTCGGCAATGCAATAGCCGCGGGTAGTTTTAAATGAGTTTTTTCCTTCAAAATGTGATTTTGCTGTCAGACTGTTCTAAACACAGGAAACATGCGCCCCTTTACAGGCATACTATAGACACCCCCCAGGTACGAAATTTAAAGGGATATTGCACTTGTATTGTTTGACTTTAAGCATTATTAAAATCACTGCTCCTGAAAAAACGGCCGTTTTTAAAACTTTTTTTTGCATTGATCCATGTCCCCTGGGGCAGGACCCAGGTCCCCAAACACTTTTTATGACAATAACTTGCATATTAGCCTTTAAAATTAGCACTTTTGATTATTCATGTTCGTGTCCCATAGACTTTAACGGTGTTCGCATGTTCGAACAAACTTTTTTCCTGTTCACATGTTCTGGTGCGAACCGAACAGGGGGGTGTTCGGCTCATCCCTATTAGCCAATTAGCCAAAGCAGCATATGCTGAAAATAGATGAATGCCAATTAGCCAATGCACTTTAAATTTGGCTGATTCTATTATATTAACTCTTCAAATGCATGCAATGATATGTAAGTATTCAATACTATTATGGTGTGAAATTCCAAACACCACACACTAACTAATGGGCAGATTACATTTTTTTGTTTGTTTATTTTAATTCGCTTGTGCACTGAAAAAATAAACACAGCTGGGGGATGGTAGGTTGGCTGGTATTTGAACTTGTACCGTGAGTGCTGTGGAGACTACTAAGCCATTGTGCTAAGTATGAGACCTGCATAATAGTGTAGTATGATTAGAGAATGAATATAATTACTGCTTTATAGTCACCTAAATTAAAAAATAAAAAACAACATACAACAAATAGGTAACCTAAATGTTTAATACAGGTAACTTTACAGAATAGCAGACATTACTATGTAATAATCATTCATAACTGCATTAGTTAGCAAAAGAAGGAAAAAACTAGTAATACTAATTGCAACATACATCAATAGATGCACACGACGTAGAGCACATCTCACATAAAAATGTTTCTTTCACATACATGGATCATGGTTACAGTGCAGTACTATATAACAACTTGGTAGGAATTGTCATTTGCATATACGCGGAAGTGCTAATTAGCGCCAGCTTAGAATTTACTAACATGTGTTTCTCGCTAATAGCGCTAATTTTTCATTCGCACATTCGCCTGTTGAAATTTTATTTGGCTAAAATGGGAGCTATTATTTGCCATAGTGCCCAGTACTTCCTGGCGCTATAGTAAATGACCCCCATAGACTTTAACGGTGTTCGCGTGCTCGAACAAACTTTTTTCCTGTTCACATATTCTGGTGCGAACCGAACAGGGGGGTGTTTGGCTCATCCCTACCTAGTAGTAAAAAAGGTCGCTGGTTCGTATTCCCAACCACACCACAAGACTACCTGCCTGGAGTTTGCATGTTCTCCCTGTGCCTGCGTGGGTTTCCTCCGGGTACTCCGGTTTCCTCCCACACTCCAAAGACATGCTGGTAGGTTAATTGGCTTCTGTCTAAATTGGCCCTAGTATATGAATGTGAGTTAGGGACCTTAGATTGTAAGCTCCTTGAGGGTAGGGGCCCATGTGAGTGTATAATGTATATGTAAAGCACTGCGTAAATTGACGGCACTATAGAAGTACCTTAAATAAAAATAAATAAGTCTTCACTAATATTATGGTGTGAATCTCCAAAACACCATATACTAGCTAACAAGCAGTTTACATTTGCTAAACTTTATTGTATGGTACAGTAGGTGACCGCGATATTGTGTCAATCTCGCCGCACTTCTCGGCGAGATTTGACACCTACGAGCCCCGTCGCAGGAGCCAGCGCCGAGATGGCTCACTCATCGGGAAAGGAAAACTTTGTTTTCCTTCCGCGATGAGTGACAGGCAGTGCTGACAGCTGTCTAGTATGAATCCTGAGGCGGGAACACCGCGCCAAATTTTAAATGAAAAAAATGGCGTGGGTTCCCCCTCAGAGGCATACCAGGCCCTTAGGTTTGGCATGGATTGTAAGGGGAACCCCCTATGCCGAAAAATCGGCGTGGAGGTCCCCCCCAAATCCATACCAGACCCTTATCCGAGCACGCAGCCCGGCCGGCCAGGAAACGGGGTGGGGACGAGCGAGCGCCCCCCCTCCTGAGCCGTACCAGGCCGCATGCCCTCAACATGGGGGGGTGGGTGCCTTGGGGGAGGGGGGCGCCCTGCGGCCCCCCCACCCCAAAGCACCTTGTCCCCATGTTGATGAGGACAAGGGCCTCTTCCCGACAACCCTGGCTGTTGGTTGTCGGGGTCTGCGGGCGGGGGGCTTATCGGAATCCGGGAGCCCCCCTTAATAAGGGGGCCCCCAGATCCCGGCCCCCCACCCTGTGTGAATGAGTTTGGGGTACATGGTACCCCTACCCATTCACCTAGGGAAAAGTGTCAATATAAAAAAAACACAGTACACAGGTTTTAAGAGTAATTTATTAGTCAGCTCCGGGGTCTTCTTCCGACTTCGGGGGGTCTCCTTCTGACTTCTCCCGGTGTTCGGCCTCTTCTCCCGGTGTTCAGCCTCTTCTCCCGGGCCCCGCCGCTATCTTCTTCCAGCTCTATTGCCAGCGAGGGGCCCGGTCTGCTGCCGCTGTCTTGTAGCCGCTGTCTCGCCGCTGCTGTCTTGTCGCCGCTGTCTTGCCGCTTCTTCTCTTCTTTTCTTCTTCCCCGATGTTGACACGACGCTCTCTCCGGCTCGAATGCTGTGTGCGAGCTGCGGAGCCATTTATATAGGCGGTAACCCCGTCCCCTTACGACGTCATGGTCCCAGCATGCGCAGAGACTCTGGCGTCATAAGGGGGCGTGACCCCAGAGTCCCTGCGCATGCTGGGACCATGACGTCGTAAGGGGGCGGGGTTACCACCTATATAAATGGCTCCGCAGCTCGCACACAGCATTCGAGCTGGAGAGAGCGTCGTGTCAACATCGGGGAAGAAGAAAAGAAGAGAAGAAGCGGCGAGACAGCGGCGACAAGACAGCGGCGACAAAACAGCGGCGGCGAGACAGCGGCGACAAGACAGCGGCAGCAGACCGGGCCCCTCGCTGGCAATAGAGCTGGAAGAAGATAGCGGCGGGGCCCGGGAGAAGAGGCCGAACACCGGGAGAAGAGGCCGAACACCGGGAGAAGTCGGAAGGAGACCCCCCGAAGTCGGAAGAAGACCCCGGAGCTGACTAATAAATTACTCTTAAAACCTGTGTACTGTGTTTTTTTTATATTGACACTTTTCCCTAGGTGAATGGGTAGGGGTACCATGTACCCCAAACTCATTCACACAGGGTGGGGGGCCGGGATCTGGGGGCCCCCTTATTAAGGGGGGCTCCCGGATTCCGATAAGCCCCCCGCCCGCAGACCCCGACAACCAACGGCCAGGGTTGTCGGGAAGAGGCCCTTGTCCTCATCAACATGGGGACAAGGTGCTTTGGGGTGGGGGGGGCCGCAGGGCGCCCCCCTCCCCCAAGGCACCCACCCCCCCATGTTGAGGGCATGCGGCCTGGTACGGCTCAGGAGGGGGGGAGCGCTCGCTCGTCCCCACCCCCTTTCCTGGCCGGCCGGGCTGCGTGCTCGGATAAGGGTCTGGTATGGATTTGGGGGGGACCCCCACGCCGATTTTTCGGCATAGGGGGTTCCCCTTACAATCCATGCCAGACCTAAGGGCCTGGTATGCCTCCGAGGGGGGAACCCACGCCGTTTTTTTCATTTAAAATTTGGCGCGGTGTTCCCGCCTCAGGATTCATACTAGACAGCTGTCAGCACTGCCTGTCACTCATCGTGGAAGGAAAACAAAGTTTTCCTTTCCCGATGAGCGAGCCAGCGCGACATTCACAGTACCCTGTCGCCGAGAACCAGCGCGATGGTATCGCGTTGGAAACACAATCTCGCGGTCAGGTACTGTATATAAACCATCAAACACTAGTAAAAGTATTTTTTATATATAATTGTGCTCAGCCCAATAGGCTAGCAGTTAGCACATCTACCTTCAAAAATTCAGGTATTAAAAGACTCATGGGTTCAAATCCCACAGAAGAATCCTAAAAGATTACTATTGGTGGAGAAATGGAGAATTACTGTTAGCCAATTAGCCAAAGCAGCATACAGTGAATGCAAAGTATCCAATACACTTTAATGTGGTTGATATTATTGTATTAACTCTTCAAATGCTTGCAATGGTATGTAAGTATTCACTAATATTATGGTGTGAATCTCCAAACACCACACACTAGCTAACAAGCAGTTTACATTTGATAAACTTTATTGTATAGTATATAACACATCAAACACTAGTAAAAGTATTTTGTATGTATAATTGTGCTCAGCCCAATAGGCTAGCAGTTAGCACCTCTACCTTCAAACATTCAGGTATTGAAAGACTCATGGGTTCAAATCCCACAGAAAAATCCTAAAAGATTGCATTGGTGGGGAAAGGAGAATGCCAATTAGCCAAAGCAACACAAATAAATAAATATATATATATATATATATATATATATATATATATATATATATATATATATATATCTCTATCTCTATCTATACACATACATATATATATATATATATATATATATATATATATATATATACACATACATATATATATCTATACACACACACATACTGAAAATAGGTGATTGCCAAATAGCCAATGCACTTTAATGTGAATGATTTTATTGTATTAACTTTTTAAATGCATGCAATGGTATGTAAGTATTCAATTATATTATGATGTGACATTCCAAACATCACACACTAGCTAAAGGGCAGTTTACATTTCTTTGTTTGTTTATTTTAATTTACTCGTGCACTGAAAAATATAAACACAGCTGGTGGATGGTAGGTTGGCTGTTGTTGAACTCATACCATGAGTGCTGTGGAGATATCCAAGCAGACCACTAAGCCATTGTGCTAAGTACAAGACCTGCATAATAGTGTAGTATTATTAAAGAATGAACATAAATAATTACTGCTTTATAGTCAACTAAATTAATAAATAATAAATCAAAAACATGAAAAAAAAAAAAACATACAACAAATAGGTAACCTAAATGATTAATAAATGTAACTTTACAGAATAGCAGACATTACTATGTAATAATCATTCAGAACTGCATTTCTTAGCAAAAGAAGGAAAAAAAAACTAGGAATACTAATTGCAATATAAATCAATAGATGCATGGGAACTAGAGCACATGTCTGATAAAAATGTTTCTTTTACATACATGGATCATGGCTACAGTACAGTGCTATATAACAACTTGATAAGAATTGGCATTTGTATGTACGCGGAAGCGCTAATTAGCGGCAATTTAGAATTTACAAACATTGTTCCCCGCTTGTATCGCTAATTTTCATGCGCAAATTCGCCGGTTTTGTTTCCATTTGGCTAAAATGGGAGCTATTATTTGCCATAGTGCCCAGTACTTCCTGGAGTTATAGTAAATGATCCCCTATGTGCCCCAACAGTATGAATCTGTCATTATTTCTAATATGGCATATACAGAGTTCCAGAGTCTGTGTGTCTTGGGGGACATGGACCTGAATCCAAAGTAACACCACCTCAAGGGTCCCCAGGCATACAGCTCACAAAGAGCACCGTTCCTCCAAATGCCAGGGCCCATGATCGGTAGGCAAGAGGCTAGCATTCAGTCCCCCCACAAAAGCCTCTGTCCTGGCTAGGTCTGTCACATTTCTCCCCATCAAAGGTTGACTAACAGGGTCCCAGACCTCCACCTGGTCTGGACATGCATTAGTCGGGCAAAGTGAACTCACATAGTCAGTCCGCATGATCTCCATTCTTGGCTGCAAGGAATAGTTTACACCAGTAGGTGTTGGGCAGAGATCATTTACTCTCTGTCTGGCTGCCAGTGCTTCAGCTGGGTGGTTTTTAACATTCCGGGGCTCGGTGTGCTGCTGGGCAGAGGGGCTGATCACCCCAGCTTCCTGAAGCTGTAGAGACACTATAGGTGCTAGGCAGAGGCCAGCGGCACTCTGCCCTGTTGATAGTGATTCAGCTGGGAGTAGCAGCTTTACTACCTCAGCTTGTCACTGGAGAGAGGGGCCGACTGCCCCGGCTCCCTGAAACTCCACAGTTGTTGTCGGTGCTGGGCAGAGGTTGGTAGCACTCTGCCCTGTTGCCAGCACTTCTGCTGGGGACTCCACATCCTCCACTCCGACTAACCGTTGGGGCAGGAGGCTGGCTTCCTCCCCTCCCAAACTGTGTAGATGCCATTGGGGAGGTGAGTCGGCTGCTTCCTTTTCCATTCCCTCATCTGGCTGCTGGGACAACATGTCTGTGGTACTGTCTCCCAGGTGCACGGATCTTTGCTGGGGAGGAAAGACCGCTTCCTGCACCCTGGGCAACTGTTGGGGAGGGGCGACGAACACCTCCTCTCCCCCCTCCCCCTGTATCTTGATCTACTGCTGGGAAGTGACCACCACCTTCTCACCCTGAGCCTCCAGAACTGCCACAGAAGTGGGGCAAAGGCCTTGGACCCTCTGTCTGGTGGCCAGCGCCTCCACTGGGGAAGTTCCTTGTAACTCCACAGATACTGCTGTTGGTGCTGGGCAGAGCACAGTGAAGTTTGGCCCTAACACCAGCTCTTCTGCTGGAGGCTCATCAGGTTGTCCTTCCTCAGCAGAAAAGTCTATAAAATCTTCTGTCTCTGCAACTGGTGTCTGGGGAAGAGGTTCACCATCTCCTGTCTGTGGAACCCAGAAGATGCCATCGGTGCTGGGCAGAGGTTAGCAGAGCTCTGCCCTGTTGTCAGCACTTCAGCTTTGGGGATGGCAATCTCCAGATTTTCCACTGCCGATTCTCTGGCATGCTGCTGGACAGGCACATTCCTCCATCCAAGATCATCCCATGCAGAAACAGGATCATCAAGGTCAGTCAGCACTTGCTGCATCGGCCATAAGACCTCCGCCTCCCTAGCTGTGGGAGCAGGTTGGCAAAGCACACTGTTACTCTGCCACATTGTCAACTCTTCAGCCAGGATTTCAGAGTTTTCAACTGGTATTTCCTGATAGTCCCAGGCAAAGGGAGCCCAGCCCTGGTGCAGAGTCTAGCAGTCGTCTGTAGGCGATCTCCAGCTCCCATTTATGAACGGCCAGAAACTCTATATCTTCCAGTGCCCAGTGCACTTCCAAGACGTTCAGTAGCCCTTCTCTGAAATCCATGATTTCGTCCAACCGCCACTCCAAATCACTCCCAAAGTTAGGGTCCCCTGTCAGCTTCACATACAACAGTCCCAGTCTGCCGTAGCCAACGCCTTCCATTGGGCTGTCATCCGCTATCCAAGGGCATGCTTGGGATACATGCCAACGGAGGGCTCTGTAGCTCTCATCCAGCCCCATCTCTGCCCAGACCAGCCTGCTTAATTTAGCTATCTGCTCCTTGTGCTCCTAAAAACAGCACCTGCAATCCATACTGCGACCAGTACCTTTCCTGGATGGAGGGGAGAACTTTTCCCTGGAGACGCTGCTCACAGGCTAGCACTTCCTTCCAGAGTTTGCAGCGAATAGAATCAACCCAACCCAGCAGGACCTGCTCTGACACCGGTCCTCTGTGCTGTATCTGCATCTCTTGCAACCTCCTTCTGAATACCTCCATGGCGGCTAGTATCTGTACCTCTCCTCTCCTCTCCTGCTATCTGGACCTTGGATCCAGGTGGAGGTTTGGATGTCCCAGTCTGCAGGAAGCATCCCACTGTTGCCACCAATGTAACAAAACGTCACACACTCTGCTTAAGTGCTTTCGTCATATACCGCTTCCTCCCAGTCTGAATATAGATATCAGATATTCCAACTGCTCACAAGCTCAAAACAAGACGATACTTGTTTAGTTGCTGAACATGGACTCCTTTATTAGAACCAAAATACAAGTCTTATATACCGTTAAAGAGGAGGAGGTTCCTACCTCCTGCTAATATTACTCTGACAATACAACTGTAACCAGAAACAGAATTAACATGAACTAATTAACTAATCTCTTAAAGCAGCCGATGTGACTCCGTGCCCTTCGGAGCATTGTTATGATTAATCAGGATTTCACTACAGGTCAGACTTGTTGTCACCGAGCTTCACACAGTAGATACCCTTAGAAGCTGTGGCAAGCCAGACTAGACTCATTTACATTATAGAAGACAACAGACAGGTGGATGGAGTTGATGACATTAGCATCTAACAGTATGTGTCCCAGCAGTATGAATCAGTCACTATTTCTAATATGGCATATACAGGGTTCCCAGAGTCTGTGTGTCTTGGGGGGATATGGACCTGGATCCAAAGTAACACCACCTCAAGGGTCCCCAGTCATACAGCTCACAAAGAGCACCGTTCCTCCAAATGCCAGGGCCCATGATTGGTAGGCAAGAGGCTAGCATTCAGTCCCCTCCAAAAGCCTCTATCCCGGCTATGTCTGTATTATAGGTTCAGACACACCAAATTGGTGGAATCTATTACATGTGTGAAACTGAGGCCCAGGTTATTATTATTATTGCAATAGGACACAAATGCCTCAAACAACTTGGTGTTCCCATTCCGGATTATAAGGATATCATCTATGTATCACCCGAGGAACACTATGTACCCATAGAAAGGGTTGTGTGTTCAGATGAATTTCTCTTCCCAATAGCCCGTCACAATATTGGTGTATGAGGGAGCAAAATTTGCGCCCATAGCTGTTCCATGTTTCTGATCATAAAATTTGTCCTGGAATACCAAATAATTGTGCTCTAGGTAGAACCCAGTGGCTTCTACCAAAAACTGGACCTGCCTGTCATTCATGTTAGAATCTTTTGAGAGGAAGTGTTGAAGTGCCTCTAGGCCCACTGGGTGTGGAATAGAGGTGTAGAGAGAAACCACATCCAGTGAAGCCCACATGTAATCTGTCTCTCACTTGTGCATTTTTGATAGGTAGTAGATGTAAGGGGTGCTGTATGTGAAGGGCAGGAGAAATTGTTTCTTCCTCTTACACAGCACACCATCCCTAACTGCCTCTTCTACCAACAATTTTAGTTCCACTTGAAAACCAGGCAAATGGTCACCCTTTAGCTTGTCATACGTTTTTTTTATTAGACAATAAATGGTAAGCCTCTTTTTCATAATCTGTTCGATCTTGGATGACAAGGCTGCCATCCTTTGTCAGCCTGTTTGAAAACTACCATGTTGTTATTGTAGCAAGGTCCCGGGCCTCTTTAGGCCTAATGGTGACCTCCAGAGTTAGAGAAAGCTGACATCCTTCAGTGTAGAGTGGGCTACAAGGCATGGCGGGTGTAATGCAAGATGAACAGGTGGGTGCCAGACACTTTTTGAATGCAAAGAGATTTATTGTCTCTTGAACAGAACTGTGGGAGAGAGGGTTAGGGCTAGGAAACCCTTAAGTAGATGCAAAGATAATTAGCAGACTCCGAGACTTTTGCACCATCCCCAGCTGGTGAGAAGTTTGCTCTGGTACTGGCCTCAGCTCACTCACTGTGGTCTCCGGTAGCAAGGTGGATGGTCCCTTATTGGCGACAGCTTCCCCTCTACCTCCGACCACAACTTGTTCCCTGGCAGGCGGAACCGTCACTTCTGGTTGGACTACAAGTCCTAACCCTACGCTGCTCTCCTGCTTCTGGATAGGCCCTCAGACAGCCTAGCAGCCAGATGTCCCTGGGATAGGCTTAAGTTTTAAGGCGTAGCAGTCTAGGGCAACATAACACACATCCACCCAGATTGCCATCTAGGTGGTACAGAACCCAATCACCTGACTCCGCCCAAATAAATAGGCTCTCCCAGCAGGCCAAGGGACCCAAGAAAATCCCTACCCATTGGCTGAGACACCCCATTCATTCCTAATCTGTCCTTGCTATGCCCATGTCCTATCCTATATTGTCACCAGCTACAATGCCACCTAGTGACAGAAGAGAGAAGTGCAGCAAGTCCAGAATTAGGGTGAAGTCAATTGATCGCCTAACAATTGACCAAGGTAACTATCACCTGGCAACTAAATTTGATAGCAACCCTGCCTAAACATTATTTTTAAGAATATTAGGAGCTGTGCGTTCAGCATTAGACAAGTTAGGTGGACTTGAAAATTTGGTGTCACACATATTTAAGAGGTCTTTGTAAGTCACCTAGTAGTAAGTCTCCACATATGGACCCTTACACGCTGATCGAAAAAAATGTTGATTTGGGTTTAAACCCTGTGTGTGTCATGTCTGGAATACTGTAATTAACACATAAAATGCTGTCTATAGTGCCATCTTCCCATAAATCCATCAGTGTGGCCAAAGCTTCCTGATGAGTGGATACTTCAGCACTATTAGTGTTGGCATCAGCATCTCCTACTGTCAGGGGTTCTAAACTGTCCATTCGATCTTCTATTTTTCTTTTTTTCTTTTACAAGACTGGTTGGGGACTGTGTCTTGCAAAAGAAAAAAGAAAAATAGAAGAGGTAGATGATTAGGGCGAATCCACAAGGATAAACAAAAAAGTAAGGAAAGAAAGTGACTAACTCTGGAGCTTAATACCATTAAAACCTTTAACCTTTCATTCCATGAATTAACCACAGCTGAACATTCATTGCTGACAAAAGGATTAGGTTTCGTATCGACCATAGGACTAAACAAGTTTTGTCATTTTAAAGATCTTAATAGATTTTTTAGAAATCTTACTTTAAAAAGATTTTACGTTAAGGATCAAATGGACAGTTTATAACCCCTGACAGTAGGAGATGCTGATGCCAACACTGATAGTGCTGAAGTATTCACTCATCAGTAGGGATGAGCCGAACACCCCCCGTTCGGTTCGCACCAGAACATGCGAACAGCCAAAAATTTGTTCGTAAACGCGAACACTGTTAAAGTCTATGGGACTCGAACATGAATAATCAAAAGTGCTAATTTTAAAGGCTTATATGCAAGTTATTGTCATAAAAAGTGTTTGGGGACCCGGGTCCTGCCCCAGGGGACATGTATCAATGAAAAAAAAAGTTTTAAAAACGGCCGTTTTTTTCGGGAGCAGTGATTTTCATAATGCTTAAAGTGAAACAATAAAAGTGTAATATTCCTTTAAATTTCATACCTGGGGGGTGTCTATAGTATGCCTGTAAAGTGGCACATGTTTCCCGTGTTTAGAACAGTCTGACAGCAAAATTACATTTCTAAAGGAATGAAAGTTATTTAAAACTACTCGCGGCTATAATGAATTGTCGGTCCGGCAATACACATAAAAGTTCATTAATAAAAACAGCATGGGATTCTAAACACGGGAAACATGCGCCCCTTTACAGGCATACCATAGACAACCCCCAGGTATGAAATTTAAAGGAATATTACACTTTTATTGTTTCACTTTAAGCATTATTAAAATCACTGCTCCCGAAAAAACGGCCGTTTTTAAAACTTCTTTTTGCATTGATACATGTCCCCTGGGGCAGGACCCAGGTCCCCAAACACTTTTTATGACATATATCATGCATACAAGCCTTTAAAATTAGCACTTTTGATTTCTCCCATAGACTTTTAAAGGGTGTTCCGCGGCTTTCGAATTTGCCGCGAACACCCCAAATTGTTCACTGTTCGGCGAACTGGTGAACAGCCGATGTTCGAGTCGAACATGAGTTCGACTCAAACTCGAAAGTCATCCCTCATCAGGAAGCTTTGGCCACACTGATGGATTTATGGGACAATGGCACTATAGACAGCACTTTATGTGTTAATAACAGTATTCCAGACATGACACACACAGGGTTTAAACCTAGAGACCTCTTAAATATGTGTGACACCAAATTTTCAAGTCCACCTAACTTGTCTAATGCTGAACGCACAGCTCCTAATACTCTTAAAAATAACAACATGGTAGTTATCAAACAGGCTGACAAGGGTAGCAGCCTGGTCATCCAAGATTGAACAGATTATGAAAAAGAGGCTTACCGTTTATTGTCTAATAAAAAAACGGATGACACACTAAAGGGTGACCCTTTGCCTGGTTTTCAAGTGGAACTAGAGTCATTGGTATAAGAGGCAATTAGAGATGGTGTGCTGCGTAAGAGGGAGAAGCAATTTCTCCTCTCCTTCACATGCAGCACCCCTTACCTCTACCTCTGAATTCACAAATCATCTTCATGTCCTCCGGGTAGACCCATTGTAGCCAGCACTGACAGCTTCACCTCTAGGTTATCCCATTACATTGATTATTTTCTTCAGCCCATAGTCTCCATGCTACCATCATACATCAAGGATTCAGGTCATGTCCAGAACTATAGGTAGGAGACAGATTACATGTGGGCTTCACCGGATGTGGTTTCTCTCTACACCTCTATTCCACACCCAGTGGGCCTAGAGGCACTTCAACACTTCCTTTTGAAAGATTTTAACGTGAATGACAGGCAGACCCAGTTTTTGGTAGATGCCACAGGGTTCTGCCTAGAGTACAATTATTTTGTGTTCCAGGACAAATTTTATGTTCAGAAACATGGAACAGCTATGGGTGTGAATTTTGCTCCCTTGTATGCCAATATTGATGGGTTATTGGGAAGAGAAATTCATCCGGACACACATCCATTATGCCAGGTACATAGTGTTCCTCGGGCGATACATCGATGATATCCTGATCTTCTGGAATGGGAACACCAAGTTGTTTGAGGCATTTGTGTCCTATTGCAAAAATAATACCCTGGGCCTCAGTTTCACACATGTAAAAGATTCCATCAGTTGGTGTTTCTGAACCTAGAGCTATACCACGAAGAGGGGTCCATTTGCACCAAAAATTACTGCAAACCCATGAGTGGTAACTCATATTTGCACTATACAAGTTGCCACCACCCCTCTTGGATAAAAAACATCCTGAGTAGACAGTTTCAAAGGCTCCAGAGGAACTGTACCAGTCATGGGGAAAATAAGTCACAGAGTTTGTCCCTAAAAAACAAGTTCTTGAAAAAGGGATACCCAGTGGAAATAATTAAGACCGCATTTATAAAAAATTTATAGAAGCTGTACCACCCCCTAAGATTCATGAGAAACCAAATGCCAATACCTTCAGATTTGCTACAGAATACAACAACAAACATAGATCCATACTGAATATTGTCAAAAAGCATTGGCATATTCTACATATGAATCCTAAATTAGGACCTATTCTACCGTCAGCTCTACAGGATACATTTAAAAGAATCTGCACCGGAGTGCGCATGCACGGGGCTTTGAAGATGGCCGCTTGAGCCAGGAGCTCCACACCACCCAAGTATAGGGCGCCCACAGCACCTCACACAGCACACTGGGAATGGCAATTTTCAGCAGGCACGGCCCCCCTGACACCCGGGAACCCCCTCCTATGCCTGGATCATCGATCAGGAGAGATCTCAGGCCAAAATTCAGCAGAGTTGAATCACACAGCGGATCCCAGACGGTGGCCATGGCTCAGCCTCATGAGGGTCCCCAGGAACACAGGAAAATGATTGCCCCGTTGACTCTGAACTACACTCCGGTGATCCATGTGAGCAACCAGCAGGCCATGACACCCTCCCCTGCCTCCACAGAATCCTTAAAAGGCCGCACTATGGAAGACTATGTATTCTCCCCTATGGGGCTTTATACAGCCTGTCATGCTGGCACTTCACCTCCTGACTTCCAGGCCAAATACTCTGCCTTCCCTGTAGTGGAGCTTTACCAGAAGTTGTCAGACCTCTTAGAAAGAGGCCTGGCTCAAACTGCAACTAAAATCACATGGGTTTTAAAATCTGACTTCCTGAATCTAGGTGCCAGAATGGAAATAATTGAACATAAGAGGGACGAGACTGGCGCAGTAACAAATCAAAACTTGGATCCTATCCAAGCATTACAGGAACAATTGGACATTGCCCTATCCAGAATTGATGATTTAAAGAACAGATCCAGGAGATACAACATCAGAATCAGGGGACTCCCAGAGTCCATCACTAATGTACCTGCAGTGGTACAGGACATAATCAAAAATCTGGATAGAGTCCACAGGGTCCTGGGGCTCCCTATGAAAGATGGCTCGCTGAGAGACATCATTGCAAAACCTCATTACTATGCTGTGAAGGAGGTCATGAAACGATCACAATCCATGTCCTGGGTGACATGCCAGGGTCACCCAGTTCAGATCTTCTCAGATCTGTCTCCCTCCACATTTGTCAGAAGGTGGAGTACTCACTGAGGCCGAGATGCAGAGAGAGGTTCACTCTTACCACTGAGCGCACTCCACCCCCTGGAGATGGTACAGAGGGTGAATGGCACAAAGAGGCACAAGCTACCAGCAGGCTGGGCTGGACTTGCGTGAAGATCAGTGTGGGACTTGGTAGCTGTGCAGAAACAGGTAACTGGAGCTGGAGAGAGGTGAATTCAGAACAGGCCAATTCAGAACAGAACAGTCTGTAAAAAGGCTGGAAGCCAAGGTAAATCCGGGATCACAGGCAGAGGGTCAAGGCACAGGAGACTAAAGGTAATCTGGGTCACAAGCAGAGGGTCAAGGCACAGGAGACTGAAGGTAATCCGGGTCACAGGCCAAGGGTCAAACACCAGAGAAGTAAGAGAAGTCCATTAAACAAGCCAGAGGTCAGGTCCAGGAGGAGATCAAGGCAGGTCGAGGTCAATCTGGGTCGCAACAGGTAATCAGCAAAACAGGAAGCAGGAAAAGGTACACAGGAAGCTGAAGACAAACCAGCAATTTGCCTGAGGGAGGAGGCAGCTTTTATAGGCAGCAAGGAGGTCACGTTATGCGTGTACTAGTGCGCATGTGTGTGTGTGCGCCGTTCATTGGGGCAACGAACGTGTGCGCGCTGAAACGATGTTTCGCCATGAACGTACATGTGCCGAAGCTTCGTTCTGCCATGCAAACGTGCAGGAAAACAAAAGGGACTGGCAGGATGGGTTCTGAATCCTTCTCTGACAACATTATAGCGCAGTAGATCACTGAAACCATTACTATCAGACCTGACACAGAAGAACATTAGGTACAAATGGGCCTTCCCTTTCAGTGAGGTTCTCTGATAAAGGAAATAACTACTCCTTCTCCAATTTTTCGGATGGTGAAAAACTCCACCTCCACCTGAAGTTTGTTTCCCAGGAAGCTGATATGGACACATCCAATAACGCACCTGGATCGGCCAAAAGACCGACACCTACTGGCCCCCAATCCCCGCTTTGGAACAAGGCAAAGACAAAGAAAGCTAAAGACAATGGTCCCCCTTGAACTTTCGCCAACTACTCCTGATTTTTCCTCTCTCATTACCCAGAGTTTGGTTCCTGGTTCTACTGAACCCACTGATTAGAGATAAATCTCTCCTATTTTCCTGATGTTTTCCATACCGGTTTAACAATTTTCCAGTTTTTTCTTTATCATGTTTTACCCTTTTTGACTCATCAGAGAATCTGGATTCCCCTGAGGAGATTCTGCCAGCCTCTTTGGAGGGTCTCTGCCTTCTCAACTAATGAAGTTGATGTCCTCGGATGGGGTAATTCATCCTCATTCATACCACAGGGACCCAGAGACACATTAACTTTTTGCAGGTTTCCCATCCTAATGGGGGAGGTTCAGCAATAGAAGCTCTGGGCCTCCTCCCATCTTCTCCCCCTCAGGGACAGGGACCTCCAGACAAGTTTTAGGACCTTTTGTTACCCATATGTTTACGTTACTAGTTGCAACGGTACCAAGGGCAACCTGGCCAGGGGTAGACCCCATGTGACTCCACCTAACCCTCATACTCCCAAGGGCCTCTGGGGGCTAGGTTGTTTGTGCCTATACAGGCCAGACCCTTATTGTTTTTTCATGTAGTGGATCTCGGGGGGGTTTACCCCCCAGTCCTGTTCTCTTGCGCTAGATCCTCACCTCTCTACTCTGTCCCCTTTTGCCTACTTCTCCCTTCCTGTTCTTTCCTTACTCTCTATGTGCCTAATTCTTTCATTTGTTGCAGCCAACCACAACATCTTTCCAGCAATGAACTCCGTGCAATCCTAAAGGAGATCCTTCCCACCGTCACTCTGAGAGAAGACATCTAAGGGTAAGTGGTGGTAGAGACAGCAGCATCGCCCCTTCGGAGCTCCATGGCTAACCCCACAAAGAACATTCCATGTCCAGGGCCTAAACTCTCCTCTCAAACGAAGGAAAGTTTTTGTCAGTTACAAATCCTTAAGACTAGACATTCTCTTGCTACAAGAGACTAATTTTTCTATACGGTACAGCACCAAATTCATCCACTCACACTTTCTCCACTTCTACTTGGCCTATTACTCCCCCCCAATAAATAACAAGGAAAATGTTTCCAACTTCTCATGGATACCTTGAATCCTCTTTTGGAGGGCACGATCCTCTTTGGAGGGGACTCAAACATAGCATTTGATCAGGGGGTGGTCAAATCCAAGCCCCCTAAGGCTCAATTGACACGATCAACCAAGGCAAGCCACAAAATAGCCAAACTAATTCATGACCAGGGTTTTGCCGATATCTGGCGAGAACTAAACCCATCCAAACAGGACTTTACTCATTACTCCAGGGCCGATCCTAGGCAGGTGCGTGGGGTGCAGTGCACCTGGACGCCGTAGAGGTGGGGGTGCTGAAGCACCAGAGTGCGCCTCCCTCCTCCTCTCCTTGTCTGTGAACAGTGGCGGCTCTCTCTGCTGGTCACCGCTGCCCCTGTGTTTCCTGCTCAAGCCTGTCCCCCCTCCCTCCTCCTGTCAGAGAAGGAGAGCAGCTGGAGATCGGAGCAGCTGTCTCTGCGTGGACTGAGAAAAGCAATGCAGTGACATCACTGGGGGGGCGGTCCATGCATGACACATATTCTCCTCCTCCTCTCTGTGTCTAACTCCTGCCTGCTGTGATCTGTTCTCCACCCAGGCAGAGCGGCTGCACACTGTCCTCTCCTCTCCAACTGCCGTCGGGTGTTTTTATGTATGCTAATGGAGGGGGCTTTGTCCTGGGGGGTCTGTACTAATGGAGGGGGGGTGGTTTGTCCTGGGGGTCTGTACTAATTCAGGGGGGTTTGTCCCGGGGGGTCTGTACTAATGGTATGGGGGTTTTCCTGGTGGTGGGGGGTCTGTACTAATGAGGGGTGTTTGTCCTGGGAGGTCTGTAATTCAGGAGAATTTGTCCCGGGGGGTCTGTACTAATGGAGGGGGTGGTTTATTCTGGGGGATCTATACTGATGGAGTTGGGTTAGTACTGAGGAAGGTCTGTACTGAGGGAGGGGTTTATACGTAGTGGGGGGTCTGCACTGATGGAGGGGGGTCTATACTTAGTGGAGGGGGGTCTGTACTGAGGGGCGACTATAGTTGGTGAAAGGGGGTGACACCATGTTTTACCGCCATCAACGTAAGGAACATTCTTGCTACTGATCACCAATGTAAGGGACATTTTTCCCACTGACCACCAATGTAAGGGACATTTTTCCCACTGACCACCAATGTAAGGAACATTCTTCCCAATTTTTCTTTATTAAGTCTTGCAATCAATAAGCATAAAATCACTATATATAATATACATAAATATATACATATTTACATAAATGAAAATAAATATAGTAAATCTGCTCTCAAACAAAAAATGACTTTACAGCAAAAACAAAACTCATCATGAACATGTCGTTATTGGTGATAATCTTACTACAACTCACACCACTACACCAGACAAACCTGTGAGGTCAAGAAACAAACCCGCACCCATTATGCATGCAGCCCTTCTTCAAAAAGAAGATACTAACCAACAAAAGCTAAGGGAGTGAAAGAAACAGAAAAAGAAGAGAGCTCCTCACCCAGAGATGAGCAGTTTGCCAAAGGCAGTTCTGATATTCCTCCACGCCCTTTTCCAGACTGCTCAAGGCTCCCTGCCCTTCTCAAGACCCCAAATTTTCCCAACCTCACCCAGAATATCGTGCACCACCACCTCAACAGAAAGGACTTTCTTACGCAGGGTAATCTGGCACCGTGCATTCCATGTGAAATAAAGGACAACTATACGAACTAAAAACAGTGTATCCAAATCAAAATGCCAGCGAGTCGGGAATGCCCCGTACACCCACTCCGCATAACTCATGCAATAGAAAAAGGGGATGCCTAGAGCCCTCCCCACCCTTTCATACACCTCTATGTTAAAGGGACACTGCAGCAAAAAGTGGTCCATAGACTCCACTTTATCAACACACTCCGCTCTAGGACAATCCCGATCATCCACAGGGCGATGCTTCAAGTTCCCTCTGACACAGAGCCTTCCATTGAAAGCAAGCCAGGCTTGATCCCTAAACTTCAAGGTGATTATTTATAAATTGATTAAACGCAACCCCTCCCTCATTACAGAGCCTGGGAAATCCCTTAAGGCCAGTGACACACTGAAAGCAGAGTTCAAAATCCTCTTCTCCAGAAGCTTCCTGGGGAGGGACTTGATATCCTCCACTGTCACCTGCCACTGCCGAAGTATTTTCAGACACGGGGCAACATAAGCCGGGAGCTTGCCATGTCGAGACCCTCAGATTTTTCACTGGCCCGCCATCTTCCCAGCATCGCAGAAAAGGCCTAAAACAAGATTGAAAAATGCCCACCCATCACGGCGGGTTCTCTGCTAGCATGTTACCAAGATTGTACTTTAAAAAGAGCAGAGAAAAGAAAACTATTGGGTTGACCATTCCTAGGCCACCCTCTCACCTAGACATGTAAGTTACATTGCGTTTGATCAGGTTTAGCCTACTTCCCCATAACAGTTGGAAAAAACAGCTGTACACCCTTGCATAGAGAGATGCTGGCAAGATACAGACGAAGCTGACATATAAAAAGATTGGGACTAGGTACGTTTTGAACAAGTCAACCCTCTCCCTCAAGGAAAGCTTCCGTTTTTACCAGCTTGCTACTTTGGCATTGGCACACACCAACCTGCTTTCCCAATTTCGATGCCCATAGTCACCAGGACCAAATTTAATGCCCAACACTTTAATTTCCTGCTGGGGCTCTGGGAAGGCATCCAGAAGTTCGAAGCTTTCACCCTCCTCACCCATCCAGAAAACTTCACTCTTTTCATGGTTGACTTTAGAACCAGAAGCCTCCGTGTACTGCTGTATCATAGAGACCACCTCCTGCGCCTCCTCCATCCCAGAGACAATAACAGACACATCATCGGCATAGGCCACGACCTTCAAAGGTGGCACACCAGCAATGCCCAAAGGCACCCCGCACAAAGATCCACTCTCTAGCCTTCTTATGAAAGGGTCGATTGCGAATACATATAACAGGGGGCTCAGAGGACGTCCCTGGCGCACGCCAGAGCCAACCTCAAAAGTCTGTCCAACCCTACCATTAACCAGTGGGAAGCTCTCAGCCCCTCTATATAATGTCTTCAGCAAATCTATAAACTTCCCCTGCAGGCCGTATCTACCAAGTAGCAAATACAGGTACTCATGATTGACTCTATCAAAAGCTTTTGCCTGATCCAATACCAGCAAGTACTTTCTCCATCCAGCAGCCCTGCATCTTTCCAAAGCCTCCCGGACAGCTAAAACAGCTGAAAAGGTACTTCTGCCTTGGATGGTGCAGTGCTGATGAAAGGACAACAAATTGCCTGCCACTGACGTCAAGCGCCAAAAAAGAATCTTCGCCAGGATCTTTCTATCAACATTGAGAAGACTGATGGGGCGCCAGTTCTCAATCATTGAGGGGTCTTTACCTTTTGACAGAAGAATCACAGCGGATTGCCTCATGGAGGGAGGGAGTGAACCCTCTTCTAGACAGCTGTTATAAACCTCTGCTAAAAAGGGAGCCAGAATGGACTTAAAACACTTGTAGAATTCAGCTGTCAACCCATCTGGCCCAGGCGATTTCTTGGTAGCTAGCTTCTCTATAGCATGAACTACCTCATCCACTGAAATTGGTTCTGTCAAATCCATCAAAGGCAACGTAACATTTCCCAATCCTGGAGTAGAATCAGAAAGCTTTCCATCCTGTCCCGACAAAGGTCCTTTCTTCCCAGAAGGTCTGCGTAATATGATCTGAAGATCTCCAGGATCCCTGATTTAGACTTCACCAGGGAACCCGCACTATCCCTCAGGCCTATGACCGTTTTAACTGCTATGCCCTGCTTACAGTTCTGGTAAGGATCAGGTGAGTGATATTTTTCATAATCCCTCTCCACAACCAAGGAGGCATGCCGGTTGTATTGACACTTCCTAAGAAGAAACTTCACCTCAGATCTCCCCTGGATCTCTTCTATACGAGACAAGATGATCAAGCTTCCTCCGCAAATGCTGGTAGGCAATGTACATACCAAGCTGCTTCTTCTTACTTATGGCCTTGAAAAGTCCAATTGTCCTTTGTTTCACAAGCTCCCACCACTCTGACTTACTGCTGCAAAAGTCCAGAATAGAAACCTGTGCCTGAAAAAATCCTCAAAGGATTGTCTTACCTCTACATCTTCCAGGAGAGCCGAATTCAGTTTCCAGGTACCCCTTCCCCTGGCTGAGTGTCCGAGGCATTTAGAGTCACAGACAGCATACAGTAGTCAGAGAACTCCACCGCCCTCAACTCAGGAGCCGAGAAAGCAGAGTTCTCCTTTAAAAAAAAAATCTATCTATCCTACTCTGACTATTCCCTCTCTGAAATGTGAATCCCGTGCTGCCAGGGCAGTGCTTAATATGCACATCTACCAGGCCTGCTTGTCTCACCATATCTCTAAGAAAAACGCTATCGTAACCCAGCCTGTCAATGGGGCCTAATTATGGTGTTATGCAGTCCATAGATATTGATCAGGTGCAGGTCCTGCCCCCTAACAGAGATGTCTAAGACCATGCATCTCCCCATTCCTACCTCAATTACCCGCCGGCATGTTACCATATCGATTTTAAAAAGGACCGCAACTCCGCTGCAGGGCTCAGCCACAAGAGACCAAAAGGAGGGACCGCATCTCCACTCCCATTTTTGCTAGATGGACATCGGCCAAAGTATTGAGCCAGGTCTCTTGCAAAAATAAAAGGTATCTCGGCATCAAACTCGCTGAGCAAAAATAAGGCAATATCATGAGCTCTTGCAGATTTAATGCTGGCGACATTAATGGTCGCCACCTTTATCAGAGTGGGAACTGCCATCAGGATGATTGGGGTAGTCGTTTCTTAACCTTTGCAACACTCTCATCACCCGAAACAGCTCTCTTCAGACTACGTGACTCCCCCTCATCCATGGATGATAAAGAGAAAGATAGATCAGACATCTCATCACCCGACAAAACTGAAAAAGTATTACCAAGAGGAAACCCTCCTGGGTCCGACTCTGAGGAAGAAATTACCACTTTACTTGTCTTCTTCTTCTTCTTCTTCTTCTGCTTCTTTTTCTTCCTCCTAAACTTCTCCCACCCCTCATCATTCAAATCCCCCTCAAGAGAGGGTGAGACATGGGATATGGACACCTTTCCCTCAACCCCTACCCCATCCAACACCCCCACACTCCCCAGAACATGTTTGCACTGTTGAGGGATAGGGACTGGAGGCCGAGAGGGAAGATCCGCTAAACCTGCCCCCCCAGCAGCTTCTGCTAGTCTGGAGGATCTACATACAGTAGGATTAGGGACCACCACATGGGGGACAGACTCAGGGACCACATTACTAGGGGAAACAGAATCCGAAACAACAGATGTAACAGACACAAGAGGGACAGACTCAGGGACCACATTACTAGGGGAAACAGAATCTGAAACAGATGTAACAGACACGGGAGGGACAATAACAGTTTCCTCCCTAACTTTAGCAGCCTCATCCTCTTTATCAAGCCTCTGTAGCTCAGCCGCCAATCCTGGCAAGTTATGTAATACCTCCGGGCACTGACTATAAGCATGACTTTGTGCTTCTGGCACAAATTGCATCGAATCTCGGTACAATCTTTGGCCAAATGGCCCAAATCCTGGCATAGTGAGCATTTCTTGTGAGTACAGGTTGATGCAAAATGGCCTTCATCTCCACATTTATTACAGATCTTAGGCTGACCCTGGTAGAAAATGGTTAGCCTATCCCTCCCCAGAAAAGCTGAACAGGGCAGGTGTTGAACTACATTGCCCAGCACCCTCAATTTTAGTGACACTGTCCAGGCCCCTGTCCATATCCCATGCCGATCAAGGACCTTCCGCAGTGGAGCGAGGACCTCACCATATCGGCATAGCCATACTATCAAATCAGCCTCTGGTATGGATTCATTATGCACTAGGATCGTCACTGATTTTATCAGAGGCTACCTTGAAATCACCTTTGGCACCAAAGCACTCCACTGCGGAAGGCCCTTGCACCTACTATACCTCTCCCAAAATAAATACAAACCCTCAAGCTTTACAAAAGGACAAATCATACTCATAACTCCCCACGGGGCAAATCAAAGCAAATATATCCAAAGCTTTAAACTCCATTTCCAGAACCAGCTCAGCCACCCTCCCCCTTACTGTTGGGGTCCCCTCCCCTCCCACTTCAACTGAACCACATTCCTCCTCCTGTACCCACTAACCATCCCACCACCAAGCCTCCCCAAATTGTGACTAACATCTAAAAAATTCCCTCGACCCTCCTTGGTGCGACTCCCCAGAACAGACGCATAACTCCCCATATTCCTCCTTGCAGAGGATCCATCTGTGCGATTAGAAACATCAAAAACAACGTTGGCAGAAAACGATTGCACAGATTCGAGATTGAATTGCACATCTGATGAATTTTTCCTCTGCTGAGCAGGAGAAATGTCATTTTTACCTATAGCAGCCACATTAACCCCTTCACCACCACCCACACATCCTTTGCTTTATCATTATTATTGCTGTCATTATTTTCTGGTACATTCATAGTTCCTGCTGTATCCTCACTCACTGCTGTCCCCATACACACATCATCTTCAGGCAGACTCTTCTCCTCCATCAGGACAGGACTTTCAGCTGAGCAGAATGAAGGTTGTTCTTAGGCTCGATTCACACCTATGCATGTTGCTTTTGGGCGTTTTTTGGAGGTTTTTTTTTCATGCTTGCCACGTTTTTGAGCAGCGTTTTTGCCGCGATTTTGCCGCGATTTGCGTTTTTTTTTTTTTTTTACAGTTTTTTTTTTACAGTCTAAAAAAAATTTAAAAAAAATTAAAAAAAAAAAAAAAAAAAAGGCAAAAACGCAGCAAAAACGGTGCACTTGCGTTTTTGATGCTTGTCCATTGAATTCTATTACATGCAAAACGCTGCATTTTGCATGAAAAAAGTCCCTGACCCTTTCCAAAAATGCAGAGAAACAAAAAGGCATTGATGTGAACATGTTCCATAGGAACCCATGTTAAAAAATTCCCGTGCATTTCTGCAAAATGCATCAAAAAACGCGCTAGTGTGAATGGAGCCTAATACAGCAACAGGTGAATCATTGCAGGAGGCTTCCATGGCTGTCTCCACTTCACATGCTGCACTGTGCTGATCCCCTCCCCGCATTAATCAGCCAGGTGCAGGTGAAACAGGCTCTTTGGATCTGGCAGCCATCTTGCTTGTAGAACTACAGATTTCAGCAGTAGCAGCAAAATCCATGTCCGGGGTGTATGATGCAGATCCATCCACATTGCTCTGGTGGTCTGATGACACCTCTGCCAGGGGTTTTCCCCCCATGTCTGCAGAGAGGTTCTCCACAGCAGAGACTCCAACAGGCACCTGTTTGCAGAGCTCCTTCCCTTTCTGTTCCTCAGCTTGGACACCATTCACCACAGCCGGGACACCATCCACCACAGCCGGGACACCATCCACCACAGCCAGTGGGGCAGACATGTTGGAAGGAGGCAGCACAGTGCACTGGGATTTTTCCACCACTACTGGCTCTGCCAGTCTGTAACCCCTCTGCTCATCCTCTGGGACTTCACCAACAGATCTGTCTGCCCTTAGGGGTGACTTCATCTGCTGGATGAACTTTAGGGTGCCAAGTTCACTCTCAACCCCCTGGCTGGTTGCCGCTGGCGATTCCCCAGCCTAACATGGGGGGAGAGGTGCAGAGGCAGATGAAGCCGGGTTGTCTGTTACCTGCGGCTGCTGATCCACAGAACTTACTGATGTCTGGCTGGTAAATCTCCTCTCATTGATAAATTTTTCTGCAAAAGCTCCACTTCTGTCTTTTAATTGCTCCAAAAATAAAGAGATTGTTTCTTTACCTTCTCCTCCAGCTGCTGTAACTCTGGCTTCATGGCCAAACGATTCTTACTCCAGGCCTGGAAATACTTGGCCCTGAAGTTTTTATGTTCAGCTTTTAAAAATTTAAGTTTCTCCTCAGCTCTTCCAATTGCTTGAAAACAGTCAATGATCTTCTGTTTGTAGACATCCACATTCTCAGCAGGGCCTGGACCCACAGTCAGATCCTCCACCTCCACCTCCTCCTCCTCACTAGGCCCCGTATCATCAGGGGAATCCCTCCCAGGGCCTCCCCCAGGATCAGGCATTATTCCTGGGCCAAGCTAGCAGGCAAGGCCCAGGCTTGAAAAAGGCTGGTTATCACAGAGAGCTCTTCGGGTGTGTCCTCCTCCTCCTTCCCACTGACCACCAATGTAAGGAACATTCTTCCCACCGACCACCAGTCACCACCATCAAAGAGAGAACCCCAGTGCCCTGTGCCACCAGAGGGAAAGCCACACAGCCTAGTGCCATACCTGGTGCAGAAAGGAATTGAGTAATTGCCAGAATACAAATCTGGGTGCTGCCCAGCGGAGTCGCCATGGCAATTCAGAATGAGCTGACTTCTGATCAGAGGAAATGTTGCTGTATCACTGGATCAGGTGAGAGGGCCGATCGGCCATTACCTACTAACGTCCATAGGAACTTCAGTCTCTAACCATCTCCTGTATTATATCTGCAGTCTCTGACCATCTCCTGTATTATAGCTACAGTCTCTGACCATCTCCTGTATTGTATCTGCAGTCTCTGACCATCTCCTGTGCTATGTCTGCAGTCTCTGACCATCTCCTGTAGTATGTCTGCAGTCTCTGACCATCTCCTGTAGTATGTCTGCAGTCTCTGACCGTCTCCTGTAGTATGTCTGCAGTCTCTGACTGTCTCCTGTAGTATGTCTGCAGTCTCTGACTGTCTACTGTAGTATGTCTGCAGTCTCTGACTGTCTCCTGTAGTATGTCTGCAGTCTGACCATCTCTTGTATTATGTCTGCATTCTCTGACCATCTCCTGTACTCTGTATGCAGTCTCTGACCATCTCTTGTATCATGTCTGCAGTCTCTGACCATCTTCTGTACTATGTCTGCAGTCTCTGACCATCTCTTGTATCATGTCTACAGTCCCTGACCATCTATTGCATCATGTCTGCACTCTGTGACCATCTCCTGTATTATGTCTGCAGTCTCTGACCATCTCCTGTACTATGATTGCAGTCTCTGACTGTCTCTTGTAACATGTCTGCAGTCTCTGACCGTCTCTTGTATCATGTCTTCAGTCTTTGACTGTCTCCTGTACTATGTCTGGGGGCTCTTTTTAACAGACTCTCTAACAGAAGCCCTTTGTGTGTGCATCAGAGAGACTCCCCTTCAGGTCTCATTAGTGTACCCTCTTCCTGTACAGTATTTTCTTTATTGTTAAGAGATCAAGGGAGGATCCCAGGGTAATGAAGACTTCTTGGGGGAGCATCTTTGAGTCATCATCTTTGTGTTTGAGTCTTTGCCATAGAAACATTTGTAAAGGAGAGGAGTTGGTAAGATGACCACACCCATGTGGGGGCACCAGAAATATTTCTGCACCCAGGCATCTGTGACCCTAGGATCAGCCCTGCATTACTCCCACCCACACAATACATACGCCAGGATTGGCCATGACCTGGTCCCAACAACCCTTCTCCCTCTTGTTCTTCGCTCTCAAATTAGAGATACTGTCCTGTCAGACCACTCCATAGTGGTCATGTCTGTCCGTTCTAGCTTCCTTAACACAAAACTGGGTCATTGGAGATTGAATTAATCCATTTTCTCTAATGCAATCAGAGCCACTGAGATAAATAAAATAATGCAGGAATACTTCAAGCTTAACAATATAGATGGAATCTCAGCTGAAACATGGTGGGCTGCCCATAAGGCCTTTATCAGGGGTAAGATTATCCAGATTGTCACCCAAATCAAGAGGGAATGGAAGGCGGACATTGAACACTTAGAGAAGGCTTAGGCAGCCCTGTGTTCTCAACACAAAAATAATCCCTCTAGCACCACAGTAGCCAAAATAGACAAAGCCAGACTGGAACTTAACCACTTGCCGACCGCCTCACGCATATATACGTGAGCAGAGCGGCACGGGCAGGCAAAATCACGTACCTGGTACGTGATTGCCTTCCCGCGGGCGGGGGGTCCGATCGGACCCCCCCCCCGGTGCCAGCGGCGGTCGGCATTTGTCTAGGAGCGATCAGAGATGAGGGGGAGGCCATCCGATCGTGGCCCCCCCCTCGCGATCGCTCCCAGCCAATGAGAAACATCCCCTGCCTCTGTATAGTACACAGAGGCAGAGGATGTGATGTCATCTCTCCTCGGCTGGCCAGTTTCCGTTCCAGCACCGAGGAGAGAAGACATGTAAGTGCACCAACACACACACACAACACAGTAGAACATGCCAGGCACACTAAACACCCCCGATCCCCCCCGATCGCCCCCCGATCCCCCCCCAATCACCCCCCCCTGTCACAAACTGACACCAAGCAGGTTTTTTTGTTTTGTTTTGTTTTTTTCCTGATTACTGCATAGTGTCAGTTTGTGACAGTTAGCAGTGGTAGGACAGTTAGTATTAGCCCCCTGTAGGTCTAGGGTACCCCCCTAACCCCCCCCAATAAAGTTTTAACCCCTTGATCACCCCCTGTCACCAGTGTCGCTAAGCGATCATTTTTCTGATCGCTGTATTAGTGTCGCTGGTGACGCTAGTTAGGAACGTAAATATTTAGGTTCGCTGTCAGCGTTTTATAGCGACAGGGACCCCCATATACTACCTAATAAATGTTTTAACCCCTTGATTGCCCCCTAGTTAACCCTTTCACCACTGATCACCGTATAACTGTTACGGGTGACGCTGGTTAGTTTGTTTATTTTTTATAGTGTCAGGGCACCCGCCGTTTATTACCGAATAAAGGTTTAGCCCCCTGATCGCCCGGCGGTGATATGCGTCGCCCCAGGCAGCGTCAGATTAGCGCCAGTACCGCGAACACCCACGCACGCACCGTACACGCACCGTACACCTCCCTTAGTGGTATAGTATCTGAACGCATCAATATCTGATCCGATCAGATCTATACTAGCGTCCCCAGCAGTTTAGGGTTCCCAAAAACGCAGTGTTAGCGGGATCAGCCCAGATACCTGCTAGCACCTGCGTTTTGCCCCTCCGCCCAGCCCACCCAAGTGCAGTATCGATCGATCACTGTCACTTACAAAACACTAAACGCATAACTGCAGCGTTCGCAGAGTCAGGCCTGATCCCTGCGATCGCTAACAGTTTTTTTGGTAGCATTTTGGTGAACTGGCAAGCACCAGCCCCAAGCAGCGTCAGATTAGCGCCAGTACCACTAACACCCACGCACGCACCGTACACTTCCCTTAGTGGTATAGTATCTGATCGGATCAATATCTGATCCGATCAGATCTATACTAGCGTCCCCAGCAGTTTAGGGTTCCCAAAAACGCAGTGTTAGTGGGATCAGCCCAGATGCCTGCTAGCACCTGCGTTTTGCCCCTCCGCCCGGCCCAGCCCAGCCCACCCAAGTGCAGTATCGATCGATCACTGTCACTTTTTTTTGTAGCGTTTTGGTGAACTGGCAAGCGCCAGCGGCCTAGTACACCCCGGTCGTAGTCATACCAGCACTGCAGTAACACTTGGTGACGTGGCGAGTCCCATAAGTGCAGTTCAAGCTGGTGAGGTGGCAAGCACAAGTAGTGTCCCGCTGCCACCAAGAAGACAAACACAGGCCCGTCGTGCCCATAGTGCCCTTCCTGCTGCATTCGCCAATCCTAATTGGGAACCCACCACTTCTGCAGCGCCCGTATTTCCCCCATTCACATCCCCAACCAAATGCAGTCGGCTGCATGAGAGGCATTCCCGAGTACCCCTACCCAACGAACCCCCCCAAAAAAGATGTGTCTGCAGCAAACGCGGATATAGGCGTGACACCCGCTATTATTGTCCCTCCTGTCCTGATAATCCTGGTCTTTGCATTGGTGAATGTTTTGAACGCTACCATTCACTAGTTGAGTATTAGCGTAGGGTACAGCATTGCACAGACTAGGCACACTTTCACAGGGTCTCCCAAGATGCCATCACATTTTGAGAGACCCGAACCTGGAACCGGTTACAGTTATAAAAGTTACAGTTACAAAAAAAAGTGTAAAAAAAAAAAAAAAAAAAAAACACAAACAAAAATAAAAAAAAATAGTTGTCGTTTTATTGTTCTCTCTCTCTCTATTCTCTCTCTGGTGTTCTGCTCTTTTTTACTGTATTCTATTCTGCAATGTTTTATTGTTATTATGTTTTATCATGTTTGCTTTTCAGGTATGCAATTTTTTATACTTTACCGTTTACTGTGCTTTATTGTTAACCATTTTTTTGTCTTCAGGTACGCCATTCACGACTTTGAGTGGTTATACCAGAATGATGCCTGCAGGTTTAGGTATCATCTTGGTATCATTCTTTTCAGCCAGCGGTCGGCTTTCATGTAAAAGCAATCCTAGCGGCTAATTAGCCTCTAGACTGCTTTTACAAGCAGTGGGAGGGAATGCCCCCCCCCACCGTCTTCTGTGTTTTTCTCTGGCTCTCCTGTCTCAACAGGGAACCTGAGAATGCAGCCGGTGATTCAGCCAGCTGACCATAGAGCTGATCAGAGACCAGAGTGGCTCCAAACATCTCTATGGCCTAAGAAACCGGAAGCTACGAGCATTTTAGGACTTAGATTTCGCCGGATGTAAACAGCGCCATTGGGAAATTGGGAAAGCATTTTATCACACCGATCTTGGTGTGGTCAGATGCTTTGAGGGCAGAGGAGAAATCTAGGGTCTAATAGACCCCAATTTTTTCAAAAAAGAGAACCTGTCACTACCTATTGCTATCGTAGGGGATATTTACATTCCCTGAGATAACAATAAAAATGATTTAAAAAAAAATATGAAAGGAACAGTTTAAAAATAAGATAAAAAAGCAAAAGAAAATAAAGAAAAAAAAAAAAAAAAAAAAGAAAGCACCCCTGTCCTCCCTGCTCTCGCGCTAAGGCGAACGCAAGCGTCGGTCTGGCGTCAAATGTAAACAGCAATTGCACCATGCATGTGAGGTATCACCGCGAAGGTCAGATCGAGGGCAGTAATTTTAGCAGTAGACCTCCTCTGTAAATCTAAAGTGGTAACCTGTAAAGGCTTTTAAAGGCTTTTAAAAATGTATTAATTTTGTTGCCACTGCACGTTTGTGCGCAATTGTAAAGCATGTCATGTTTGGTATCCATGTACTCGGCCTAAGATCATCTTTTTTATTTCATCAAACATTTGGGCAATATAGTGTGTTTTAGTGCATTAAAATTTAAAAAAGTGTGTTTTTTCCACAAAAAATGCATTTGAAAAATCGCTGCGCAATTACTGTGTGGAAAAAAAAAAATGAAACACCCACCATTTTAATCTGTAGGGCATTTGCTTTAAAATAATATATAATGTTTGGGGGTTCAAAGTAATTTTCTTGCAAAAAAAAATAATTTTTTCATGTAATCAAAAAGTGTCAGAAAGGGCTTTGTCTTCAAGTGGTTAGAAGAGTGGGTGATGTGTGACGTAAGCTTCTAAATGTTGTGCATAAAATGCCAGGACAGTTCAAACCCCCCCAAATGACCCCATTTTGGAAAGTAGACACCCCAAGCTATTTGCTGAGAGGCATGTCGAGTCCATGGAATATTTTATATTGTGACACAAGTTGCGGGAAAGAGACAAATTTTTTTTTTTTTTGCACAAAGTTGTCACTAAATGTTATATTGCTCAAACATGCCATGGGGATTTGTGAAATTACACCCCAAAATAAATTCTGTTGCTTCTCCTGAGTACGGGGATACCACATGTGTGGGACTTTTTGGGAGCCTAGCCGCGTACGGGACCCCGAAAACCAAGAACCGCCTTCAGGCTTTCTAAGGCCGTAAATTTTTGATTTCACTCTTCACTGCCTATCACAGTTTCGGAGGCCATGGAAAGCCCAGGTGGCACAAAACCCCCCCAAATGACCCCATTTTGGAAAGTAGACACCCCAAGCTATTTGCTGAGAGGTATAGTGAGTATTTTGCAGACCTCACTTTTTGTCACAAGGTTTTGAAAATTGAAAAAAGAAAAAAAAAAATTTTTTTTTCTGGTCTTTCTTCATTTTCAAAAACAAATGAGAGCTGCAAAATACTCACCATGCCTCTCAGCAAATAGCTTGGGGTGTCTACTTTCCAAAATGGGGTCATTTGGGGGGGGGTTGTGCCATCTTGGCATTTTATGGCCTTCAAAACTGTGATAGGTAGTGAGGAGTGAAATCAAAAATGTATGCCCTTAGAAATCCTGAAGGTGGTGCTGGGTTTTCGGGGCCCCGTACGCGGCTAGGCTCCCAAAAAGTGCCACACATGTGGTATCCCCGTACTCAGGAGAAGCAGCTGAATGTATTTTGGGGTGCAATTCCACATAGCCTATGGCCTATGTGAGCAATATATCATTTAGTGACAACTTTTTGTAAATTTTTTTTTTTTTTTTTGTCATTATTCAATCACTTGGGACAAAAAAAATAAATATTCAATGGGCTCAACATGCCTCTCAGCAATTTCCTTGGGGTGTCTACTTTCCAAAATGGGGTCATTTGGGGGGGGTTTGTACTGCCCTGCCATTTTAGCACCTCAAGAAATGACATAGGCAGTCATAAACTAAAAGCTGTGTAAATTCCAGAAAATGTACCCTAGTTTGTAGACGCTATAACTTTTGCGCAAACCATTAAATATACGCTTATTGACATTTTTTTTACCAAAGACATGTGGCCGAATACATTTTGGCCTAAATGTATGACTAAAATTTAGTTTATTGGATTTTTTTTTATAACAAAAAGTAGAAAATATCATTTTTTTTCAAAATTTTCAGTCTTTTTCCGTTTATAGCGCAAAAAATAAAAACGGCAGAAGTGATCAAATACCATCAAAATAAAGCTCTATTTGTGGGAAGAAAAGGACGCAAATTTCGTTTGGGTACAGCATTGCATGACCGCGCAATTAGCAGTTAAAGCAACGCAGTGCCGAATTGTAAAAAGTGCTCTGGTCAGGAAGGGGGTAAATCCTTCCGGGGCTGAAGTGGTTAACTTAGCCCTTACAACAAAATTAGAGAAATCCATCCACTGGATCAGCAACATATTTTCCACACACAAAGACAGAATAGGTCCGTTGCTAGCTGCCAAATTATCCCCCTGAACAAGGGTCCACACCATGCCCAAGCTCTGGCCAGGATCCCACAGCCAACCCTACCAGGATACTTGATGCATTCCATGACTTCTACTCAAGACTCTATAGCTCCCCCTCAAAGACCAACAGGAATTCTATATTCAAGTTTCTTGATGACCATCCCATTCCATCCCTAGATACTACACACAGGAATCTCTTGGTGGCAGCCTTCACAGAAGAGGAGGTGATGGAAGTCATCAAGGGCCTCAAAAAGGGCTCAGCCCCCGCCTCAGATGGCCTTTCTGTCCCCTACTATAAAGCCTCTGCAGGCACCCTAGCCCTGCACATGACAACGTTTTTTAATGCCTAAACCCAGGGCGACCCTCTAGACACCCAACTCAACACAGCCTACATCACAGTCATACCCAAACCAGACAAAAACCCTGAAGAATTCAACAACTACCGCCCAATTTCCCTCATAAACCATGACCTGCAAATCTTAACCCAAATTCTGGTCAGCTATCTTGCCTCCTTTATTAGTACATATATACATAAAAACCAGGTGGTCTTTAGCCCGGGCAGACAGGGGCCCGACCAAGTAAGATGAGCAATAGACATCATATCAATACTGCAAACTAATTGGGATGGGGGCCAAAACAACAGGGTCTACTCCTCGCACTTGACCTACAGAAAGCCTTTGATTCAGTGTCATGGCCTTACATACTTTCCCTCTTATGCCCTGTACACGCAGTCTGATTTTCTGACAGAAAAAGTGCGATCGGATTTTGTTGTCGGAAATTCCGATCGTGTGTGGGCTCCATCGGACTTTTTCCGTTGGAATTTCCGACACACAAAGTTTGAGAGCAGGCTATAAAATTTTCCGACAACAAAATCTGATTGTTTAAATTCTGATCGTATGTAGACAAATCCGACACACAAAGTGCCATGCATGCTCTGAATAAATTAAGAGACGAAAACTATTGGCTACTGCCCAGTTTATAGTTCCGACGTACGTGTTTTATGTCACTGCGTTCAGAACAATTGGATTAACCGACAACTTTGTGCAACCATGTGTATGCAAGACCAGTTTGAGCCAACATCCGTCGGAAAAAATCCATGGATTTTGTTGTCGGAATGTCCAATCAATGTCCGATCATGTGTACAAGGCATTAGAGCGATGGGGTTTCGGTCATCACTTCATGGGGCCGATACACGCCCTCTATTCCCAGCCAAAGGCACAAATTTGTCTACTCAAGGTTACTACTCAAAACTGATAGACATAGCCAGAGGCACCAGAGAAGGTTGTCTTCTCGCCCCACTCATCTTTGGCATTGCCAATGAAAACCTAGCCATAGCTATTTGCCCAAATCCAAACATTAAAGGGGTATCATGTGGTGACCAGAACCATAAATGCAGACTCTTTGCAGATGACATCCTCTTATTTTTGACTTCCCCCATTACCTCACTACTCAACCTCTGCCAAGTCCTAGAAGAATTCTCCAAGATTTCAGGTCTTCAAGTTAATTACTCCAAATCACAAGCCCTAAATTTCTCTCTTCCATCCACAACAATCTCCCTTCTACAGAAGTCCTTTAAATTTGGAGTGAGTCCTCATTCAGATACCCAGGGATTACCTTGACAGCCGGCACAGAATCCCTTTACTCTAACAACTTTCCGCCCTTATATCGAAAATGGAATTAGACTTCAAGAACTGGTCAAAAAATGAACTCACCTGGCTAGGCAAAATAAACTTTATTAAAATGACTTTACTCCCAAGAGTCCTTTACTTATTTTGTTCCCTCCCCATTCCCATAAGGAAAGACCACTTAAGATCATTTCAAAGTAAGATACTCAAATTTATTTGGGGAAGCTCAGGATATAGAATCCCCCAACACACTTTATACCTTCACAGATGAAAGGAAGGCCTTGGACTTCCACATCTGGATAAATACTACTTAGCTGCTAGACTTGCCCAACTCCCAACAGTATACTCCAGATTTTAAAACCCACATTGGGTCCAAATTGAAAGACAGGCAGTTCCTCCCTCCACCTTGGACTTCCTACTTTGGTGTCCCCAGAAAAATCGACCTCCAATTCTAGCCCCTACCTTATCCCACTCCTTCGCTTTATGGGACAACCTCTGAAACCTGCCAGCTCTGGTGTCCACAGGACATCCTCTTGCTCCTCTTGCTTTTTTCACAATCTGGACTTTCCCTCTGATCTGGATATTAAATGTTTCAAGTGGTGGCTGAACAAAGGCCTGTACTGTATAGGACACTTATACACCTGCAAGGGACCTATCAACCTTAGCCACTCCATTAGCAAATTAGAGCTCCCTGACTCTGAAAGGCTCAGATTCAGGCAAATATCACACTTTCCACACAAATTATGGACAGACAAACCGCTTCCACCCAAATTTACAGCATATTAATTTTGGTGTGGGCAGACCATGGGGCAAAGAGGTGGCATCTCTGTATTATATTCATCACTTACTCTCCCAACAGGCAAATCCTCCTACATGACAACCTGGGAGGCTGACTTCCAATATAAGTGGGACCTGGAGACCTGGCATGCCGCATGCGCCAAATCTTTCAAAGGAATCCTAAACATTTCCTTGACTGAGGCCAGCTTAAAGGTTCTAACTAAATGGTACCTAACCCCCACCAGACTTGCGTCAATTTAGCCCTCAGCAGACCCACTATGTTTCAGGGGCTGCCAACTCCTGGGCTCAATGGCAAATATTTGGTGGGAGTGTCCTAGAATTGGCTCATTCTGGAATAAAATTTTAAACCTTATATCTAAGGTTACCGATTGCATGGTCCACAGGTCCCCATCAGTTGCCCTACTCAATGCCCATATCCCACAGACCCCCAAGCCTAAACAAAAACTGATTCACTTTATTCTGCTAGGAGCAAAGCTCACTATTGCCAGGGCCAGGAAACAGCCCATAGCGGCGGCAAAATGTAAAATTTCATGGATAATGTCCCAGGAAAAATTAGCCAGTATTCTAGTGGACACAACCCAAAAATTTGAAAATATATGGGAACCTTGGGCCCTCTTCGTAGGTGTTTCATTTACCCCCAGTATTCTCCCAGCCAACATTCCTCCACAGCCTCCACAGTGATTGGCACAAACTCTTCTCCTTCTTTTCCTTCTATTCACTTCTCCTCTCCCCTTCTCACCTTACTTCAGGTAGCTTGACTACTGGAGATTCTCCATATCTTGGTCCGCAATTTTTTGCAGCAAACTGATTGGTCTGTCTAGTTTTCCAATAGTGGTTACCAGATGGTAACTCCCCCAGTGATAGTTCTTTTTCAATAGTTTTCTCGCCAGTATTTCATTATTTTTGGGCATTCCCAGATGATATGTATTAAAGATCCCTTTGCTCTACAGTTCCTCCAGCAATTGGGGGGGAGGGTGTGATTATCATATTTAGCTATTCTGTCTGTACCACCTTTGAATAATATTTTGTATGAATTCTCATAGTGCAGTGCATTTTGTGGCATCATAGGTGGGTTTGAAAGCTCCCTGCCATTGCTTTCCTGTGTATGGTCTACCTAGATCCCGCTCCCATTGGTTAAAGGCCAGGGAATGTTGGAATTGTGTCTTTTCTTGTAGTAAATTATAAAATAGGGAGATACCTCTTCTCCTGGAGGAGTGGGGTGAATAGTATGTCATGACCTGCATAGGAATGGAGATCAGAAGTTGTGAATTGCTCTTAAGACAGTGAGCAACATGTAGATATTGGCAGTAGGATTCTGGGCCAAGTTTTAATTCTGTTTTGAGGTTATGGAAAGGTTTGATCCGATCCTTTTGGATTAGGTCAGTCAAAAGTAAGGAGTCATGTTTGAGCCATTTCTGTATATGGAGGTCGGGAATAAGCAATTTCAGGTAGGAAATGGGTAGTTTGATAAGTGTTGTAAGAGTGTTACTCCAGGTGGTGGATGGGAGTTTACACCATGCTAGAGCTGTTGCTATGATGGTTAGTGGAAGGTAGTTGGGAAGTTTTGATTTTGGGTTTAAGCTACATATCCAGTTTTTTAGGTCTTTGCCTGGGACAGAATATTTTTCTATGGCTCCCCATAGAGTAGAAGTTATTGGAAGGAACCACTCTCTTAGTTGGGCTAATATGCTTGCTGTGTGGTAGTCGTCAATATCCCTTAGGCCTGAGCCTCCTACTGACCTATGTTTGATGAGCCTGCTACTAGACACTCATGGTTTTTTACCTCCCCAAGTATATTTTTGTAGGGATGTAACTTTTCGGTATCAAGATAGGTAGGGTTCGGAAAAGGTATATAAGTTGAGGGAGGATATTCATCTTAAATACCGCAAAGCAACCAGCCCATGAAAATTTGTGTTTTCTTAGTTGATAAAGGGACTGGGTAAATTTTTATCTGTATCTAATAACGTTCTCTTTATAGAGGTTTTTCAAATGTCTTGTTAGTGTAATTCCTAGGTATTCTATGCCTATTTCTGCCCACTGAAACGGGAATTTTAAAGATAAGAGGTTGCAGGTTGTGCCATCTACCCCCAGATCTAGGATATATGTTTTAGTGGCATTGGCTTTGTAGTAGGATATTTATCCAAAGTTAAGTAGTAAAGAATACACCACTGGTATAGACAAGTGTGGATTAGTTAACATTAAAATGATGTCATCAGCAAATAAGCTTATCCTGTGGTTGTAATCTTCCACTTGGAGACCTGAAATTTCTAATTCTTCTAATTCTTTCTAATGCTTTCTGCCAGTGGTTCAATGGTTAAATTAAAGATGAGGGGTGATAGGGGGCACCCTTGGTTTGTGCCATTGGATATATGGAATGAAGTGGAGAGCATATCTCCCACGAATACTTGAGTGGAGGGGGTAGAATATAGTGCCATAATGGCAGATAATATGGCGTTCTTGAAACCAAAATTTCTTAAGTACCTCTCTCATATATCCCCAGTGTACTCTGTCAAACGCCTTCTCTGCGTCCAGAGATAGAAGCAAAGAAGGTTAGTGTTGGCTGAGTGGATAAGATCTATGAGTCTTCTCGTGACATCAGAGGATTGCCTGACTTGAATGAAGCCTGTTTGATCAACATTTATGCGAAGGGGAGAATTTCGGATATTCTAGTGGCTAGCAATTTTGCGTATAATTTTAAGTTCATGTTGAGGAGGGAGATAGGTTTAAAGTTTTGGGGAGTGTCTGGAATTTTACCTGGTTTAGGTAGGGCGACAATTACTGCCGACAGCATTTCAGGAGGAAACATATAGGAGGAGGCAGCGTCATTGAAGAGGTTTTGGAGGTGGGGGCTGAGTATAGAGCTGAATTCTTTGTAATATTCTCCTGGTAGGCCGTCTGGTCCAGGAGATTTACCACTCGGAAGGGAATGAATCGCCCGGGCAATTTCTTGTTTTGAAAAGGGGGAGTTCAGATCTTTTAATTGGTCTTCACTGATGGTAGGGAGTTGTAGGGTTGTTGTGGGTTAATTAATTTTTCTTTTGTAAAAGGGTGAAACATATGAGGGATTGAGGCCTTGATACGTTGGCCACAGATACATTGGGCCATGGCTTTACTTGACTTACTGGAGGTAGAATAGGGTGTGGCTTTGAGCCTTTGGTGTGCTTTTTCATAGGAGTTTAAGAGTAGAGCTCTGAATTCTTGGTGAAGTGCTAGTAGTTTGATTTTTGGGTTATGGGTTGGGGTCAGTTTGTTTTGGGAGTCAATAATGGAGATCTCAGTGGTGAGCTCGTCTGGACACTGCATCCTCCTTTTTGTTTTTTGCCAGTGAGCTTAGTTGAATCAGTATTCCTTTAGTGAAGGCTTTATGTGCCACCCAGACGGTAGAGGAATGTGGGACTGATCCTTGGTTGTTCAGAAAAAAGTCAAGTGAGATGGTTTTGGTTTTGCTCAGCATACGGCAATGTTTGCATGACATAAGTGTTGACTTTCCAGAGTCTGGTTGGGTTCTGTTTTGTGGAAGAGGCAATGGTGATACTCACAGGAGCGTGGTCCGACCATGTAATGGGAACTATGGTTGAGCATGATATTCTCTGTAGCAACCACTTGTCTACCAGTAAATAATCAATTCGGGAGTATGAGTTGTGAGGGGCCGAGAAGTAAGTGTAATCTTTCTCCATCGAGTGTAGGCATCTCCAGACATCATGGAGGTCATGGGATCAAAGAAAGTTCAGCATGGGTGAATGGTGTCCGATGGATTAGAGGTATCCAATGAATGATCTGGTGCTATGTTGAAGTCCCCACATATTATCAAGGAGCCTTGTTTGTATTTGTTGATTTTTTTCATCACCTTGTTTAGGAAGCTAATTTGGTGTGAGTTTGGGGCGTATATGCATGCTAAGGTATATTTGGCACTTGCGATGGTGCATATCAAGATTAAGTATCTGCCGTTGGGGTCAGATAGTTACTCATGGAGAGCGAAGTTGATGTCTTTGTTAATGGCCACTAGTACTCCTCTTTTCTTTTTATCCTGGTTGGAGGTTAAGAAAACTCGTGGGAAGTTTTTGTGGTGACAAGTAACGGTTGCGGAATCTATAAAGTGGGTTTCTTGAGTACAGATAATATCGCAGTGCAACTGTTGCGCTGTCTGCCATAGTGATGCCCTTTTTGCGGGATGGTTTAGTCCTTTTACATTTAGGATAGGATTTTAATTGCCATGTGAGGTGTGGTGTATAAAGATAGATAGTGTACTCACAGTCTGGCTGTGGACCCCAGATTTAGAATTGATCCAAAGTGGCGATATTTTGTTTGCATGTTGTGAGCTCCAGATTGAGGGGCTTGAGTAGGTATGATGCCCCATTTCCTGAGCAGTGAGAGTCTTTTTTCCAAAGATGATGTATGATATACCATTGTGTTCCACACTTATTTTGGTGGGGTGCTTCCATTTATATGGTATATGTTGTTACAGAGTGTTTTGGTTACTGTATTCAGCTGTCTGCGTAGATCCAGGGTGTATTTGGTGAGGTCAGCATAAATGTATATGTTTGTGTAGGGATCTGGGAGTTTCCTTAAAGAGCGTGTGTTCCGCAGTAATTGTTCTTTAGTAGAGAAGAAGTGTACCCTCATGAGCACATCCCTGGGAATTTCATTGGTCAGAAAAAAGGGTTTAGGTATACAGTGTATACGATCTATTGTGAGCTCTAATGGGGTTAATTCTGGCACAAGTGAATGAAAAAGCTCTATGGCGTACTGCTTGAGGTCTTGGGCTGGCACATTTTCAGGCACCCCTCTCAATTTTAAATTGTTTCACCTTGAGCAATCCTCGAGGTCTGCGATTTTTGCACGCATCCAGTGTCTTTCTTCTACTCTTTCCTCGTTTGCATCAATTATGTAATTTACTGTTGTGGTGATGTCAGTAACAGAATGTTCCACCTGGTTAACTCAGTCACCCATTATGGACAATTATTTTGAAAATTTATCAGTGATGTTGGTGAAGTCAGCATGCAGGGAGCAGTGTAATGAGAGAAGCATTACTTTAATTTGAGTATCCAATACAGGCTGATTGGAGGTGGGAAAGCTAGCTATGGGGGATTGGAGCTCTGTGTGCTCTATGGCTGGGGACAGCTTGTGACTCAACCCTGTGTCTGCAGCAATCGTGTTTAGTCTCATCCTGGCTTTAGCTGGCCTTGAGCAGGGAGGGCTGTGGAGAGGAGAAGAGCTTCTGGGAGAGGATCTCTCAGCACTTCCATCAGCATCTGGCAGGTTAGAGTAGTGATTGCTATGCGGTGTGGAGGAGGGGGCCAAGCAACCGGTGCCATCTTGACCTCCTCCACTCTCCGGCCAGTTAAAGTAAGCCGGTGGCTTTTTAGGCTTACAGTCTCCCTGCGGTTTCCTTGACATTGTAGCTGGCTTAGTCAGGTAGCTGTGTGGGTCACAGCTGTGTTTGAGAGATGCTTATTTGCTCTGTCAGTTGCTGTTGTCTCTGTCAGGGCTCTGGAGCTCCAATCTTAGGCAGTCATCCGCCATGTGCACTAGCCACGCCCCCTGATAGTTCTTTTTTTAAGGGCTTTGAGGTGGGGCTGAGGTGGTTGATGGGGGATTCCCCCCCTTGATAAAGGATAATCCCATTAGGGGTGCCAGGGATGACCCCTTTCCTCTCCCGTTCCCCTCTTGGCTCTAATCCATGGCTAACCTGTCTGGTGGGGCTTCTAAGATTCCCATCTCATCGCTAGAAAATGCCATCTAATGACCTGATATGGTCTCATTATTTAATGTATGTCCCTTCACATCTCCAGTGCACTGTCATTTACCATGATGTGTTTTATTTCATCGTACTATTCTGGTTTTCTTCTTGATTGAAAAATAAAAATCTTTTGAAAGAAAAAGAACCCGTATCCTAAAGAATATTGTTGCCCCGAGGAAATGAAAAAATCTTTGAGAGAGAATTATGGACATATGGTCCTATTTTGACAATTGAACTGGCATATTCCAGTGTAAGAAAAGAGGCTGTCTAACTTATCAGTTCATCCAACATGGCCAATCCTCATTTTCCGATAGCGCTGGAAGCACATACAACATTAAGCGATTTATCACCTGTTCCACCGAGTATGTTGTTTATATATTGATGTGCCCTTTGCAATTTGCGGTACGTGTGGGTGAACATCGAACAGTTCATACAAATGGGTTGTCATGAACATAGCATTCCCCGTCACTTCAAAATCCATCATGCTAAGAACATGCGTTGTTTAAAAGTGGTGGCCATTGAATATATTCCAGGTGGCTCTTTAACTGACAATGATAGGTTCTCTCTGTTGTGTAAGCAAGAATCTTTCTGGATTTACAAATTGGCCTCCTTGTCCCTCAGTGGGCTGAATGAGAGGCTAGAGATTCATAGCATTGTCTAGGTTCACACTTCATTTCTGACCTTAATGTGTTATGTCACTCATCCCGCACTTTTAACCCATGGACCATTCATCCATCTGAGACTTGGTTTTGTCTCCTTCTTTTTTCCTGTTTTCTCCTATTTATTAATATTTTTATGGGCTGCAATATGGATTCATGCAGTTAGGTATATGTGCCATTACAAGTGGGTATTATTGTTTTTAGGCACTGTGCATCATGTGGTCGCCTCTTGGTAGTCATCTGTTGTGATGATGCACGTATGTTTTTTCCTCTATATTTTGGTAGTCGCAATGGAGAATTTATAGATTATGGTTAACAATTAACTATCAATGATCATATTACCGATATCCATTTTGGAGAATATTTACATTCTTCCTATGAAATTGACTAACAGCATGCAAAATTTGTTTACATTGCTATATTTATGAACACTATTAATAATTTTATCAGGTTTTTTATGATGAATATATGTCCATTTTCATGTTTATTTTCATTTTTATTACATATTTTTTCAGTGTATTTTTTTCTGTTTTATATTCCCTCTCTCCCTTTGCTCTTTCTTTAAATATTTTTATCAATTTACAATCACTTTGTCCGAATTGCATTGTCAAGACAACAGCCACCAACCTTCCCCTTGCTCCTCGGCTTGTGCTTCATCCACTTCTCTGTGCTCCAAGCCTTGCTTTGGATCTGTGCTCCACTGCAGCATTGCTCCACACAGATGGTTTACATTTCACCACTCTACAAGGTGCTATCACAGTGGTTCATGTTGCACAGCTGTTTCTTTTATGCAAGGCTTTTTAATTGTTGGATATCATCCATTTTATACCATGTTCAATAAATTGACTCATGATTTTATCTTACTGACTCCATCTAAGATTTTTTCGATATGAGGTGATCCAGATTAGCGCTTCTAGTTGTGGTTGCTTCTGAATGTATGTGCCTTTTTCACACCATACCTGGTGTGCTTAACCACATAGCTGCTGTTTGGTCCCTCTCACAATATCCTATACTGGTCCCAGTGTGATCCCTGTCCCAGTCCCCTGGTGCCAGACTTTTTGTTGTTGAGAAAAAGAGAGAAAAAGCACAGCCCAGAAAAAAAATTATACACTGGGGAAAAAAAAAATTTCCATTTTTTTCCAAAGCCGTTTTTTGTTTTTTTCTGGAAAAAATGTAAAAAAAAGTGGAATGCTCTTTTAAAATGATAAATAATATATCTATGATATGAAATTCGAACTATGTAACGTGAAGATTTCTAAAACTTTATGTAAAGTCTTAAATTATTTCAAGTTCTCTCAGCTGAAGACTAGCAAATCCTGAATACAACTTAACCACTTCAATACCAGACACCTTCCTGCCCAGGCCAATTTCCAGCTTTCAGCACTGTCGCAATTTGAATGACAATTGCGCAGTCATGCAACGCTGTACCCAAACAAATTTTTTATCATTTTGTTCCCACAAATAGAGCTTTCTTTTGGCGGTATTTGATCACCTCTGCAATTTTTATTTTTTGCGCAACAAATAAAAAAACACTATAAATTTTGAAAAAAACTAGTTTCTTTGTTTCTGTTACTTTTTTTGTAAATAAGTACGTTTTCATCTTCAATGATAGGCACTGATATGGCTGCACTGACAAGACGGCACTGATGGGCACCGATGAGGTGGCACCAATGAGTTGGCACTGATGAGGTGGCACTGACAGGCGGAACTGATGGGCACTGATAGGTGGCACTAATGGACACTGATGGGTGGCACTGATGACACTGATGGGTGGCACTGATGGGTGGCATTGCTGGGCATCCCTGTTTTGTAAATTGCCACAGAGGTGCCAGTCAGTGCCCATATTTTTTACATGTGGATGGTCATGGGAGATGTGCCTGGCCATCCACATGCTGGGGGCTTCCCTGGTGGTCCTGGGGGCCTCCCTGGTGGTCTAGTGTGGGCATCTGAGGGGGGGCTGCGCTGATAAACAATCAGCGCAGACCTCCCCTGTCAGGAGAGCCGCCGATCGGCTCTCCTCTACTCGCGTCTGTCAGGCTCTTTACCGAGATCGGTGTATCGGTGTGTCAAACTGACACACCGCATCACCGATCGCCATGATGCACACCCCCACAGGTACGCGGCGGCTGTTATCCTGCAGGGCATCATATGACGCCCAGTCAGGATAACTGAACCAATGCCCAGCTGCCATTCTGCTATAGGTTGGGCGGGAAGTGGTTAAGCAACACCGTACTTTCCAATGCAGCTCTCAAACAGAAAAATGTGTTTCTGCCACTAGGGGTCACTGCAGGGGAAATGAAATAAAGAAAATAGGGAGGAACCAGTGTTTGAGTTTTTCCGGGGGTCTCTGCCACATCCCATATATAAGGAAGAAAGCCAAAAGAGAGTATGTGCCCCAAGGGGGATATTATGGGCAGTACAACACCAGGAAATAATTATATGGTGCAAGAATAGAATACAGTAGTATTGTTTAAAAAGATTATCACAAAGTTTTTATTGTTTACAAAATATGCAAAATATCTACAAACATAGAATCAATATAAGATCAAAGAGATGGAGGAGACAACAATCAATTGTGATCTAACTGCTATAGTGTTGTAATAGATCATCCCAGTAGACCCAAGGGTCAGCTCACTGGAGTGAAAATAAAACAGCACAGGACACTCTACATGTTTCGGAATAACATAGAAAGACTCAGTTCTTTCTATAGTGTATGTTTCCTTCCTCAGGAGTTTCAAAGAAGCAGTTTTGATGTGTTTCTAAAAAGGGAAAAATATATATAAATGTGTATGAGTAAGTGTATGGCACCAACATATAACATAAAAAAAATCAGAGAATTTAAGAGACTGTTAACTTCCAACAAAGCACAAGGACATCTTAGGATCTCAATCTGAACAAACATGTATCTATGTATATATATATATATATATATATATATATATATATATATATATATATATATATATATATATATATATATATATATATATATATATATATATATATATATATATATACATACACACTCACAAAACATTTGTCTCTTCATTGTAAACATTGTACATAGACGTATTGAGAGATGGGCTCCCACAGCCTTGGGTCCAAGGGGTTAATTAGGTTTTCTAGTCACTGATACAAGCAGTAATTGTTATTGGAGAAGTAAGAAGAGAGATTTTGGGTACAATGCAGAATTTGGCTTTGGCGTTGACCCCAAAAAAGAAGGCAGGCCAGGGCTCACAAGAGCCACCACTGGTGGATGGACTTGGCATGTATCTAAAAAAATCAATAATAAGATTCTTCTTATCTTATGATAGAAAGAGAAGGAGAAGGGTTTTGGTTTATAGGCATGTGCCATCTTGCAAAGAAACAAATGTCAAAATAAGGCATGGATATTAAAAAAGGAAAAAGGAAGGGGTATTTGAGTTCAATAACTGACCTTTGGTGGTTCGCTGTAATGACACACACTGCAGGGAAAGCAGGCTCCTCTCAGCTATGTAGCAGAGGAGTGTGTGTGTTAAGTTGGTATTATATACCCTATGTATTACAAGGTGTGTGATCTGCACAGCCAGTCAGTAGCACAGGGGATGGAACAAGCTCAGGTGAGAATAATAGGCTTGACTTGGAAGCAATCAGGGAGATGTTGAGATGTTGAAGACAATCAGCTGTGTGTTTGAATGTAATAAAAAAAAAAGAGAGATGATGGGAGCCCCTCATAATGGGCACAGCAGGTGTGCAGAGCACAGAACCTCTCAAAAAGGACATGTCAGGGTGCAGACCCAGAAACATTGTGCAGGGATGGTGGAAAACACTATAATGGGCAAAGCAAGTGTGTACAACCAGGAACTCAGCATTGGGATGGTGGGAACCCCTCAAAATGGGTACAACCAATGTTTAGGCTAAGAAACTCAGCAGAGGCATGGTAGGAACCCCTCATAATGGGCACAACAGGTATTTGAGCTCAGAAACTCAGCAGAGGTATGGTAGGAGCCCCTCATAATGGGCACAACAGGTGTGCATACTCAGTAACTCAGCGAAGGAATGGTGGAAACCCCTAATGGACACAGCAGATGTACAGGCTCAGGAACTGCAGTGATCTTACATCGCATAGATAGTCTCAGGTGGGATTGTCTGTTTTTGTAAAGTGAAATTCAGAATTCTGGTGGAGCTATGGGCATAAAGGATATATATATAATTCAATCTAATGCAGCAGACCATTGCAATCACCCCAGCGGTGTTATATGGTTTTCCCCAACCCCTGTAACTGTCACTTTTTGCTTGATCTGCATGTAAACGAATAGAAAATATAAATAATGCAACAATGGCATGCATACAGTATACTGAATACTATTATTACAGGTATTAACCCCATACAGTTACCAGAGTACAATATCTTTTAATATCTTTCCTTATAATAGGCCTTTAGAATGACAGCCAGTAGTTTCCCTTGAAGGGATTGCTACACAGGTTGCCAGAAAATATTTCCCACCTACCCATCCACCATGTCATCTTGGGACAGCTCGTCGGGCACATGTGCAGCAGCACTGCTAGAGGAATGCCTCCGTCCCCAGGATAGGGAATCAGAGGCCTTTCCGTGTCGGGGAACACCGACGAGCGATCCTGGCGAGGACAACATCAGAAGCCACATAGTTTTAGACCCAAATATAAAAAAGTTATAACAAAAGAAGCTTGTATTCAAACGTAATAGAATATAATGAATAGAGGAAAAGGTTATTAATTACAGAAGCCTGATCAGTATATCCTGGGCTGTCCGGATGTGGGAGTCTCATCTTTACAGTGGGGGTACAGATGATGATCCCTAAAAAGGAAAAAGCAATCACAAACGTTTATGATTCCTATAGATATTACAATACAGATGTACATTAGAGAGAGACAAATGAATTTGATAAAAATCAAGGTAAGCATATTATGTTCAACAGTATGATAGAGTATTGGATATCCGCTTTATCTAGGAGCATTTTTATTATATCAAGGATAAACATCAAATATAGACCCAAATCAAAGCTATTAAATGACATAATGAGAATAAGATAATTAGACAAAAAATACATGACAAAAACCAAAAAGAGGGAGACAAAAAGGAGTAAGAAGGGAAAGGAAAAAAGGAAGGAAAGAAGGAGGGAAGGAAAAAGAACAGATGGCAAGCAATGCAGAAGACTTCTTTATAATTCCTTGTCATAGCCTCCTGTAGAGAAACCCGGAAGAAATGGTTTCAAGTTGAAGGCTTCATTCAGGCCTGGTGGCATTGTCGCGTTAAGTCTAGATATCCAGCGGAGTTCCCGTTGTAGGGGACTACAACGATCCAATACTAGTACAGAAATTTTGGGACAAATGCCACCATGTACCTGAGCTACGTGTCTGCCCAAGGGGAGGTCAGGGGAAATGCTCCCATTAAGTTTGCTTGTGGGCTCCATCTTGTACTTCCTACAGTTGGTTGATTTTTGGGATACAGATCATAGTCTCTTTCCTTTCAGGCCTTGATTGATATACTTTAAAACCTAGTAACAAATTTGAAACTAAAATTTAAAGACTAAGTTCATCTATATTACATAAATAATAAATACACGTGATTTTGCAGGTAAAAAATTGAAATTTTAGTGTTTTTTTCTTTACACTTGAGCCTGCAAATCACTGCATCCATGATCAGGGGATTGCAGGTCCAATGTCTGGGTCCTGCAGATACTCGACACAGCTATCTGCCCATACCTCTATACAGGCAGACAGTTATTGAACTGCAGGAATAGGGATGAGCCGAACAACCCCCTGTTTGGTTCGCACCAGAACTTGTGAACAGGCAAAAAATTAGTTTGAACACGCGAACACCGTTAAAGTCTATGGGACACGAACATGAATAATCAAAAGTGCTAATTTTAAAGGCTTATATGCAAGTTATTGTCATAAAAAGTGTTTGGGGACCCGGGTCCTGCCCCAGGGGACAAGATCAATGCAAAAAAAAGCTTTAAAAACGTCCGTTTTTTTGGGAGCAGTGATTTTAATAATTCTTAAAGTGAAACAATAAAAGTGTCTGACATCACCACAAATCACTACAATAGTAAATGACATAATTGATGCAAACGAGGAAAGAGAAGAAGAAAGACACTGGATGCGTGCAAAAATTGCAGACCTCGAGGATTGCTCAAGGCGAAACAATTTAAAATTGAGAGGGGTGCCTGAAAATGTGCCAGCCCAAGACCTCAAGCAGTATGCCATAGAGCTTTTTCATTCACTTGTGCCAGAATTAACCCCATTAGAGCTCACAATAGATCGTATACACCGTATACCTAAACCCTTTTTTCTCAATTTCGTACCTGGGGAGTGTCTATAGTATGCCTGTAAAGGGGTGCATGTTTCCCTTGTTTAGAACAGTCTGACAGCAAAATGACATTTCAAAGGAAAAAAACTCATTTAAACTACTCGTGGCTATTAATGAATTGCCGGTCTGACAATACACATAAAAGTTCATTGATAAAAACGGCATGGGAATTCCCCACAGGGGAACCCCGAAAAATTTAAAAAAAAAATGACGTGGGGGGTCCCCCTAAATTCCATACCAGGCCCTTCAGGTCTGGTATGGATATTAAGGGGAACCCCGGCCAAAATGAAAAAAAAAAAATGGCGTGGGGTCTCCCTCAAAATCTATACCAGGCCCTTCAGGTCTGGTATGGATTTTAAGGGGAACCCCGTGCCAAAATAAAAAAATGACATGGGGTCCCCCCAAAAATCCATACCAGACCCTCATCCGAGCACGCAACCTGGCAGGCCGCAGGAAAAGAAGGGGGGAACGAGAGAGCAGCCCCCCTCCTGAACCGTACCAGGCCACATGCCCTCAACATTGGAAGGGTGCTTTGGGGTAGCCCCCCAAAACACCTTGTCCCCATGTTGATGAGGACAAGGGCCTCATCCCCACAACCCTGGCTTGTGGTTGTGGGGGTCTGTGGGTGGGGGGCTTATCGGAATCTGGAAGCCCCCTTTAACAAAGGGACCCCAGATCCTGGCCCCCCCCTGTGTGAAATGGTAAGGGGGGTACAAAAGTACCCCTACTATTTCACTAAAAAACTGTCAAAAATGTTAAAAATGACAAGAGACCGTTTTTGACAATTCCTTTATTTAAATGCTTCTTGTTAAAGGGTGCTTCCAGATTCCGATAAGCCCCCGCCCGCAGACCCCCATAACCACCGGCCAGGGTTGTGGGGATGAGGCCCTTGTCCTCATCAACATGGGGACAAGGTGTTTTGGGGGCTACCGCAAAGCACCCTCCCAATGTTGAGGGCATGTGGCCTGGTACGGTTCAGGAGGGAGGCTGCTCTCTCGTCCCCCCTCTTTTCCTGCAGCCTGCCAGGTTGCGTGCTTGGATAAGGGTCTGGTATGGATTTTTGGGGGGACCCCACGCCATTTTTTTTATTTTGGCACGGGGTTCCCCTTAAAATCCATACCAGACCTGAAGGGTCTGGTATAGATTTTGAGGGAGACCCCACGCCATTTTTTTTTTTCATTTTGGCCGGGGTTCCCCTGTGGGGAATTCCCATGCCGTTTTTATCAATGAACTTTTATGTGTATTGTCGGACCGGCAATTCATTAATAGCCGCGAGTAGTTTAAATGACTTTTTTTCCTTTGAAATGTCATTTTGCTGTCAGACTGTTCTAAACACGGGAAACTTGCGCCCCTTTACAGGCATACTATAGACACCCCTCAGGTACGAAATTTAAAGGGATATTACACTTTTATTGTTTCACTTTAAGCATTATTAAAATCACTGCTCCCAAAAAAAGACTGTTTTTAAAACTTTTTTTTGCATTGATCCATGTCCCCTGGGGCAGGACCTAGGTCCCCAAACACTGTTTATGACAATACCATGAATATAAGCCTTTAAAATTAGCACTTTTGATTTCTCCCATAGACTTTTAAAGAGTGTTCCGCAGCATTTGAATTTGCTGCGAACACCCCAAATTGTTCGTTGTTTGGCGAACTTGCGAACAGCCAATGTTCGAGTCGAACATGAGTTCGACTCGAACTCGAAGCTCATCCCTATGCAGGAATAGTCAATGAACTATGAGGGTGCTGATTAGCATACTAATAGTTAATTGAGAAGTACAAATCATTGTCTTTGGTGGAAGTTGGGACTTGTAGTCTCTTCATTCACAGGTCTCTGTGAATGAATGACATTGCTGGGTGAGCAGAACCCCGTGGAGATATGCTGTTTTCAAAATGTGACAGCGGCTGCAGGGAGAAGAACCCTCATCCACTGTCACAGGGAAGGGGGCCAGGGGGTGTGGTGGGGGTGCAGAACATGTTGCACCCTAAATATGGATGTAATATGTAACATGTTCAGAAGGTGAACTTGGCCTTTAACAAGTTTTACAAGTACATTTATATAGTTACTGATACATAGGAATGCGGGATACTTAAATCTTTTTTAAGGATCAATGTATTTAAAGAAAACCTGTCATAACCGAAATGCAGGGAATTCTATTCTGACTCTTTCTGGTTTGCTAACCCAAAGCATATATGCAGGTCTATACTACTTACTTCACTAACTTCACTATAACTTTACATATGGCCTGCTAATTCCAGGTCAAAATATTGTAGCCCGAAGCATATAGACATCTGGAAGGAATAGGTTAGCAAAGGCCACTCACATGTGTATCTCATGATCAACATATTCAATTTTTGTATGGAACTCATCTAAACTGATATCACTTCATAAAATCAAAGCTACATTTGCAAAAATTTGATTCCATACATTTTGTTTTTCTTTATTGCAATGAATGAATACACTACTGGAAATCATACACGACACAATCATAAAGTAGGATTTTTTTTAAGTACATAATGTAAGTGCATTGCAGAATGTAAGTGCTTTTTGGAAAACCCACTGTAAATCTTTGGAGAAACAGCTGACTAATTCAGCAAAAGTGCATATACACAGCTGTGTCACATTTTCCTGGCACTGCCCCAAACGTAAAGCTCATGCTGTTATCCTAAAATCAACACCTTTTCTGATGTGCCTGTGTTGGCAGAGAAAAAAATATACTGCCAGGTGTTTCAACACATCCAAAGGCCTGTTGCAGTTAGAATACTGATGCTTGGAGGCATAATTGGATTTTGAGATATTTTAAGCTATAGTGTAAGATGTGTTCTATGTCTCTTTCACATGCTAATACATTTATTTTCCTTTGCCAAGAAGACATTGAATTGTTAAGCTATCTTGCCCTCCAGAAAACTGTACATTCTGTGACCTAACTTAATAACCTCTTCATTTATTGATGGTTGGGAACATGTTTAGTATTATTTTTCAGGAGAAAAATAAAAGAATACAATTTTCATACTTTACAATAACCATTAAATAATGAAATAGCAAAGTTGAAAAGAGGTTCATTTTAAAACCAAGACTAAAACCAATTTAACACACCTAGATAAATATCAGAACAATTTAAAGTACATGATAAAAAAAAATCGGTTGACTCTATGGGCAATTTATTTGATCCCTTTCAAATCCCAGCTGCAAGGTTCTCATATGATATAATACATTTTGGTATATCCAAAAAAGAGCTTAAACTTAAATGGTACTAGATAGGGATGTCCTCTTTTCCCATATTTGTCATTTTAACTTTAGAGCCCCTTATCAGAAAAATAAATAAAAATTAATCGATATGTGATTTTCCAGCAGTAGGGAGAGAATTTAAGACAGCTGCTTATGCATATGACCTACTGTTTTTTAACACATCCTCATACATTAATTCAAAAACGTATTAGAGGATTTTCAAAACTTTGGCTTTATCTCAACCATGAAGATAAAAAATAATAAATCAGAGGCATTGAACAGAAATAGTCAATTCTAAAAAAGAAAAACAAACCTGTTTTTTCAAATGGGAGTTAAAGGCTCTGAAATATTTAAGCATTTGGCTCACTTCGAACCTGGATGACTCATATAGACCAATCTTCTTACCTCTGCTATGAAATATATATATTTTTTTTGGGGGGGCAATGAGAATGTCTGAGATATCTGAAAGAATTTGGAAGATTTTCCACCAGAAGCTGCATATAATCCTATAGGACCACAGTATATGAAACAAAGTACCCGTTAGGCCGCAGCCTCTCAGGCATAAGTAAGAACAATCAGGATATAGGTTAGCCAACTTGTAAGGTGTAAGGTACCATCTTGTGCTAATTTTCACGGTTAGTTCCCAATAGGTTACAGAATCAGTATTGTTATAAGAATAGCATATAGCATGCTGCCATTGAGTGCCAGTAAAAGATGAGTTAAACACTCTCGCATTTGAGCATAGATTTACTCTTAAGAAACTCAGCTTTATCGTGTAATAAATTATACAGTATCAATATGCCTTTCTGGGGTAACTCATTACATCTTAGGACTTGCCCTACTTTAGGATGGAGGTAAATCATGGGGATTGGAGAAGATGCTAAATGCATAATAGAGTGAAATGGGCTGTGCAGGGTAAGTGAAATCTACTAATGACATTCTCTGGACAATCTAATTTACTGTCGGTAAGAAGCTCCTCAACCCATTTGACGCCATAGTGACTCCAGGTGCTGACGCGCAAAATTAGGATCAGGATTTCCAATGTGTTTATAGAGAAACATACTACATTGGAATGGTCAGATGATTGGGCAGATTGAGTGTACATTCTCCAAGCCAGGATGGACACTTTGGTGGTAGTGAGCAAATCAGTAGTTTGGATTAACTGCCAAAGATTTACAAGTAGCAGATGCTCCAAAGAGGTAGTTTTGGTGAGGTGCTTCTCAATGTCGACCCATAAGGGGGTTTTGTGGAAAACCAGTTCCAGTACTTCAGTTAGTGTGAATGCAGTAAGATAGTCGGTAACATTAATCATTCCCATGCCACCAACCTCTCTATGTTTGATCAGTAGGGTGTGGGAGCATCTGACTCTTTTACCTTGCCAAATGTTTTGCTATGAAATATTAAATCAGACTTGAAAACTTGGTTTGGAAGAGCTCAAATTATTAAAATGACAATACTTCCTAGACTTTTGTATAGTATGCATGGTCTTCAGATTGTTTTTTTCTAACTATTACAGCATATTCAGCACCAGTAAAACAACACTCACTTATTGGTGCTACACTCCAGGTGTCCCATACTGGAGGATAACATAACTACCTACAACACTAGGCGCTCTCACAACAATAGCCAACAACCCAGAATTTGTTCCAGGTCTGCATAACAGATTGATACTTGTCACATCAAATGGCTTCCCCTTTTAAGTGCAAAAAAAGATCAATGTGCATAAAACCATATGCCCTGAATGCATATTAAATAAATATAAATAGTATCACTCTATATAAGGCAACAATATAGTTGAAGAAAGTGTCCATATAAATTCATATAGTGCAAATGAACATAATAATTGAAACTAAAATAATCAAGTGCAAAGTCTGCATAAAATGTGTAAAAGATAAGACTAAATGGTTCATTAAGTACAAAGTCCTCATATGTTATATATTGAGTCCAATTCCTCAATATGAGGAGAAATGGGTGAAAAAAACATGTTGAAAGGTGATTCCACCACCACCAAGAGGGTAAAAGGTGAATCTATCCTTGGGGTGCACAACACACAGGAGTATGTTAGGGACCCTTACCAGATGGAGTGGACCTCCTATTTGTAGCAAGGTCGTCAGCGCCTGCAGATATAACCCTCTGCAGTGTCTTTGCATCGATCCGGGATGTCAATATTTCCAGATGCCTCTTGCAATGCCAGACTTCCGTCTGCTGTACAGAGAGAACCGCTCACTAGTAAAGGAAGCCGGGACACTCACCCAGCATCAGAACGGGCCACTTGAGAGTAGGGATGAGCCGAACACCCCCCGGTTCGGTTCGCACCAGAACCTGCGAACGGACCGAAAGTTCGCACGAACGTTAGAACCCCATTGACGTCTATGGGACTCGAATGTTCGAAATCAAAAGTGCTCATTTTAAAGGCTAATTTGCATGGTATTGTCCTAAAAAGGGTTTGGGGACCCGGGTCCTACCCCAGGGGACATGTATCAATGCAAAAAAAACTTTTAAAAACGGCCGTTTTTTTCGGGAGCAGTGATTTTAATGATGCTTAAAGTAAAAATAAAAAAGTGAAATATTCCTTTAAATATCGTACCTGAGGGGTGTCTATAGTATGCCTGTAAAGTGACGCGTGTTTCCCGTGTTTAGAACAGTCCCTGCACCAAATGTCATTTTTAAAGGAAAAAATCTCATTTAAAACTGCTTGCGGGTTTAATGTAATGTCGGGTCCTGGCAATATGGATGAAAATCAGTGAGACAAACGGCATGGGTACCCCCCAGTCCATTACCAGGCCCTTTGGGTCTTGTATGGATATTAAGGGGAACCCCGCACCCAAATTAAAATAAGGAAAGGTGTGGGGCCACCAGGCCCTATATACTCTGAACAGCAGTATACAGGCTGTAGGTTTGTTGTTAAGTAGAATCTCTTTGTAATTTTGAACGGGTACATTTTTAACGTGTTTAGCTCCAGCCAAAAAATCTTTTTTAAGCTTTTTGGAAAACATAGGGAAGGGTTATCACCCCTGTGACATTTGTTTTGCTGTCTTTCCTCCTCTTCAGAAGATTTCACCTCACTTTTTGTCCCAATGGATTGGAAAGCATCAGTGGAAAGGAGAAATGTTTTTCCCATATTAACTCTTACAGGAGAGAATTTCCCTTCCTAGGGGTAGATTTATTCTCACTTCCTGTTGTCTCCTTCCGTTTGCAAGTAGGAGTCGTTTGTAAGTTAGTTGTTTGAAAGTAGGGTCCTGCCCTATATACTCAGCAGAAATTTGGGCCTTAGGTGTTGCTGTGGCCACAACACTGTAAGCCCTCACGGGGCTCTGCTGTGAAATATTAGATCAAGAATTGTAATTACATGCCCCTGTTGAACAGGAGCTGAAAAATTAGGCCTTAGGCACTGGTGCTGGTGCCACAACACTGCAACCCCTCACAGACACTCTAGTTGGAATGCAGGAACGAGCCCTGCTGCAAAGTATTGCATCAAAAATTGTAATTACATGCCCCTGTTAAACAAGGGCTGAAAAATTGGGCCTTAGGCACTGGTGCTGGTGCCACAACACTGCAACCCCTCACAGACACTCTAGTTGGAATGCAGGAACGAGCCCTGCTGCAAAGTATTACATCAAAAATCGTAATTACACGCCCCTGTTAAACAGGGGCTGAAAAATTGTGCCTTAGGCACTGGTGGTGGCACCCAGAACCAAAAATGTTCTTACAAGCTATCAGCGTGATGATTGAGGAGGAAGAGGATAATTACTCAGGGATAGTCACTCAGCATCAGCATAGGCAGTCTTTGAAGGGATCTGAGATTTCAAAAAAAATTATTCGGTTACATCAGCATCAGGTGCTTAGTAGCTGGTGGTGATCCAAGACTCATTCATTTTTATGAAGGTCAGTCGATCGACCGAGTCAGTGGACAGACGCACCCTGTGATCGGTTACCACGCCTCCAGCAGCACTGAATGTGCGTTTCGAAAGAACGCTGGATGCAGGACAGGCCAGTAGCTCAATTGCATACTGTGCAAGCTCTGGCCAGTGATCCATCCTCTGGCCAGTAACCCAGAGGATTTTCGGTGGGAAAGGTGTCCAAGTCTGATCTTGCCCCTAGGTATTCCTGCACCATGTAAAACAGACGCTGGCGATGGTTGCTGGAACCGATCATACCTTGGGGCTGCGGACCAAAAAATTGTCTGAACGCATCGGTCAGACGGCCACCTTCTCCACCGCTCCTTCTTTGACTGACCGAAGCCTCAGCAACACGTTGTCCAGAAACAGGAGTTTGTAACCTCCCAGTCTCTGGGAACGCGTTGCACAGACCTTTCTGCAAGGCCTCCCGAAGATGTTTCATCCTCTGCTCCCTCTTCAATGGCAAGATAAGGTCCGCAACCTTACCCTTGTAACGTGGATCAAGGAGGGTTGCCAGCCAGTATTGGTCCTTCTCCTTGATACCACGAATACGAGGATCCTTACGCAGGCTTTGCAGGATCAGGGAGGCCATGCAGCGTAGGTTTGCTGAGGCATTCGGTCCGGAGTCCTCTGGGTCACTAAGGACGACATGGTCCGCAGCCACCTCCTCCCAGCCACGTACAAGTCCATGTGTTTCTTGGGACTGATCCCTTAAAGACTGCTGCTGATGCTGAGTGCCAGGCTCCACCTCCATACTGACACAATCTTCCTCCTCCTCCTCCTCCTCTTCCTCCTCGTCCTCTTCCTGTGTGATCGGCGGGCACGCAGGAACACTGTCTGGATAAAGGGGGCCTTGAGAGCTAAGGAAGTCCTCCTCTTCCTGCCTCTGTTCTGCCTCAAGTGCCCTGTCCATTATTCCACGCAGCGTGTGCTCCAACAGGTGGACAAGGGGGACAGTGTCACTGATGCATGCACTGTCACTGCTCACCATCCTTGTGGCCTCCTCAAATGGTGACAGGACAGTGCATGCATCCCTGATCATGGCCCACTGGCGTGGGGAAAAAAAACCAAGCTCCCCTGACCCTGTCCTGGTGCCATAGTCGCACAGGTACTCATTGATGGCCCTCTGCTGCATGTGCAGCCGCTGCAGCATGGCCAACGTTGAGTTCCACCTGGTGGGCATGTCACAGATTAGGCGGTTCTTGGGCAGGTTAAACTCCTTTTGGAGGTCCGTCAGCCGAGCACTGGCATTATATGACCGGCGGAAATGCACACAGACTTTCCTGGCCTGCCTCAGGACATCCTGTAAGCCCGGGTACCTGCCCAAGAACCGCTGCACCACCAAGTTAAGGACGTGAGCCAAACAGGGCACATGGGTCATTTGTCCCTGTCGGAGGGCAGAGAGGAGGTTGGTGCCATTGTCGCAAACCACCATTCCTGCCTTAAGTTGGCGTGGCGTCAACCACCTCTGAACCTGCCCCTGCAGAGCTGACAGAACCTCTGCCCCAGTGTGGCTCCTGTCCCCCAAGCACACCAGCTCAAGCACCGCATGGCATCTTTTGGCCTGCATACTTGCGTAGCCCCTTGAACGACTACGGAGCACCGCTGGTTCCGAGGAAGAGGCCATGGAGGAAGAAGAAGAGGATGGGCTGGAGGAGAGAGGTGTGTCACAATCATTAGCATTTTAGAGGCGTGGTGGCGGAACAACCTCCAACACTACTGCACCTTGTCCTGCATCCTTCCCAGCTGCCAGCAGAGTCACCAAATGCGCCGTGAAACTTAGGTAACGTCCCTGTCCATGCCTGCTGGACCATGAGTCAGCGGTAATATGCACCTTACCGCTGACCGCCCTCTCCAGCGAGGCATGGACATTGCCTTCCACATGCTGGTAGAGAGCCGGAATTGCCTTCCGTGAGAAAAAGTGGCGTTTGGGTACCTGCCACTGAGGAACCGCACATTCCACAAACTCACGGAAGGGGGCAGAGTCTACCAACTGAAAAGGCAGCAGTTGAAGTGCTAGCAATTTTGCCAAGCTAGCATTCAACCGTTGGGCATGTGGATGGCTGGGAGCAAACTTCTTTCGGCGGTGCAGCAGCTGGGGCAGGGAAATTTGCCTGGTACAATCTGACATCGGTGTACCAAAATCAGATTGCCCACAAGTACGTGGCTGTGACACACCTAATTCTACACCTTCATTCCTCTCAGTGCAGGTCTCAGAGAGGACTGAAGGTCTAGTGGGGTTGGAAATCTCAGCTGATGAGGAGCAAGCAGAGGTCCTCTTTGTTCTTTGGTGTGGGTCTTTTAGATACGCTTTCCAACGAACTGCATGGCAGGTCAACATATGTCTGGTCAAGCATGTGGTACCCAAGCGGGAGATGTTTTGGCCACGCGAGATACGCTTGAGACATATGTTGCAAATAGCAGCGGTGCGATCTGATGCACTCGTCTCAAAAAAGGCCCACACCAAAGAACTTTTTGAATAACGCGCAGAGACTGCAGTGCCCTGCACATGTGGAGCTTTGGGGTGTGATGCAGTCAATGTGCTGCCCTTAGGCTGGCCCCTGGAGGGCATCCTGCCTCGTTGGTGATGTGCCGCCTCCTCCTCCTCCTCTCTCCTATCAGGCACCCACGTTGAGTCAGTGACCTCATCATCCCCTCCCTCCTCATCACTGGAGCAAACCTGGCAGTATGCTGCAGCAGGGGGAGCATGACTGCCAGATTGCTGTCCTTCTTGGGCACCCCCTCTGTCCATGCTCGTGTTATTGCCTTCATCGAGCTCAGTATCATCATCAGAGCCTTCCAAACGCTGGGCATCCTCCTGGAGCATGTACCCAACACTGTGGTCAAACAGTTCGAGGGACTCCTCAGGAGGACATGGTGGGGCTAGGGAAGGAGTCACTGATGACATTGAGCCAAGGGAAGAGGCCGCTGCTTTGCCAGACAAAGTACCCTGGGCATGGGTGAGAGAGGATGAGGAGGATGAGGACGGCTTGGTCATCCACTCGACCAAGTCTTCCGCATGTTGCGGCTCAACATGGCCAGCTGCCGAAAAAAAGGCCAAGCGTGTCCCATGGCCACGTGCTGATGAGGATGCACCGTCTCCACGACCAGCACTAGACACAGAGCCTGCTTGCCCTCTCTTATTGGCTTGTGACTGTCTGCCTCTCCTTCTTGGCCTTCCAGACATACTAATGGCCTGTAGCTGCACTAAGCTGGGATATATATATATATATATATATATATATATATGTACTGATACTGCAGCTAGCAAAATCAACTGCCTGCCTGTAGTATGAGAACACCACCAACCTTCTACAGGTAGCTTTAGCTGAACACTGTGAGGTGGACGCACCCCACTAACTTGTAGGTTTAGCTGAACACTGTGAGCAGGGCGCACCCCACTAACTTGTAGGTTTAGCAGAACACTGTGAGCAGGACGCACTGCACTAACTGTAAATAGTCTAGCTGCCTGACTGTGGTACTAATAGGATCAAAAGAACACCAGCAATTTTCTTTAAAATACTGTAACAAGACAAGCCTGCCTGTCAGTAAGAAGATAACAGGAACTGATCTAGCTGAACACTGTGAGCAGGACGCACCCCACTAGCTTGTAGGTTTAGCTGAACACTGTGAGGTGGACGCACCCCACTAACTTGTAGGTTTAGCTGAACACTGTGAGCAGGACGCACCCCACTAACTTGTAGGTTTAGCAGAACACTGTGAGCAGGACGCACTGCACTAACTGTAAATAGTCTAGCTGCCTGACTGTGGTACTAATAGGATCAAAAGAACACCAGCAATTTTCTTCAGGTAGCTGTATTTACTGTAACAAGACAAGCCTGCCTGTCAGTAAGAAGATAACAGGAACGGATCTAGCTGAACACTGTGAGCAGGACGCACCCCACTAGCTTGTAGGTTTAGCTGAACACTGTGAGGTGGACGCACCCCACTAACTTGTAGGTTTAGCTGAACACTGTGAGCAGGACGCACCCCACTAACTTGTAGGTTTAGCAGAACACTGTGAGCAGGACGCACTGCACTAACTGTAAATAGTCTAGCTGCCTGACTGTGGTACTAATAGGATCAAAAGAACACCAGCAATTTTCTTCAGGTAGCTGTATTTACTGTAACAAGACAAGCCTGCCTGTCAGTAAGAAGATAACAGGAACGGATCTAGCTGAACACTGTGAGCAGGACGCACCCCACTAGCTTGTAGGTTTAGCTGAACACTGTGAGGTGGACGCACCCCACTAACTTGTAGGTTTAGCTGAACACTGTGAGCAGGACGCACCCCACTAACTTGTAGGTTTAGCAGAACACTGTGAGCAGGACGCACTGCACTAACTGTAAATAGTCTAGCTGCCTGACTGTGGTACTAATAGGATCAAAACAACACCAGCAATTTTCTTCAGGTAGCTGTATTTACTGTAACAAGACAAGCCTGCCTGTCAGTAAGAAGATAACAGGAACGGATCTAGCTGAACACTGTGAGCAGGACGCACCCCACTAGCTTGTAGGTTTAGCTGAACACTGTGAGGTGGACGCACCCCACTAACTTGTAGGTTTAGCTGAACACTGTGAGCAGGACGCACCCCACTAACTTGTAGGTTTAGCAGAACACTGTGAGCAGGACGCACTGCACTAACTGTAAATAGTCTAGCTGCCTGACTGTGGTACTAATAGGATCAAAAGAACACCAGCAATTTTCTTCAGGTAGCTGTATTTACTGTAACAAGACAAGCCTGCCTGTCAGTAAGAAGATAACAGAAACGGATCTAGCTGAACACTGTGAGCAGGACGCACCCCACTAGCTTGTAGGTTTAGCTGAACACTGTGAGGTGGACGCACCCCACTAACTTGTAGGTTTAGCTGATCGCTGTGAGCAGGACGCACCCCACTAACTTGTAGGTTTAGCAGAACACTGTGAGCAGGACGCACTGCACTAACTGTAAATAGTCTAGCTGCCTGACTGTGGTACTAATAGGATCAAAAGAACACCAGCAATTTTCTTCAGGTAGCTGTATTTACTGTAACAAGACAAGCCTGCCTGTCAGTAAGAAGATAACAGAAACGGATCCAGTTGAACACTGTGAGCAGGACGCACCCCACTAGCTTGTAGGTTTAGCTGAACACTGTGAGGTGGACGCACCCCACTAACTTGTAGGTTTAGCTGAACACTGTGAGCAGGACGCACCCCACTAACTTGTAGGTTTAGCAGAACACTGTGAGCAGGACGCACTGCACTAACTGTAAATAGTCTAGCTGCCTGACTGTGGTACTAATAGGATCAAAAGAACACCAGCAATTTTCTTCAGGTAGCTGTATTTACTGTAACAAGACAAGCCTGCCTGTTAGTAAGAAGATAACAGAAACGGATCTAGCTGAACACTGTGAGCAGGACGCACCCCACTAGCTTGTAGGTTTAGCTGAACACTGTGAGGTGGACGCACCCCACTAACTTGTAGGTTTAGCTGAACACTGTGAGCAGGACGCACCCCACTTACTTGTAGGTTTAGCAGAACACTGTGGGCAGGACGCACTGCACTAACTGTAAATAGTCTAGCTGCCTGACTGTGGTACTAATAGGATCAAAACAACACCAGTAATTTTCTTTAAAATACTGTAACAAGACAAGCCTGCCTGTCAGTAAGAAGATAACAGGAACGGATCTAGCTGAACACTGTGAGCAGGACGCACTGCACTAAATGTAAATAGTCTAGCTGCCTGACTGTGGTACTAATAGGATCAAAAGAACACCAGTAATTTTCTTCAAAATACTGTAACAAGACAAGCCTGCCTGTCAGTAGGAATATAACAGGAACGGATCTAGCTGAACACTGTGAGCAGGACGCACTGCACTAAATGTAAATAGTCTAGAAGATAACAGGAACGGATCTAGCTAAACTGAATACAGTGTATATATATATATATATATATATATGCAACACCTGGGATGCATATATATATACACAATACACTTTAAGTGCAGCTACTGACTGACTGTCCTGCCTAATCTAGCTAACTCAAATGAAATGACACTGTCTCTCTCTCTCTCTAAGCACACCGGAACACACTGCACAGGGCCGCCGTGCAGGCGGCCTTATATAGTGTGGGGCGTGTACTAAATCCCCTGAGCCATAATTGGCCAAAGCCTCCTTGGCTTTGGCCAATTATGGCTCTCTGTTAAGGCGGCGCTGTGATTGGCCAAGCATGCGGGTCATAGTGCATGCTTGGCCAATCATCAGCAAGCAATGCACTGCAATGCCGCAGTGAATTATGGGCCGTGACGCGCCACACGAATTTGGCGCGAACGGCCCATATCGTTCGCAATTCGGCGAACGATCGAACAGCCGATGTTCGAGTCGAACATGGGTTCGACTCGAACACGAAGCTCATCCCTACTTGAGAGGATAAAAGAAATGGAGGGATCTCCAATAGTGTGTTATCCTTAACCACTGTTTATTAATAAAAAAATCGCATACAAAAATTTACAAAGAACATAAAAAAGGAGAAAAATGCCAGCAATAAAATTATAGTGATCACCTGTGCTTCTGGGGTCACGTATAGCCTAGTGACGTCAGTGTGTAGCTTAACCCTCGCCACTACGCTATACGTCACCCCGGAAGCATGGGTGATTGCTATAATTTTATTGCTGGCATTTATCTCCTTTTTTATGTTCTTTGTAAATTTTTGTATGCAAATGTTTTATTAATAAACAGTGGTTAAGGATAACACACTATTGGAGATCCCTCCATTTCTTTTATCCTCTCAAGTGGCCCGTTCTGATGCTGGGTGAGTGTCCCGGCTTCCTTTACTAGTGAGCGGTTCTCTCTGTACAGCAGACGGAAGTCTGGCATTGCAAGAGGCATCTGGAAATATTGACATCCTGGATCGATGCAAAGACACTGCAGAGGGTTATATCTGCAGGCGCTGACGACCTTGCTACAAATAGGAGGTCCACTCCATCTGGTAAGGGTCCCTAACATACTCCTGTGTGGTGTGCACCCCAAGGATAGATTCACCTTTTACCCTCTTGGTGGTGGTGAAATCACCTTTCAACATGTTTTTTTCACCCATTTCTCCTCATATTGAGGAATTGGACTCAATATATAACATATGAGGACTTTGTACTTAATGAACCATTTAGTCTTATCTTTTACACATTTTATGCAGACTTTGCACTTGATTATTTTAGTTTCAATAGTGGTTAAGGATAACATACTATTTATCCCTCCATTTCTTTTATCCTCTCATGTGGCCCGTTCCAGTGCTGGGTGAGTGTCCCGGCTTCCTTTACTAGCGAGTGGGTTCTCTCTGTACAGCAGACAGAAGTCTGGCAGTGCGAGTGAGGAGGCATCTGGAGATACTGACATCACGGACCGATGCAAAGACCCCGCAGAGGGTTATATCTGCAGGCGCTGATGACCTTGCTACAAATAGGAGGTCCACTCCATCTGGTAAGGGTCCCTAACATACTTCTGTGTGGTGTGCACCCCAAGGATAGATTCACTCTTTACCCTCTTGGCAGCAGTGGAATCACCTTTCAACTTGTTTTTTTCACCCATTTCTCCTCATATTGAGGAATTGCACTCAATATACAACATATAAGGACTTTGTACTTAACAAATGATTTAGTCTTATCTTTTACACATTTTATGCGGACTTTGCACTTAATGATTATTTTAGTTTAAATTATTATGTTCATTTGCACTATATGAATTTATATGGACACTTTCTTCAACTATATTGTTGTCTTATATAGAGTAATACTATTTATATTTATATAATATGCATTCAGGGCATATGGTTTTATGCACATTGTTCATTTTTTGCACTTTTTTCCATGGTTATCGCATGTTTATGTGTTACAGCTTTTTTCTTTATTGAATATTTTTTCAGTATTAATCACTATTAGCGTGGTATATGCCCCTTATTACCATCTTCCCCCTTTTAGTCTTTCATTGTGTACAAGCTGGTGTAATAAGAATTAAAGAAACTTTGCAAGAGGTGTGCAGTGGCCATCTGATTCCTCGATGGATGTACCTGCAGTTATATAATTATCTCACCAATCATAAACAAAATAATTTTTTTCCAAAGCTCCTACACAATTTGAAACACTTTGCCTTAAAGCTTCAGAAGTATCAAAAAACATTTTGTTGGTATATTTGTGGCTTCAAGAGAAAATCAATATGCAGAGTGATACCTTTAAATACCACTGAGAACAAACTCTTGGTATAAGTATCTAGACTGACCATTGGAAAAGTCCTGTATATTGGCACAAAAATGTTCCATTAGTACAAGACTCCAAGCGACCCCATATAAGATACTTACGCACTGGTATGCTACTCCTGACAAACTTTGCAGATGGTACCCACAAACTAGTGATCCATACTGGAGATGTAAACAAAGCAGAGGCACAATGTTTCACATTTGGTGGCAATGCACCTTAATTACTGTGTTTTAGAAACAGGTTTGTGACCTCATTCTGAAAATTACAGAGACCATTCTGAAGCTTGATGCTGCTTGTTGTTTACTCTACATTTCATCTTATTCTCTCCACTGATACAAAGCTCTCTTGTGAAAACATATGCTAAACTCAGCTAAATCCCTGATTCCTCAGTTCTGGAAAACCACCTATGTTCCATCTGTTAAGGAATGATTTTATGGGATTGACCATATTCAATCCATGGAGGAGGCACTAGCAATGTCAAAAAAACACTTGACTTAATATCACCTTCCTGGTTTATTTGTATTTACTCTGATGAATACAAATTGCTAATGGGTACCTGAGGTGATACCTGTTGACAGTGTTTCAATGTATTGATCCTCAGTTTTACCTGTACAGATGATCCTTGTGTATTTACTGTATTAGTATTAAACTAGTCTCAAGGGCCTAATGTTACTATACCTATTTGACCTATACTCTTGTCTACTCAAAAATCATTCACTTAAATATTTATGTATTTTTTTTCTAATCTTTGTCTTCTGTTTTGTTGATTCATTGATTGGACTCTAAGTGAACTGCTACAGGGACTTCCATAATAACTCCCTTTTGCTAAAAATGTAGCTGCTTTATATCTTGTTAATTGTGATTGTATGATATGATATCCGGACACCTATATAATTTTATGATACAAACCATACTCTGTTCCAATCATTACATGACTTCTTTGGACAAATTTGTCCACTTCTACTCCTCGTTGTATTTTACTACATACTGTGATTTATGTTGCCTTCAATAAAAATCCTACTGTAGAAAAAAGTTTTTTATTTAAAATCATTTATTTCAATAGAATAGAAATAAATCAAAAGCCTCATATACACATTAAGAATATTGGATGATCATCTTTTTTTTTTTACATGCTAGTATCATAACAAAAACCTATAGGTCACTAAAGTTATGAAAGTTCTCGTATGACAGAATACAACTTCAGAAGAGATGTATTGTATTCTCTTGTAATGTATACTTTCATTTCCAAAGATGTGTGGTCTTGGTCGCACATTTTTTTATGTACAAATGCCATACTAATTACACGAAAATCGTTTGTTCTGTAACTGTGCTAGAAAAATTTTCATGCTTGTCCCTTTGGATATTTTTGCATGAACTGTCGTGAACGGCTCTCAAAAGCTGTGTACTAATGATCAATACATTTTAGAAGATTTCTCTGAAAGTGGTCGATTTTCTCATCGTGTCCCATGGCTTTCAACCCTTAATCAAGGAGAGTGAAGTTCTGTTCCAAACACAATCCCTAAGTGTAAAACATACTGTACCCTGAACACTTTAAGTATAATTAAGGCTTCCTATTGAAAAAAAATGTACTATATATATATAGATAGATAGATATATAGATAGATATATATATCTACCTATATATATAGATATATATATATCTATGTATATATATCTATATATATAGATAGATATATCTATCTATATATATATCTATATATACATAGATATATATATATATATATATAGATATATATAAATATATATCTATATATATATATATATATATATATATATCTATATATATATATATATATATATACACTGAACAAAATTATAAATGCAACGCTTTTGTGTTTGCTCCTATTTATCATAAGCTGAACTCAAAGATCTATGACTTTTTCTATTTTTCTTTTTCTTTTTCAAAAGGCCTATTTCTCTCAAATATTAATCACAAATCTGTCTAAATCTGTGTTAGTGAGCACTTCTCCTTTGCCGAGATAATCCATCCACCTCACAGGTGTGGCATATCAAGATGCTTATTAGACTGCATGATTATTGATATATGATTACTGCATCAGGTTTGCCTTAGGCTGGCCACAATAAAATGCCACTTTAAAATGTGCAGTTTTACTGTATTGAGGGGGGGCGAGTCGGGGTGATCAGTATCTGTTGTGACCACCATTTGCCTCACGCAGTGCAGCACATTACCTTCGCATAGATTTGATCAGGTTGTTGATTGTGGCCTGTGGAAAGATGGTCCATTCCTCTTCAATGGCCGTGCAAAGTTGCTGAATATTGGCAGGAACTGGAACACGCTGTCATATACGCCGATCCAGAGCATCCCAAGCATGCTCAATGGATGACATGGCTATGCAAGAACTAGCATGTTTTCAGCTTCCAGGAATTGTGTACAGATCCTTGCAACATGGGGCTGTGCATTATCATGCTGCAACATGAGGTGATGGTCGTGGATGAATGGCACAACAATGGGCCTCAGGATCTCGTCACAGTATCTCTGTGCATTCAAAATGCCATCAATAAAATGCACCTGTGTTAGGTGTCCATAGCATACACCTGCCCATACCATAACCCCACTGCCACCATGGGCCACTCGATCCACAACATTGACATCAGCAAACCGCTCACCCACACGACACCATACACACTGTCTGCCATCTGCCCTGTACATTGAAAACAGGTAACACCTCTCCAAAGTGCCAGACACCATTTAATGTGAGCATTTGCCCACTTAAGTCAGTTACGAGGACGAACTGCAGTCAGGTTGAGACCCCGATAAGGACGATGAGCATGCAGATGAACTTCCCTGAGACGGTTTCTGACAGTTTGTGCAGAAATTCTTTGGTTATGCAAACCAATTGTTGCAGCAGCTGTCTGGGTGGCTGGTCTCAGATGATCTTGGAGGCAAAGATGCTGGATGTGGAGGTCCTGGGCTGGTGTGGTTACACATGGTCTGTGGTTGTGGGGCCGGTTGGATGTACTGCCGAATTCTCTGAAATTCCTTTGGAGACAGCTCTTGGTAGAGAAATGAACATTCAATTCAAGGCCAACAGCTCTGGTGGACATTCCCACAGTCAGCATGCCAATTGCACGCTCCCACAAAACTTGCGACATCTGTGGCATTGTGCTGTGTGATAAAACCGCACATTTTAAAGTGGCCTTTTATTGTGGACAGCCTAAGGCACACCTGTGCAATAATCATGCTGTCTAACCAGCATCTTGATATGCCACACCTGTGAGGTGGATGGATTATCTTGGCAAAGGAGAAGTGCTCACTAACACAGATTTAGACAGATTTGTGAACAATATTTGAGAGAAATTGGTCTTTTGTGTATATAGAAAAAGTCGTAGATCTTTGAGTTCAGCTCATGATAAATAGGGGCAAACACAAAAGTGTTGCATTTATAATTTTGCTCAGTATATATTATCTCACAAAAGTGAATACACCCTTCACATTTTTGTATATATTTTATTATATCTTTTCATGTGACAACACTGAAGAAATGGCACTTTGCTACAATGTAAAGTAGTAAGTGTACAGCTTGTATAACAGTGTAACACAGTGATCACAGGTCATTTAGTTTCAGTATAAATTACACAAATAGGAAACATAAGGGGAATACAAAGACACTGAATTTTCAACTTCAGCCAACTACTACTACTAAACTACGATCCTTGTTAGAAGATACTAAATGGGATAAAATCTTAGGAACAAAGAACACGGAGCAAAAATGGGTATGCTTTAAGAGCATATTAAATAAGGGTATTAGCCAGTGCATCCCAATGGGAAATAAATTTAAAAGAGCTTGTCAGGGAGATGACATGCACAGATGTGCATTAGCAGGTGCCTGTCTTGCCGGGCATAGGCTAAAGCCTATGCGCAGGAACATTAGCGCTAACAGTGAACACATATTAGCGATACGATATGTGAATGCGCAAAAATACACGCACATGTTAGCCATTAATGATGGCACCAAATGGCCTATATAAAGACAGCACTAGTGCAGCTGCTGTCTGATCTGCAGCTTTACCCTGTGTTCTGATCCTATGCCTGTATCTGATCCAGTATTTGACCCAGCTTTCTGACCACGCTGATGTCTCCAGTTCTGACCTTTGGCTTGCCTTGACCCTGATTATTCCTGCCTGTCTGCCTGATTTCCTGTTGCCAAACCCAGCTTGAACTCTGACCATTCTTTGCCTGCTGTTTGTGATAGACTGATCCTCCATGTATAACTTGGTTTGTCTGACTCTGCTCAAGTCTTTCTGCTTCCAGCCTGTGTAGCTCCAGTACTGCCATCCTGCATCTACAGCTTACCTGCATCCGCTGTCCTGCATCCACAGTATACCTGCATCCGCTGTTCCTGCTACCTTCTGCTGCTCAGCAATCCAGTCTGATCCTGCTACTCATCAGCTGCCACTACCGCTGCCAACTGAGGACTTTGCAGGTGCTCTTACCCCACTGTGCTCTCGCGGCCACTGTTGCAACTCCAGTGGTCCTTGAACTGGGGCTGTATGAGAGGTCTCCCTCTACTCGTCAGACTCTCCCAGATGGTACATAACAAAGCAAAAAAAAGTCCTGTGTGGCTTAACTCCAACGTAAGAATGTATATAAAAGCAAAGCAGATGGCCTTCAAAAAATACAAGGCTGAGGGATCATCATCAGTATTCCAACTTTACAAAGAATGCATCAAGAAATGTAAGGGTGTAATTAGAGCAGCTAAGATATAACACAAAATGCACATAGTGGAAGAGAATAAAAAAAATCCCTAGAAATTATTTAAGTACATAAATAGTAAGAAAGGGAGGTCAGATCATATTGGTCCCATAAAGAATGATGAAGGGAACCTGGTTACTAAGGATGGAGAGATGGCAAAGGTATTGAATTTTTTCTTCTCCTCAGTCTTCACGAGGGAATCGAGGGTCTTCAGTAACCAAAAGTGGAATGTTTATCCTCATGACACGTCACAGGAAGCACCCTCATGGCTCAACAGAGGACAGAATTAGAAGTAGACTTGAGAAACTTAACATTAATAAGTCACCAGGACCAGATGGCTTGCACCCAAGTGTCCTTAAGGAACTCAGTCAAGTAATTGGCAGCCATTGTTCCTAATTTTTACGAACAGTCTACTGACCAGAATGGTACCAGCTGATTGGAGAAAAGGCAATGTAGCACCAATATCTAAAAAAGAGCCAAGAGAAATCCCTGGGAATTACAGACCAGTTAGCCTAACATCAGTTGTATGCCAGCTCTTGGAGGGGATGATAAGGGACTATATACAAGAGTTTAGTAATGACAACTGTATCATTAGCAGTAATCAGCATGGATTCATGAAGAATTGTTCATTCTTGCCAAACCAATCTATTAACCTTCCATGAGGAGGTGAGCTGCCATCTAGATAAAGGAAGGCCCATAGACATTGTGTATCTGGATTTTGCAAAAGCATTTGATACAGTTCCCCATAAACATTTACTGTACAAAGTAAGGTCCATTGGCATGGACCATAGGTTGAGTACATGGATTGAAAACTGGCTACAGGGGCGAGTTCAGAGGATAGTGATAAATGGGGATTACTCTGAATGGTTTGGGGGGAGTGGAGTCCCCCAGGGTTCTGTCTTGGGACCAACCCTATTTAATTTATTCATAAATGACCTGGAGGATGGGATAAACAGCTCAATATCTGTATTTTCAGACAATACTAAGCTAAGCAGATCTGAACAAATTAATGGGATGGGCAACTACATGGCAAATAAGGTTTAATGTAGAACAATGTAAAATAGAGCATTTGGGTGGCAAAAATTATGAATGCAGAGAACCTCTGGGGGGAATCTAGGATGGAAAAGGACCTGGGGGTCCAAGTAGATGACAGGCTTAGCAATGGCATGCAATGCCAAGCTGCTGAAAGCAAAGCAAACAGAATATTGGCATGCATTAAAAAGGGGATTAACTCCATAGATAAAATGATAATTCTCCCACTCTACAAGACTCTGATCTGGCTGCACCTGGAGTATGCCATCCAGTTCTGGGCACCAGTCCTCAGGAAGGATGTGCTGGAACTGGAGAGAGTCCAGTGAAGGGCAACAAAACTAACAAAGGGACTGGAGGACATTAGTTATGAGGAAAGGTGACAAGCACTGAACGTATTCTCTCTGGAGAAGAGATGCTTGAGAGGAGATACAATTTCAACGTACAAATACGATACTGATGACAACACAATAGGGATAAAAATTTTCTGCGAAAGGGAATTTAATAAGACACTCGGCCATTCACTAAAATTAGAAGAAAAGCAGTTTAACCTTAAACTGCGTAGAGGGTTCTTTACTATAAGAGCGGTAAGGATGTGGAATTCTCTTCTGCAGGCAGTGGTTTCAGCAGGGAGCATCGATATTATCAAAAAACAATTAGATAAGCACCTGAATGACCACAACATACAGGGATATACAATGTAATACTAACATACAATCACATACAATGTCAAAATTGGGCCAAATTTTCCCTCCTGGTGTCATGTGATTCATTAGTGTTACAAGGTTTCAGGTGTGAATGGGGAGCAGGTGTGTTACATTTGGTGTTATTACTCTCACTCTCGCATACTGGTCACTGGAAGTTCAACATGGCACCTCATGGCAAAGAACTCACTGAGGATCTGAAAAAAAGAATTGTTGCTCTACATAAAGATGGCCTAGGCTATAAGAAGTTTACCAAGACCCTGAAACTGAGCTGCAGCATGGTGGCCAAGACCATACAGCGGTTTAACAGGACAGGTTCCACTCAGAACAGGCCTCGCCATGGTCGACCAAAGAAGTTGAGTGCACATGCTCAGCGTCATATCCAGAGGTTGTCTTTGGGAAATAGACGTATGAGTGCTGCCAGCATTGCTGCAGAGGTTGAAGGGGTGAGGGGTCAGCCTGTCAGTGCTCAGACCATATGCTGCACGCTGCATCAAATTGGTCTGCATGGCTGTTGTCCCAGAAGGAAACCTCTTCTAAAGACTATGCACAAGAAAGCCCGCAGTCTGCTGAAGACAAGCAGACTAAGGACATGGATTACTAGAACAATGTCCTGTGGTCTGATGAGACCAAGATAAACTTACTTGGTTCGGATGGTGTAAAGCGTGTGTGGTGGCAACCAGGTAAGGAGTACAAAGACAAGTGTGTCTTGCCTACAGTCAAGCATGGTGGTGGGAGTGTCATGGTCTGGGGCCGCATGAGTGCTGCCGGCACTAGGGACCTACAGTTCATTGAGGGGTCCATGAATGCCAACATGTACTGTGACATACTGAAGCCGATCCTGATCTCCTCCCTTCAGAGACTGGGTCGCAGGGAAGTTTTCCAACATGATAATGACCCCAAACACACCTCCAAGATGACCACTGCCTTGCTAAAGAAGCTAACGGTAAAGGAGATGGACTGGCCAAGCATGTCTCCAGTAGGGATGAGCCCAACACCACCCGGTTTGGTTCGCACCAGAACTTGCGAACAGGCAATAAATTTGTGCGAACACCGTTAAAGTTTATGGGACACGAACATGAAAAATCAAAAGTGCTAATTTTAAAGGCTTATATGCAAGCTATTGTCATAAAAAGTGTTTGGGGATCCAGATCCTGCCCCAGGGGACATGTATCAATGCAAAAAAAAGTTTTAAAAATGTCTGTTTTTTCAGGAGCAGTGATTTTAATAATGCTTAAAGTGAAACAATAAAAATGAAATATTCCTTTAAGTATCGTGCCTGGTGGGTATCCTTAGTATGCCTGTAAAGTAATGCATCTACCCCATGTTTAGAACAGTACCACAGCAAAATGACATTTGTAAAGGGAAAAAGTAATTCAAAGCTGCTTGCGGCTGTAATGAATTGTCAGATCCCGGCAATATAGATAAAAAATTATTGAACAAAAATGGCATGGGTCCCCCCCAGTCCATTACCAGGCCCTTTGGGTCTGGTATAAATATTAAGGAACCCCGCACCAAAATTTAAAAAAAAAATGCGTGGGGGTTCCCCCAAAATCCATACCAGACCCTTCAGGTCTGGTATGGATTTTAAAGGGAACCCCGAGGCAAAATGTAAAAAAAAATGGTGTGGGCGTCTCCCAAGATCCATACAAGACCCTTATCCGAGAGAGCGCCCCCCCTCCTGAACTGTACCAGGTCACATGCCCTCAACATGGGGAGGGTGTTTTGGGGTCCCTTCCAAAACACCTTGTCCCCATGTTGATGGGGACAAGGGCCTCATCCCCACAGCCCTTGCCTGGTGGTTCTGTGGGTCTGTGGGGGGGCTTATTTGAATATGGAAGCCCCCTTTAACAAGGGGACCCCCAGATCTTGGTCCCCACTTATGTGGATGGGTATCAGGTACATTATACCCCTACACATTACTACACTACTTTCTGCATTGACAGCTGTTATATAGATGAGGGCGGGGCCACCCGGTGATGTAAATAGGTGACCCCGTCCCCCTAAGACGTTATGTGACGACACAAGATGTCAGAGGGGGTGGGGTCAGCCGTTTACATCACCGGGTGGCCCTGCCCTCAGCTATATAACAGCTGTCAATGCAGAAAGCCTGCAATCAGTGGGAGCCTCCCATGGAGGCAGAGTTTTTTCCATTTTTTTTTTTTTTCGGTCCATCGGATGCTGTGATCGAAGATAAATGAACATAGTGGGATACTTTTTTTTTATAAAGGACTTGTCCCAAACTGTCTCCTGTCATTTTAACCATTTTGACACTTTTTTGGTGAATGGGTGAGGGTACAATGTACCTACCCATTATATATATATATATATATATATATATATATATATATATATATATATATATATATACTGTATTTACAGTATATGCTGAAGTACTTAATTTTAAGTGCATCTTGCCAATTAAGTTAACCTAATGTAGTGTTAAACCCAAAACCAAAAATGTAATCTATTGCAGCTTACAAATCAGTAGATTTGTTTTTTCTTTAGGCTTTTTCCTTCTTTTTTCACCTAGTGCTCTGACCAGTAACACACCTCCTGTATTAGGGTGCCTACACTCTGGATGAAGAAGCATAGAGACACATTTGGCACCTTTGGGCAGCAGCATTGACATTCTGGGGGTGGGGTAAAAGATGTATTAGCAGATTTAAATACACTAACACATTGAAGCCAAACTCCAGATAATACCTTATAAGCAGCTACAGCAACTGTTTTGGTTTTCTTTTGGAATAAAGGTTTTATGTAAATAAACAAAACATATAAAAGCTGATCATTGTAAGCACCCCTGCTAATGTTAAATTGTTTGTTACAGCCCTCTAACTTCTACATCTGCAGAACAGCTTGTTTTGTTACAAAACAAAAGACTTACTGGCAGGATCACTAGGTGAAAGTAAAAAAAAAATAAGGCCTAAAAAAGAAAAATAATGCAGCCATCACATTTAAGCTCTTGGTAAGCTAAAATATAATAAATGTTTGCTTTTTGGGTTAGTACTGCTTAACTTAGCTTCCTGCGTGGGCGTGGCAACAATGTTGCATTGTAATTAGCAATAAAAGTATACACATTATTATTACCAACACTATTTTTAAGCAACAATAAAAGCTTTTTAGGATGCTTAAACCCATTTATCCTGCTAATACAGTAATAGAAGATATAGTGTAAGCACACTTTAGATATACTACTCTGTTACTTTATATACCTTTCATTAACCACGAGACTCGGCTACACCTAAAATAATGGTTTATGTGTAATCTGCTTTAATATTTGGAACTTTTGTCTTGCCTTCTGAAATAAAAAAAAACTGTTTGAGAAAAAAAAACCTTTAAACTCTCCATCTTTACAGTCCACATTTCTGGATCTCAGTATCTGTAGTCATCACTTGTAGTCATCACAAGTCATCACTTGAAAGAAAAACGTGAGTATTTCTAATGCCACGTACACACGATCGGACTTTACGGCGCACTTTACGCTGGACTTTGTCGGCTAGGTCGCCGGACTTAAAAATAGACGGACTTGGACACACACGATCACTCCAAAAGTCCGCTGGTTTTGAACTCAGTGACGTACAGCACATACGATGGGACTATAAAAAGGAAGTTCAAGCCCCACTACGGCACTCTTTGGGCTCCTTCTGCTAATCTCATGTTTATCTCGTGTTAGTAGAAGTTTGGTTAGAGACGATTCACGCTTTTCACACTTCAGCTTATTTCAATCATTTTCTGTGGTTCAGTTTGTGCTTGTGAGGTTTGTATCTGCTTTTCAGTGCGTGTTGGTCAGTTCGTAACCTGCCTAGCAGGCAGTTCTGGTCCGCCCGTTCCTGATTTTCAGGTCGTTCTTTATAGGCCTTGCTGTTCTTCAGTGCATTTGTTATAAGTTTGTTTGTTTGACCAGCCGACCGTTTTGAAGCCAAGTCGCATGGACATACTCATTCTCGAGTTCGTGCTGCATGGGGACTTGGTGTTGGGGTTAATACTTTGACCCGAGTCCAGTCCATTAACAGGGCAAGGAGGAGTTCATGGATGAAGAATTGGTTGCGCCAGCGTGACCAATTCTCACATATGCCTTTGCTCCGTGAGATCCTTGAGAATAATCCTGAGGATTTCAGGAATTATCTCCGGATGACGGACCCCGTTTTTGAGCATCTGCTGGCTATGCTGACCCCCTATATCCCCTATATCCACAGGCAGGAGACCTGCATGGGGCAAGCCATCAGTGCGGAGCAGAGGCTAGTTGCCACTTTACGTTACTTGGCGACTGGGAGAAGTCTTCAGGACTTGAAGTTCTCGACAGGCATCTCCTGTGGATAATAATCCCAGAGACTTGTTCTGCCATCATTCAGGTCCTGCAGAAGGACTATATGAAGGTAAGTTTTAGCCTTTAACATTACATGATATGTATTAAATGTTTGCTAACGTATAGTCTAAATGTCCTCGTTACCTAATTACCATGCTTGGAATATGCTGTGAATGTCCCCTTTATCTTCATGCATGCCTGTTTTTTTAAATTAATCATTTTTTGCACTACATGCATATTTTCCTTCAATAACCTCCCCAACATGCAATCCTGGGTCCATATCTCTAGCCTATAGTCCCTTGAACAATGTATATTGTCAGCTCCATTGTACTGTTTGACCCTCCCCACCCCCCTCAAATGTTTGAAACTGTCATATGTGTTTATTAACCTAATTAGTACCCCTCCCCCACCCCCTCAAATGTTTGAAACTGTCAGGTGTGTTTATTAACCTAATTAGTACTCCTCCCCCACCCCCTCAAATGTTTGAAACTGTCAGGTGTGTTTATTAACCTTATTAGTAGCCCTCCCCCACCCCTTCAAATGTTTGAAAATGTCAGGTGTGTTTTTGACCCTAATTAGAACCCCTCCCCCACCCCCTCAAATGTTTGAAACTGTCAGGTGTGTTTTTGACCCTAATTAGAACCCTTCCCCCACCCCCTCAAATGTTTGAAACTGTCAGGTGTGTTTTTGACCCTAATTAGAACCCCTCCCCCACCCCCTCAAATGTTTGAAACTGTCAGGTGTGTTTATTAACCTAATTAGTACCCCTCTCCCATATTCAAATTGATCAATGGGCCATCAGAGGGGGTGAGTAATCTTATAAGTGGGCCTTATGTTTTTTAGAATAAAAATTACAAACACACATATTAATAATGTTCGACTGCTGTTGTTCAATAATGTTTTGTGTAATCTGATATCCAAGTTATGTTTAAAAGTACTTATCTTAATTTTTTTTTTTTCACTCCACAGTTTCCTTCCAGTACACAAGAATGGCAGACTGTGGCCTCCCAGTTCGCTGACCGTTGGGACTTTCCCAACTGTGTCGGGGCAATTGATGGGAAGCATGTCTGCATTGTGCCACCACCCCATTCGGGGTCTTATTTCTATAACTACAAGGGGTTCCATAGTGTAGTTTTGATGGCGGTGGTCTCAGCACATTTGGACTTTCTGTTTGTGGATGTGGGGAAGAACGGCCGGATGTCTGATGGAGGAGTCTTTGCACAGACCGAGCTGTGCCAGCATCTCCAGACTGGTGGCTTGGGATTGCCACCTGATGACCAGAATGTGGATGGACTCCCCTCAGTTTTTATCGCTGATGAAGCGTTTGCTCTCAGCGAGCACTTGATGAGGCCGTTCCCCCAAAGGACACTCAGTCCTGAGAGGAGGGTATTTAATTACCGGCTGGCCAGAGCAAGAAGAGTTGTGGAGAATGCCTTTGGGATTCTGGCCAGCCGGTTTCGTTTGTTCCTCTCAGCCATAAATCTGGTGGACTATAAAATTAATCATGTCATACTGGCTTGCTGCATACTCCATAATTTCTTAAGAAGACATTCATCTACATATATGACCTCTGTTGGGCCTGAGGCCGGACTTGTACTTGATCAGCCACTGACAGACCTGGAAATTGGCCGTATTGACTTGGCCCCCCAAACGGCACGTCAAGTGCATGACCGATATGTGAATTATTTTAATGGTCGGGGGGCCATTGCTATTCAACAAGAGCTATAATTTAAAAAAAAAAAATAAAAATACATTTTGGCTCAAATATCTTGCTTTTATTCTTGTTTGCATTTAGTTTTGTCTGTTTCCTAGTGCACTTGTAGTAGTGGCAAGTGCATTTACCTTTAGTTAATAAGGCCCTTTGTCACTGTAACCACACCAAAATTAGCAAAACATCTTATTGCTAAATAATCAGCCACACACATTGTAGTAGTAAAAACATTTTACTGTGTGCACATTGAAAGGTGCATTTTTTGGAACCTTTTTTTTTTTTTTTTTTAATTTTTTTTTTTTTGAAGGTTATTAAAGGCATATTTAAACAAAAATAGACCTTGTTTAAAAAATTACAATTCACAACAGTGTTTTGAAAAACATACAAAAAAATAAAAGAACTTACAAAGTTCAACATGTTAATAACGGTGCTGGTGATGTCACCCTTGTAAATCCTAAATTTTTCAGATGCTCAAAATTGTGTATTAAAAAAGGGTCAAGTCAACATGTGCTATCTCCCATAATGGGGGAGCAATGTACGTGTTTTGTGTGTGCAATCCCTTTGTTCCTCTCACCACAAAAAAATTTTGAGGATGAAGGGTTGCAAACACAAAACAAGTACATTGATATCCCCTGATGGAAGATAGCACATGATGACACACCGTGTGCATCAGCAAAAATATTTTTGAAGGAAAAAAATACAAAATTGGAAGAAGAAACAAACTTGACAAGGAAATGAAGAACATGATTGATGTTTTTAGGCAAAGCGTTATTATATTCTGCCCAAAACATCAATCATGTTCTTCATTTCCTGTTAAATGTCCAGGCGAATTTTCATGCTGTGAATTTGGTCACGCATTTGATCAATTTGGCCATTCCACAACATTATCTGGCCAATAAGTCTTTGGGCACTGTCTGTGCTGAATGGCTCTGCCGCTTGGCCTTCCACAACCAGAAGCTCACCTAAAATGTGAGTAAAAAAAAAGGGTTAAAATATGCACGCCTAAATACATTACCTTAAGCTGGGGTGTCACTCACTTGGTGGGGTTGAAAGCTCGCACACTTCCTCCACCTCTCCTTCCTCCAGCTCGTCGGGTGGGCGTGGTCTTGGGCTGGGGCTTGGGGTATCTTCAGCCTCAGGCTGGTGACTTGGGGGGGTCCTGGGATCCTTGGACTGTTGTCTGAGTCTTTTCTCCTCTATGATAATTCAACAAAAGGTATAGTTAAAACACAGTGATATTTTCGATTTTTCTAATTAATATGAAACGTTGGTTATGAGTTGTGGACAATTGCCTTTTTTTGTCCTCAAAAATTTAGAAGACAGGATGAACATTACCTCTGAACAACAATTCTAAACAATACACATTTTCATGCAAGTTTCACAGATGCAGACACCTCAATGATCTCCTATGTGTATTACCCCTCAAAAATGTAGTTATGGTCACATAGTACACTAGTGCTCGTGAGTCCAGATGTGGAACCAGCTGCTGTGTCCTGTCCTTACATTACACTGAATCATTTTTGATGAAGCATTATATTTTCAAACACATCTACACCACATCACCAAATTTTGGGAATACGACAAATTATCAAGACCTAAATGTATGTCCAACCCTGTACCATCGTATTTGGCAAAAAAATAACGTCTTTTTCTTTAGTATCATATGTATTTTACAAAGAACAGTCTTTACGAACGATCCTGTATAAACGAAAAAAATATGGATCAGCATGCAAGTTAAGTATCTCAATAGGAAAACACAACAAGTACTTACTTTTTTTAAGCAGCTTCTTTATTCGCCAATATTGTTCTGGCTCAATACTTTTGATGTCAGACCACCGCTTCCTCAATTGTTCTTTCGAATGTTTAGTGCCAAATTTAGCTTCTAGAGCGGTGACAACTGAGGACATTATTTTGTCCTTTCGCATATTCGGTCGTGTGTACGGTGCTTTTTTGCCATCGTAGTCCTTCCTTCTCAATATGGACACCATTTCCACCATCTCTTCAAAAGCCATGTTGGTGGCCTTATATCTCCTCCGGGATGTGGATGGTTGTGGCTCTGGGCTTTCCTCTGCGCTACTTCCACTGAATCTCTCCGCCATCTTTCTCGATATACTCCCACTGTGCAACGAAGAGTGAAGGGGTGGGGACAAATCATACTAAAGAACGTCAGGGGCGGGCGACGCAGGCAGAGCATGACACATGCGCAGTGTATATAAAGCTATTACGATGGCCTACGTATGTCCGTGCAGAAGTAGCGAGCGTCAGAAACGAAGGTAAGATTAAACGTGGGGGTGTGTGTGTGTGTGTATATGTGTCCCCTAGATTCTTCACAAAATAATCCTGGGCATTCTGACTAACATTCCAGTTTTGATCTTGTGTCTTGTCTTTCAACAAAAAATGAATCCCTTTAAAGAGGCTGATTTTTTGTCCAAATTTATCGATTTATATCAGGAAAACAAAAACCTGTGGGAGGTCAAACACCCATTATATTTCAATCGAGCTGTAAGGAAGGCAACACTGGGCACACTTTTAGAATTTGTGAAGACTCGAGTCCCCCAGGCGGACATCAAGTTTGTGGACAAGAAAATTGGTATCTTGCGAAACATGTATAAGCGGGAACACAATAAAATCCAGGAGTCGCTCAGATCCGGAGCAGCAGCCGACCAAGTTTATGTACCCAAGTTATGGTACTACCACAAAATGCGATTCCTGGATGACCAAACAGAAGCCAGGCAATCACTTTCGACCCTCCCCCCCCCACCCTTCCCTCCAGCCTTCCCTCCAGACTTCCCTCCAGCCTTCCCCCCACTCTTCCCTCCAGCCTTCCATCCACCTCCACCCCAGCTGAGGAGTCCCAGAAAGAACTGGGCCTTTTCATCCTTGATGAAGTGGATGCACCCAGCTTCAGTCAGGTATCCTTTTTTGTGTAATTTGTGATTGTGTAAATGTTATAAATGATGTTAACGTCTAAAATTTTTAAGTGCTTCATAAAAAATGACTTCATCACAAATATTAATATGTAGACATATCACTAGACAGTAGTGGCCAAAAATATACTTTGGCATAGGTGTGCGCAGCCTCTTGCATTAGGGTGTGCACCCCAAAGCTCAAATACATATGCATGTGTATATGTACTGATGGTGTCAGTAGGGCAGTGGACAGTGTCATTAGTTTTATTTTATTTTTAAATAAATTAATGTATTTTGTAAAATTTTTGGGGGATGAAATATCAGTGGTCTAAACAGGGGGGAATATGCACCACACAAGGCGATTAGGGTGTGCCCAGGCACACCTGGCACACCCTGTGCGCACACCTATGTACTTCAGATATTGTTGATCAGCTGGAATAATGGTGGGGTCAAATAGTTAGCCTTTACTATTTGTTTATAATTATATTTGCAAGTCATGAGCTGAAAATTGTGTGTGAGTGCGTAACACAAAATTACAACTATGTCCCTTTTTTTGACACAGGATGACCTCAGCCAGGAGGAGGCCTTGACCAGTGGGAGAGAGGAGGAGGCCTTGCCCAGTGGGAGAGAGGAGGAGGCCTTGCCCAGTAGGAGAGAGGAGGAGGCTGTGGCTGGGCCCAGTAGAAGCCGCACGGAGTGTCAGGTGCCTCCCCTCCGCATTATCACCAAAAGGCCCAGAAGAATGACACAAACTGAGGAGGAATCCCTAGCCCTCATTCTTGAAGCCAGCCAAATAATAAGCACACCACCCAATGCAGATGAGGCGTATGGGACATATATGGCCACCAGATTGCTGGAACTGGAAAAGGGGCAACTCCTCCTCTGTGAGGGTTTGATTTTTCAAGCCTATCAGAAGGGCTTGAGAGGGGAGCTTACTGCTACAACCTATCTAGCAGATGAAGCCACTCCTCCTCCTCTTCCTCCTCCTCCTCCTGCCCCAAGTACACCACCAGAGGCACAGCCTCCAAGGAAGGCTGCAGCGAAGCGTGGAGGGAAGGCTGCAGAGAAGCGTGCAGGGAAGGCTCCACAGAAGACTCGAGAGTGATTGCCTGGTTTCTGTCTAGTCTGACTGTGCTCCCTGTGCTCCCTAGTTGCAAGATACCAATTTTCTTGTCCTAAAACTTGATGTGTGTCCTGGGGGACGAAAGGCTTCACAGATTCCAAAAGTGTCTCCAGTGTTGCCTTCCTAATTTTTTGTTAACCAAAATAAATGGATTTTTTCGTTACCTTACATTATTGACTATGTATTTTGATTCCAAAACGACATTTTGTTTGGGAGTAGGCAGGTACAGGTCAAAAAGACTATGGGGTTGATTTAATAAAAGCAAATAGACTAGCGTGGCCTGACCTGGCATGAAGATGGCAGCTTAACTCCACAGCTCCTGCCATCGCACGACCTACATACAGCATAACGGAGGCTAAAACGAGCTATACCCATTCTACAACATGGGGACTGCATCCAGGAACGCGTCTGCATCCCGTTCCAGGTCTCCGAGGGAACAGCCTGACAACCCCGGGCACAATATCCCTGACATGTTCCGATCGGGCAGAGGAAACATGGCGTCTTCCCGCCACAGAAGCGCCCAGGCTGCATCTTCCTCACAGGGCACACCATCTCTAGCTCTACCTAACAGCCGAATGGGTGAGAACACCCCAGAAGAGCTCCCTCAGCACCACTTAAACATAAGCGATCTGCGGATGATCGCCACGGACATAAAAGACACTCTTGCGGCAGCCATATCTGAACTCCGTTTAGACATCCGCACCTTAACTAACAGGGTAGCGGTGACGGAACGAACGGCGGAGCAGCAAGAACTTCAAATTCGCAAAACTACCAGACACGTAGACACACATACCCTCCAAATGAGGGATATGCAGAGGCATCTCGAAGACCTCGATAATCGGGGCAGAAGAGATGGAACTTAAGGATACGGGGGCTCCCTGAGACGATTGAGGGGGACCAACTGACACCCTCAGTAACTAGCCTATTCAACGGCATAATGCATAGGCCGCAGCAGACTCCGAATTTGAAAGGATTCACCGTGCACTGAGACCCAAAGGAAAGATCACTGACCCTCCCAGGGACATTATCTGCTGCCTAGTGGACTACAAGGTCAAAGAAGACATCCTACGCCATGCCAGAAGCATTCCGCAAATTGTTCATGAAGGCAAGACCGTACAAATATTTCAGGATCTCTCTGGCATAACCCTACAGCACGCTGAGACCTGAAGCCGTTACTGGACACTCTCCGCACCAAAGGCATAACATATAAATGGAAGTTCCCCTTCTGCCTCGCGGCCTCTTCGCAAAGGCGCTCGGGGTTCCTCAAAGTGCCTGAGGATCTCCCCCAGTTTTGTGAAGCGTTGAACATCCCCATTGTTGAGGTACCTAATTGGTACGCGGATTTTCGACGCTCGGCTGTCCGTAGAGAACGCCAGCCTGAAGAACCTATGGAGGCCCTGAATGCGGGCCATAGGAGGAGACGGTCACCCTCTGCTTCGACATAACACGGCGCCTATCGCTCTCAACACCGGGATTTCGGTACAGCGACCTCGCCCACATCGAGGAGAGCCAGACGGGACCGCTAACAAGTCGGGAAGGTACCCAATGTCACAGAAGCCCAATCACTCAGTTACGCCATGTTAGGCGAGCAATTATCTTTATTAAGACCGGTTAGTGTCTGCTCGTGTTCACTTACAGATGACTTTTTCAATACTGACATCACAGGGATAGACCTGTTGTGTAGGCTTAGACTGAAAGGACTTACCCGGACTCAGCGAATGGGATTGCAAGCCCTCCCTTGGCGGCCCACCCCCTGACTACACGTATCGTTATGCGAACGGCAGCATACAACCCCCATTCTGCCCTTGGCGCTTCTTCCGGAAATGAAAATCTACTCTCCCGCTAGCGGCGGAAATCACAGTACACCCTGATCAGCACTCCCCACAGTCGCTACCTTAACAACGTAAGCTGGACTTTAAGTTCCGAATACCCACCCTGCATTGCTGTTACACTTTCCTTAGAGGGATGCCACCCTGCAAGACGCTCGGGAAAAGGAAGATCGATATTCAGGTCAGTCGCAGCATACACCGCGGAACACATCCGCACTAGATATATAAGCAAACGACCAAGAGACGAAGACCAACACTCCCTACTGTCCCACCTATATGAACACATGAGGACCCGCATATTACAGCCACAGGCTGAGTGTCCCTGGTAACGCCGGAACGATATGCTGATGGATTGCAGATCTTCGACACTGACGGAGGGACATGCCACTAACGTTGCCCTTAGAGTAGCAGCGGCACCTCAAACTGTTGTGGTTCTCTGGGAGATAAGATCGTATAACATAGACGAGGATGCTTCCTACCAAAGCAGTTGATAAACTGCAGACGATTATACTAAATCCTTTTTCCTTACAGGTACGCCTCATAAAGTACTTTCCCAGAGGCATTCATTACCGGTACGAACTGCCTGTTGTCTATATTATAGGTTCACCAAATGTTTTTCAAAAGGTATGTTCAGCCTTATATTGTAATGGTTATCAGACCTGTGCAAAGAGTTGGTCTTCAGTTTACTTTATATAATATATAGATTATATCAAATGCTCAATCTCATGCCCTGGAATCTCCGCCGCATATCTACGCAGATAATGCAGTGACTCCAGAGGTCTGAATAAGCCTTAACGGAATCAGATATTATGGTACCCTATCTTGATGTATTCCATACTCTGGGTGTTCCCCGGGGTAACTGATGTGACTTAACTACCAATTCCTCTGCCATCCTCAGTGAACCCCAACAATGGGGTTTACGCCCAGCGAACAAGTACTGTACCCCTCCTTTCTTAAGTTTTCATGGTCACGTGATGGCAGGGCCCACACCCCTTACACACACTCGCCAACTCATTCATGTAGGGTCTACACCAACCCCCACACGGCAACGGTGCAGTGTGATATCCCGTGATTCACGGGACATGCGCTGCATCCACGCTGTAAAATTCCGATCCTTTTTCTAGACTCGAGAAGGCGGGATAATTAAGTATCGATTATCTCCATGGTCTCTTCGGATAACCCAACATCCCCCCCTTTTTTTTTTCTCTTCCCCTTACTGGCAGGTGATTGGAGGTCATGGACCCCAATCCCGCACCAACAGACAAGACGCTATCTCCCATCTTTCTAAATCTCCAATCCATTAACGCACGCGGACTTAACACGCCAGAAAAACGTTCTCTCTTACTCTTGTCTCTACACAAGTCCCGGAACCATATCGCTCTGATCCAAGAAACACATTTTAGAACAGACACAATTCCCAAATTGCAGGACAGGCAATTCCCGACAATTTATCATGCGTCCAACGATGAAGCTAAATCGAAAGGGGTTTGTATCCTCATATCCAAAAACTGCCCACTTATCGTATCAGATATCTGGAGGGATCCCCTTGGAAGATACCTATTCCTAAAAGGTACCCTACACGAGAAACCAATTACTATAGCTAACTTGTATGCCCCAAACTCACGACAAGTTTCCTTTTTCCGCAATACGCTCCAGACACTCACGTCCTTTAGCTCCGGTATGTTAATACTCGGCGGCGACTTTAACATCCCGTTAAACCCTAACCTTGATACCTCCAATGGTCACTCTTCCCTCACTTACAGAGCCCTTCGGACCATAAAACAGCAATTGAGTAGCCTATTGCTACACGACACTTGGCGTACATTGCACCCTAATGGAAAGGATTTCACCTTTTACTCCCCGCCACACTCTAAATACCCACGAATAGATTATCTCTTCATTTCCCAAGACGACTTAACACTGGCCAAACAATCTACCATCGAACCGATGGTACTATCAGATCACAACCCCATAACCTTAACTTTACAACTGCCCACTAAGAGAACACACTCTCCAATATGGCGATTGGATAACTCCCTTTTATCTGACATTGCTGTCACAAACTCGATTTCCCAACAACTTACCAATTACTTCACCAAAAATGGCAAGGGGGAGGCTGCACCTGAAGTGGTATGGGCAGCTCACAAATGTGTTGTAAGAGGCTTACTCATCTCTGAAACTGCACAACGTAACAAACTCCGAAAAGTGAAAATAGATGAATTGACTAAACGCATCGTACGTTTGGAACAAAAACACAAGAAATCTTTAGCCTCTGAGGCACTTACCGACCTTACACAAGCCAGAAATGATCTACTAGAAGAATTACACAAACGATTAAAGCGCAAATATACACTACAGCGGAAATGTTTTTACGAATTTGGCAACAAGTCGGGAAAGCTCCTCGCGAGAGCCCTACAGGCCAAGAGAGCTGCACATACCATACACATGATCAAAGACCCCTTTGGTAAACCTCATGCCACTTCTGATGCCATAGCACAACAATTTGTCCACTATTTCACAAAACTATACAACCTACGCCCCTCCCATACGCCAAATGCCCTAGAGGACAGACAGGAGGCTATTAATGGTTTCCTAGCCCAATACGCCCCGACCCCACTCACGGCGGAGGACTCAGAGGCACTGGACTCTCCGTTGACGACACAGGAGCTCACACTAGCATTAAAACAGATGAAACCAGGCAAAAGTCCGGGTCTGGACGGACTTACGGTCGGGTATTACAAAGCCTTTGCTGACATACTGATCCCACCTCTAGCTACAGCATTTAACAACTTCCCATCCTCCAGTATCGCTACCAGAGACACATTAGAAGCACACATCTCCCTTATCCCGAAACCAGGTAAAGATGCAACCATGGTCGCCAACTACCGCCCTATCTCTCTACTAAATGTAGATGTTAAAATGTTTGCTAAAGCCATCGCCAATCGTCTATTACCCCTACTTCCCAAACTAATATCCACAGAACAGGTAGGTTTCGTTCCCGGACGGGAGGCCCGAGACAACACCACTAAAGCTTTAAACATCCACCACTGGATCACCACCTCAAACTCCAAAGGCTTCTTCTTGTCCCTTGATGCGGAGAAGGCGTTTGACAGGGTGGCGTGGGACTTCATGGAAGCCACCTTACGCTCCATAGGAATACCACCACAATTACTCCAAATGATCCTGACACTATACTCCTCACCCACGGCAAAAGTAAGGGTGAATGGTCACCTGTCAAACGCCTTCTCCGTATCCAATGGTACCAGACAGGGATGCCCCTTATCTCCCCTGATTTTCATTCTCACTTTGGAACCATTCCTCCGCAAACTTAGAGATAACCCGACCATCAAGGGACTGGAAATTGACAATAAACAATTTAAATTAGCCGCATATGCGGACGATATCCTACTGTTCCTTACTGACCCGCTGACTACCATCCCCAATCTTCTTAAAGAATTTGCACACTTCAAATTCCTCTCAAACCTACAAATAAATTTCTCTAAGTCCAAAGCCCTAAACATATCCCTGCCCACTGAGATAGTCACACAATGCAAACTTAACTTCCCAATTGGCTGGGAACCCCATGCGCTCACGTATATCGGCATCAAAATACCCTCTAAATTATCAGACATATATAAACTAAACTTTTTACCCACCTTACAAACCGTTCAAGCTGATCTACAAAAATGGAGCTCAGGACCGTTTTCCTGGTTCGGAAAGACGGCGATCCTAAAAATGAACATACTTCCCAGACTGCTTTATTTATTCCAAACCATCCCTATACAACTCCCTCCTTCCTTCTTTAGCACACTTAAGAGAGTATGTAGGAACTTCATCTGGTCCTCCAAACAACCCAGACTGAATTGGAACAGACTGACATCTCCTAAACTCCAAGGTGGCTTACACATACCAGATATACAAAAATATTATTGGGTATGCCACCTCTCAAGGATAGTAGACTGGCACACCAACAGATCAAACAAAGACTGGGTACATTTAGAAAATGCTTTTACCTCAATACCATTAAAACTTTTGCCATGGATTAATACAAAAAAAATACCAAAGGGGGCTACATATAATCCAATCATTAATGCCACTCTAAACACCTTTAAAGCAGCCTGCAAAATACTCAAACTGACACCCACAACAGGTCCCATGACACCCCTGGAAAACAACCCAGACTTTGTTCCAGAAGTACACACCACGACTCCAACGACAGACCTGGACAGACCCAGCCTTAAACTACACCAATTGTTCCAACAGGGAACTCTCATGTCATTCCAGGCCATGACTCGTGCATTCCCGGACCACCACATTCCTTTCTATAAATACCTGCAGATACGCCACTTTGTTAATCGCATCAAACCTATTGCAGATTTACATAGGGATCTTACGCCCTTTGAAAGCTTATGCAACAATTCAGAACCCCAAAGACACCTCATCTCGTGTATATACAAACTTCTATTTACATCACACGAAATTAAATCCGACAGCCTGATTGTACAATGGGAAAGAGACCTAGATCTAGATCTCACCGCTGAAGACTGGCAATGTGCCCTCAACCACATACACAATGGTTCTCTCAATATCTCCACACAGGAAAACAGATATAAAATCTTTACGAAATGGTACAGAACTCCAGACAGGATTCACAAATTCCACCCAAATCTTCCACTCGCTCTGCTGGCGTTGTAACACATCCAGGGGCACTCTTCTCCACATATGGTGGGATTGCCCCCTCATTAAAAACTACTGGACAGACATACATCGTCTAATCACACAGATTACAACCTACACTCCTGACTTTACGCCGGCCCAATACTTACTACACCACACCTCACTTCCACAACGTACCTATAAGAAATCCCTGGTTCTCCACCTCATCAACGCAGCTACTTTATGCATCCCTGTTCACTGGAGAGACACCTCCCCCCCAACTATTCAGGAATGGATCCAGAGAGTAGACAGAATAGCTGAAATGGAACACCTTATACATCAATCCAATGACACGCCATCCAAGTATGAACGCATATGGGCCTGTTGGGCCCATTTCAAATCGACCCAAACTCCACACACTTCCACAGATCCCACTCCTCATAGGACTGGAGAGAACGCGAACACACAAACAAATGCATAGTCCATGGAATCATCTTTTGGATCACATTGACCTTCCACTATCCCTCCCCCCCCCCTTGTAGGGCCCTCTCTACCATTCAAGTTATCACGAACACCCTGAATGCTTCCTCGCTGCCGTTATGAGACCTGTTAGGTTACACTGTAGCACCTTTTTCAAGTTATCTAGGCCGAACCGACATGCTTATGAATTACCTGTCTTATACGTCCCACAATGGGCACAGAGTGCTCCCAATAGGGGTGCCCAGAGGTGGGAACTGAGCAAAAAAGGTCGGTTCAGGAATAGGAAAGACGTTAGGAAAGGGTGAGGAGGGAATAGAGAAGGTTATAGATGAGACGAAAAGGAGAGAAGGAAGAAGAAATAGGAGATATGAACAACTGAATATAATACAATAAACTTTAACAATGTCTTTAAATTAAAGTTGATAATTTAAATTCCAATTGAAACTACTCAAGTCACATCTCGAATTGGACGTAGATATAAACGCAGTGACACCCATGACGACTTGGAAGATAGCGTTTTACGATTTATGTATATTTCTTATTTCACATTTTTCCATACCGAACCTGAAATGTCAATACACAATAGGGGAATTTCACAGACATCCTTCACCATAACTCAAGGAATATTCCCCCTTTTCATAGGACACCACCAACAAAAGTTCTAATTGTTGTTTTTCTTTTTCTCATACTCTGTTGTATTACTTACAATGCTGTATAATACGATGTACTGTTTTACTTGACTTTGGGCTTTTAATTTCAAATAATTTTTATTTTGAAAAATGGATGATTTATACAAAGATATCTTAACAGTAAGTTCCAGGCATGGATCTCATACAGTTTCAAAGGTTATAATCAACGGAGTGACAAACATCTGCTTTCCCTTCCCGATATCATTAAAGCACAAATGTGAGGTTGCGAGGCCCTTTATTCTGCGTGAGAACAAAGGGCCAGATGAGTAAACTACAAAACAGGAGAGAGGAAACAAGGCTAAAAGAAAAAATAAACGGAGATGAACCTGGGGGACTACCGCAGGACCGATAGGTTCCTACTCAGACCTCTGCCCGATGGACAGACCACCCCCATTGGAACTCGCTGTGGCCTGTCCGGGGGGCCCGAGTTCCAGGTTCCTGCGACTTTGCCCAAAAACAAAAATTGTACCATGCTAAGTTAATCGTGTTTTGCAAACAGTCTAAGGATTGTCTCTGTTCTCTGCACAAGGCGTTGTGAATGAAAACCTGCCCTGCCGCCCAATGACTTCGGGAAAGGCAACTGGGATAACAGAAAAAACATGAGATAAAGAAAATTAAAAAGTGTAACAATACCGCCCGTTCTCGGGCTTCACCTGAGAGAGCTTAGTCTTTGTTAGCCAACAAAGGAGACAAGAGAGTCTTCAGAGAAGAGAGGGAAGGAAGAAAGAAGGAGGAGGGGTAGAAAGAGAGGGGGGAGTACTCTGTAAACGGTTCTATCTTACTATGTATCCTATAATAGGGGTACCTTACAGTATTTGGCCCATGGTTCCCAGATAGCGAAAAATGTTTCGTTTTTGTCATTAATTTTAGCAATGATTTGTTCTCGTGCCATTATCCACGACACCTTCCTTTTAAAAACTTTTATTGAAACGCTGGGTTTCTTCCAGGACTTTGCTAGAGAAGCTTTAGCTCCTAAGAGTATAAAGAAAGTTAGCTTCTGTGAAAATTTGGAAAAAGTCCTGATCTTCCCATTAAGCAAAGCGATGGAAGGATCAGGGGAGACTTTTTGTTGTAAAACAGAGCTGATCGTGCGGAAGACCTTACCCCAGAACGATCTGATTCTGGGGCACGTCCACCATATGTGTATCATTGTTCCCTCCATCTTGCAGCCCCTGAAACACAGAGGGGAAGATCCTGGAAAGATGTTAGCTAAACGAGCCGGTACGTAGTACCATCTTGTTATGACTTTAATACTGGCTTCTATCAATGATATGTTTAGAATACCTTTGAATGATCGTTCAAACCTGGAGTACCAGTCCTCTAAAGTCCAGGAGTTGTCCAAATCCTCCTCCCAGGCCCGTGCATATCTCGGTTTCTCCGCTGAAGATTTTAAGGCGGAATAGACTATGGAGATTCCTCCCCTCTGGACTTCTGAATAGGGATGAGCCGAACACCCCCCCGGTTCGGTTCGCACCAGAACCTGCGAACGGACCGAAAGTTCGCATGAACGTTAGAACCCCATTGACGTCTATGGGACTCGAACGTTCAAAATCAAAAGTGCTCATTTTAAAGGCTAATTTGCATGGTATTGTCCTAAAAAGGTTTTGGGGACCCGGGTCCTACCCCAGGGGACATGTATCAATGCAAAAAAAACTTTTAAAAACGGCCGTTTTTTCGGGAGCAGTGATTTTAATGATGCTTAAAGTAAAAAAAAAAAAAGTGAAATATTCCTTTAAATATCGTACCTGGGGTGTGTCTATAGTAGGCCTGTAAAGTGGCTCGTGTTTCCCGTGTTTAGAACAGTCCCTGCACCAAATGTCATTTTTAAAGGAAAAAATCTCATTTAAAACTGCTTGCGGGTTTAATGTCATGTCGGGTCATGGCAATATGGATGAAAATCAGTGAGACAAACGGCATGGGTACCCCCCAGTCCATTACCAGGCCCTTTGGGTCTTGTATGGATATTAAGGGGAACCCCGCACCCAAATTAAAATAAGGAAAGGCCCTATATACTCTGAACAGCAGTATACAGGCGGTGCAAACAAGACAGGGACTGTAGGTTTGTTGTTAAGTAGAATCTCTTTGTAATTTTGAACGGGTACATTTTTAAAGCGTTTAGCTCCAGCCAAAAAATCTTTTTTAAGCTTTTTGGAAAACATAGGGAAGGGTTATCACCCCTGTGACATTTGTTTTGCTGTCTTTCCTCCTCTTCAGAAGATTTCACCTCACTTTTTGTCCCAATGAAAAATGTTTTTTGAAAATTTGGGTTTTTTGTGGAACAAGGATTGGAAAGCATCAGTGGAAAGGAGAAATTGTTTTCCCATATTAACTCTTACAGGAGAGAATTTCCCTTCCTAGGGGTAGATTTCATCTCACTTCCTGTTGTCTCCTTCCGTTTGCAAGTAGGAGTCGTTTGTAAGTTAGATGTTTGAAAGTAAGGTCCTGCCCTACATACTCAGCAGAAATTTGGGCCTTAGGTGTTGCTGTGGCCACAACACTGTAAGCCCTCACAGGGCCCTTCTGTGAAATATTAGATCAAGAATTGTAATTACATGCCCCTGTTGAACAGGAGCTGAAAAATTAGGCCTTAGGCACTGGTGCTGGTGCCACAACACTGCAACCCCTTACAGACACTCTAGTTGGAACGCAGGAACGAGCCCTGCTGCAAAGTATTGCATCAAAAATTGTAATATCACGCCCCTGTTAGACAGGGGCAGAAAAATTGGGCCTTAGGCACTGGTGCTGGTGCCACAACACTGCAACCCCTCACAGACACTCTAGTTGGAACGCAGGAACGAGCCCTGCTGCAAAGTATTGCATCAAAAATTGTAATTACACGCCCCTGTTAGACAGGGGCAGAAAAATTGGGCCTTAGGCACTGGTGCTGGTGCCACAACACTGCAACCCCTCACAGACACTCTAGTTGGAACGCAGGAACGAGCCCTGCTGCAAAGTATTGCATCACAAATTGTAATTACACGCCCCTGTTAGACAGGGGCAGAAAAATTGGGCCTTAGGCACTGGTGCTGGTGCCACAACACTGCAACCCCTCACAGACACTCTAGTTGGAATGCAGGAACGAGCCCTGCTGCAAAGTATTGCATCAAAAATTGTAATTACACGCCCCTGTTAGACAGGGGCAGAAAAATTGGGCCTTAGGCACTGGTGCTGGTGCCACAACACTGCAACCCCTCACAGACACTCTAGTTGGAATGCAGGAACGAGCCCTGCTGCAAAGTATTACATCAAAAATTGTTAAACAGGGGCTGAAAAATTGTGCCTTAGGCACTTTTGGTGGCGCCCAGAACCAAAAATGTTCTTACAAGCTATCAGCGTGATGATTGAGGAGGAAGAGGATAATTACTCAGGGATAGTCACTCAGCATCAGCATAGGCAGTCTTTGAAGGGATCTGAGATTTCAAAAAAAATTATTCGGTTACATCAGCATCAGGTGCTTGGTAGCTGGTGGTGATCCAAGACTCATTCATTTTTATGAAGGTCAGCCGATCGACCGAGTCGGTGGACAGACGCACCCTGTGATCGGTTACCACGCCTCCAGCAGCACTGAATGTGCGTTCCGAAAGAACGCTGGATGCAGGACAGGCCAGTAGCTCAATTGCATACTGTGCAAGCTCTGGCCAGTGATCCATCCTCAAGACCCAGTAACCCAGAGGATTTTCGGTGGGAAAGGTGTCCAAGTCTGATCTTGCCCCTAGGTATTCCTGCACCATGTAAAACAGACGCTGGCGATGGTTGCTGGAACCGATCATACCTTGGGGCTGCGGACCAAAAAATTGTCTGAACGCATCGGTCAGACGGCCACCTTCTCCACCGCTCCTTCTTTGACTGACCGAAGCCTCAGCAACACGTTGTCCAGAAACAGGAGTTTGTAACCTCCCAGTCTCTGGGAACGCATTGCACAGACCTTTCTGCAAGGCCTCCCGAAGATGTTTCATCCTCTGCTCCCTCTGCGATGGCAAGATAAGGTCCGCAACCTTACCCTTGTAACGTGGATCAAGGAGGGTTGCCAGCCAGTATTGGTCCTTCTCCTTGATACCACGAATACGAGGATCCTTACGCAGGCTTTGCAGGATCAGGGAGGCCATGCAGCGTAGGTTTGCTGAGGCATTCGGTCCGGAGTCCTCTGGGTCACTAAGGACGACAACGTCCGCAGCCACCTCCTCCCAGCCACGTACAAGTCCATGTGTTTCTTGGGACTGATCCCTTAAAGACTGCTGCTGATGCTGAGTGCCAGGCTCCACCTCCATACTGACACAATCTTCCTCCTCCTCCTCCTCCTCCTCGTCCTCTTCCTGTGTGATCGGCGGGCACGCAGGAACACTGTCTGGATAAAGGGGGCCTTGAGAGCTAAGGAAGTCCTCCTCTTCCTGCCTCTGTTCTGCCTCAAGTGCCCTGTCCATTATTCCACGCAGCGTGTGCTCCAACAGGTGGACAAGGGGGACAGTGTCACTGATGCATGCACTGTCACTGCTCACCATCCTCGTGGCCTCCTCGAATGGTGACAGGACAGTGCATGCATCCCTGATCATGGCCCACTGGCGTGGGGAAAAAAAACCAAGCTCCCCTGACCCTGTCCTGGTGCCATAGTCGCACAGGTACTCATTGATGGCCCTCTGCTGCGTGTGCATTCGCTGCAGCATGGCCAACGTTGAGTTCCACCTGGTGGGCATGTCACAGATTAGGCGGTTCTTGGGCAGGTTAAACTCCTTTTGGAGGTCCGTCAGCCGAGCACTGGCATTATATGACCAGCGGAAATGCACACAGACTTTCCTGGCCTGCCTCAGGACATCCTGTAAGCCCGGGTACTTGCCCAAGAACCGCTGCACCACCAAGTTAAGGACATGAGCCAAACAGGGCACATGGGTCATTTGTCCCTGTCGGAGGGCAGAGAGGAGGTTGGTGCCATTGTCGCAAACCACCATTCCTGCCTTAAGTTGGCGTGGCGTCAACCACCTCTGAACCTGCCCCTGCAGAGCTGACAGAACCTCTGCCCCAGTGTGGCTCCTGTCCCCCAAGCACACCAGCTCAAGCACCGCATGGCATCTTTTGGCCTGCGTACTTGCGTAGCCCCTTGAACGACTACGGAGCACCGCTGGTTCCGAGGAAGAGGCCATGGAGGAAGAAGAAGAGGAGGGGGTGGAGGAGAGAGGTGTGTCACAATCAGCATTTTGGAGGCGTGGTGGCGGAACAACCTCCAACACTACTGCACCTTGTCCTGCATCCTTCCCAGCTGCCAGCAGAGTCACCCAATGTGCCGTGAAACTTAGGTAACGTCCCTGTCCATGCCTGCTGGACCATGAGTCAGCGGTAATATGCACCTTACCACTGACCGCCCTGTCCAGCGAGGCATGGACATTGCCTTCCACATGCCGGTAGCGAGCCGGAATCGCCTTCCGTGAGAAAAAGTGGCGTTTGGGTACCTGCCACTGAGGAACCGCACATTCCACAAACTCACGGAAGGGGGCAGAGTCTACCAACTGAAAAGGCAGCAGTTGAAGTGCTAGCAATTTTGCCAAGCTAGCATTCAACCGCTGGGCATGTGGATGGCTGGGAGCAAACTTCTTTCGGCGGTGCAGCAGCTGGGGCAGGGAAATTTGCCTGGTACAATCTGATGTCGGTGTACCAAAAGCAGATTGCCCACAAGTACTTGGCTGTGACACACCTAATTCTACACCTTCATTCCTCTCACTGCAGGTCTCAGGGAGGACTGGAGGTCTAGTGGGGTTGGAAATCTCAGCTGATGCGGAGCAAGGAGAGATCCTCTTTGTTCTTTGGTGTGGGTCTTTTAGATACGCTTGCCAACGAACTGCATGGCAGGTCAACATATGTCTGGTCAAGCATGTGGTACCCAAGCGGGAGATGTTTTGGCCACGTGAGATACGCTTGAGACATATGTTGCAAATAGCAGCGGTGCGATCTGATGCACTCGTCTCAAAAAAGGCCCACACCAAAGAACTTTTTGAATAACGCGCAGAGACTGCTGCGCCCTGCACATGTGGAGCTTTGGGGTGTGATGCAGTCAATGTGCTGCCCTTAGGCTGGCCCCTGGAGGGCATCCTGCCTCGTTGGTGATGTGCCGCCTCCTCCTCCTCCTCCTCCTCCTCTCTCCTATCAGGCACCCACGTTGAGTCAGTGACCTCATCATCCCCTCCCTCCTCATCACTGGAGCAAACCTGGCAGTATGCTGCAGCAGGGGGAGCATGACTGCCAGATTGCTGTCCTTCTTGGGCACCCCCTCTGTCCGTGCTCATGTTACTGCCTTCATCGAGCTCAGTATCATCATCAGAGCCTTCCAAACGCTGGGCATCCTCCTGGAGCATGTACCCAACACTGTGGTCAAACAGTTCGAGGGAATCCTCATGAGGACATGGTGGAGCTAGGGAAGGAGTCACTGATGACATTGAGCTGAGGGAAGAGGCCGCTGCTTTGCCAGACAAAGCACCCTGGGCATGGGTGAGAGAGGATGAGGAGGATGAGGACGGCTTGGTCATCCACTCGACCAAGTCTTCCGCATGTTGCGGCTCAACACGGCCAGCTGCCGAAAAAAAGGCCCAGCGTGTCCCATGGCCACGTGCTGATGAGGATGCACCGTCTCCACGACCAGCACTAGACACAGAGCCTGCTTGCCCTCTCTTATTGGCTTGTGACTGTCTGCCTCTCCTTCTTGGCCTTCCAGACATACTAATGGCCTGTAGCTGCACTAAGCTGGGATAGAACACCAGTAATTTTCTTCAGGTAGCTTTATATACTGTAACCAGACAAGCCTGCCTGTCAGTAGGAAGATAACAGGAACGGATCTAGCTGAACACTGTGAGCAGGACGCACTGTACTAAATGTAAATAGTCTAGCTGCCTGACCGTGGTACTAATAGGATCAAATAGAACACCAGTAATTTTCTTCAGGTAGCTTTATATACTGTAACCAGACAAGCCTGCCTGTCAGTAGGAAGATAACAGGAATGGATCTAGCTGAACACTGTGAGCAGGACGCACTGTACTAAATGTAAATAGTCTAGCTGCCTGACCGTGGTACTAATAGGATCAAATAGAACACCAGTAATTTTCTTCAGGTAGCTTTATATACTGTAACCAGACAAGCCTGCCTGTCAGTAGGAAGATAACAGGAACGGATCTAGCTGAACACTGTGAGCAGGACGCACTGTACTAAATGTAAATAGTCTAGCTGCCTGACCGTGGTACTAATAGGATCAAATAGAACACCAGTAATTTTCTTCAGGTAGCTTTATATACTGTAACCAGACAAGCCTGCCTGTCAGTAGGAAGATAACAGGAACGGATCTAGCTGAACACTGTGAGCAGGACGCACTGTACTAAATGTAAATAGTCTAGCTGCCTGACCGTGGTACTAATAGGATCAAATAGAACACCAGTAATTTTCTTCAGGTAGCTTTATATACTGTAACCAGACAAGCCTGCCTGTCAGTAGGAAGATAACAGGAACGGATCTAGCTGAACACTGTGAGCAGGACGCACTGTACTAAATGTAAATAGTCTAGCTGCCTGACCGTGGTACTAATAGGATCAAATAGAACACCAGTAATTTTCTTCAGGTAGCTTTATATACTGTAACCAGACAAGCCTGCCTGTCAGTAGGAAGATAACAGGAACGGATCTAGCTGAACACTGTGAGCAGGACGCACTGTACTAAATGTAAATAGTCTAGCTGCCTGACCGTGGTACTAATAGGATCAAATAGAACACCAGTAATTTTCTTCAGGTAGCTTTATATACTGTAACCAGACAAGCCTGCCTGTCAGTAGGAAGATAACAGGAACGGATCTAGCTGAACACTGTGAGCAGGACGCACTGTACTAAATGTAAATAGTCTAGCTGCCTGACCGTGGTACTAATAGGATCAAATAGAACACCTGTCATTTTCTTCAGGTAGCTTTATATACTGTAACCAGACAAGCCTGCCTGTCAGTAGGAAGATAACAGGAACGGATCTAGCTGTACACTGTGAGCAGGACGCACTGTACTAAATGTAAATAGTCTAGCTGCCTGACCGTGGTACTAATAGGATCAAATAGAACACCTGTAATTTTCTTCAGGTAGCTTTATATACTGTAACCAGACAAGCCTGCCTGTCAGTAGGAAGATAACAGGAACGGATCTAGCTGAACACTGTGAGCAGGACGCACTGTACTAAATGTAAATAGTCTAGCTGCCTGACCGTGGTACTAATAGGATCAAATAGAACACCAGTAATTTTCTTCAGGTAGCTTTATATACTGTAACCAGACAAGCCTGCCTGTCAGTAGGAAGATAACAGGAACGGATCTAGCTGAACACTGTGAGCAGGACGCACTGTACTAAATGTAAATAGTCTAGCTGCCTGACCGTGGTACTAATAGGATCAAATAGAACACCAGTAATTTTCTTCAGGTAGCTTTATATACTGTAACCAGACAAGCCTGCCTGTCAGTAGGAAGATAACAGGAACGGATCTAGCTGAACACTGTGAGCAGGACGCACTGCACTAAATGTAAATAGTCTAGAAGATAACAGGAACGGATCTAGCTAAACTGAATACAGTGTATATATATATATGCAACACCTGGGATGCATATATATACACAATACACTGTAAGTGCAGCTAACTGACTGACTGTTCTGCCTAATCTATCTAACTCAAATCAAATGACACTGTCTGTCTCTCTCTCTCTCTCTCAATGAACGCCGGAACACACACTACACAGGGACGCCGTGCAGGCGGCCTTATATAGTGTGGGGCGTGTACTAAATCCCCTGAGCCATAATTGGCCAAAGCCTCCTTGGCTTTGGCCAATTATGGCTCTCTGTTCAGGCGGCGCTGTGATTGGCCAAGCATGCGGGTCATAGTGCATGCTTGGCCAATCATCAGCAAGCAATGCACTGCCATGCCGCAGTGAATTATGGGCCGTGACGCGCCACACGAATTTGGCGCGAACGGCCCATATCGTTCGCAATTCGGCGAACGGGCGAACAGCCGATGTTCGAGTCGAACATGGGTTCGACTCGAACACGAAGCTCATCCCTACTTCTGAAGTGGAGCACCATTGTTCAAATGGAGTCAAAGATGACCTACCTTGATTTTGCTTCCATATGGAGTGGATGTAGTGGTGTATCTGTGAGAATCTGAAAAACTCTGATTGGGGCATGTCTAGCTCGTTTCGACAGTGGTTCAGTGTGATTGGTCCCCTAGGGGAGAGGAAATGGCCTATCCTATAGAGGCCCTTGTCCGTCCACCACTTGAAGGCCCTGATTGCCATCCCCGGTGGAAAAGCTGGGTTATGGAATAAGTGTGCTAAAGGTTTGAGAGGTGAAACCAGGTTATTATGTGAAAAGAGTTTTGTGCACAAGGCCAACGAGTGGGATAGGGTAGGAGATAGTATAGCCGGTCTATCATTAGGGGAACACCAGAGAAGATAGTCGATCGTGTTCCGAGGGGCTGCTTGTCTTTCCATGGCCAGCCAACTTGGTTTCGGGCCTCGAGCAAACGCCGACGAAATTTGGGAGAGCTGAGCTGCTCGATAGTAGCCCCACAGGTCAGGGAGACCGAGGCCTCCCTGACTTTTAGGACGGGTCAACATACTGGAGGGGCATCTATACCCTTTACGGCCCCAATTAAAGCGGACGATTTCGGATTGAAATTTGAGGAGGGTTGATTTCTTAATAGGAATAGGAAGAGAGCGAAAAAGGTATAAGAGACGGGGAAGTAACGTCATCTTGACGGCGTGTATTCTGCCCAGCCAGGATAGCCCACATCTAGCCCACCTGTCGAGGTCTTCCTTACATTTACGGATCATGGGGGGAAATTAGCGTCAAACAATTTTTGGATGTCTGGAGTTAAGTGGATACCTAAATATGGGATATCTGTGGGTGCCCAGGAGAAGTTAAAGTTAGAAGAAAGCTGTTTTAGGGTATCCTGAGGGACTGTAATGTTCAGCGCGATAGACTTGGACATGTTAACCTTTAGGCCAGAAACGATGCTGAAGTCTTGGAGGATCTTATAAATCATAAGAGTGGAAATGAGAGGGGAGGTGATGTAGAGAAGCAGGTCATCCGCATATAGAGCACATTTATGCTCCTGGTCTCCAGATTGGACCCCTTTGACATCTGGGTTGGTTCTAAGCGCTATAGCTAGTGATTCAATTGCTATAGCAAAGAGGAGGGGGGAGAGCGGGCATCCCTGCCTGGTTCCCCTGTTAATAGGGAATGATTCTGAATACCTTCCTAGGAGGCGGACCTGAGCAGACGGGGTCGAGTATAGGGATCTAATGTAGTTCAGAAAGAAGGGACCGAATCCCCAGCACTGTAAGATGTCAGTTAAATAATCCCAGTTAACGGAGTCAAATGCCTTGTGTAGATCGATGGAGAGGAGGAAGCCCCGCTGCGGTGGGCCTCCATCCCAGCCCGACTTTAGAAGGGATATAATGTCTATCGTCCTACGTATTTGGTCCGGCCCCTGTCTACCAGGGATGAAGCCCACCTGATCATTGTGAATATAATTGGCAATGAAGCTCGCCATTCTATTCGCTAGAATTTTTGTCAGGAGTTTGATATCGTTGTTAATTAGCGAAATGGGCCTATAGTTCCCCAATTCACTTGGGTCCTTCCCCGGCTTCGGTATCACCGAGATATATGCCGAGTTAAGGTCAGGTCCCAGGAGGGCTCCATCCCTGAGGGAATTAAAGAATTTAGCTAGGTGGGGGGCAAGGGTAGTGGCAATTTTTTTGTAATACCCAGTGGATAGGCCATCTGGACCTGGGGCAGAACCCGTTTTAAGCGAGGCAATCGTATCCAATACTTCCTCCTCTGTGATCTTGTCCTCAAGCAACTCCCTATGGTCTTTGGTTAAGGCTGGTAGGGGTAAGTCCCTGAGGAAGCGGTCCCTTTGTTGCAGTGATGGAGGCTTAGAGGATTTATATAGATCAGTATAAAATATGGAGAAGGCTTCCATAATTTTAGAAGGGTTCTGCGTCAGGTCTCCTGATGTCGTTTTGATTTTAGGGAACGCTAATGTTCGGTGTTTTGGGGTGAGTTTGGCTGCTAGTTTGGAGCCTAAGCGGTCTGTTTGGTAGTAAAACTTGGCTCCTGTCCATCTCAAGTGTTTCTCCGCTGCAGAAGTTAGAGCTAGATTAAGTGCCGTCCTAGTGCGGTCAAGGGTCTCCAAGGAGTCTGATGTGGGTAGTCTCTTATGTGCTTTAGCCGCTGCCCTGTAGTCCGCTGTGAGTTTTAGGATGTCGGCTTTATGGGCTGCTTTAAGATGTGAGGATAAGCTGATTATGTGGCCCCTTATCACCGGCTTATGGGCTGCCCAAACGGTGGAAGGAGAGACCTCCCCGTTTGGTTAATTCTAAAGTAATCTTTGATGTTTTCCACTATGCCCTGACAGTTTATGGGATCATTGAGGAGAGATTCTTGTAATCTCCAACGTGGCGGACCCTTGGAGGAACCTCCTTTCTGAGCCACTACCAAGACCATTGCGTGGTCAGACAACGGAGAGTCCATAATCTTAGAGTTGAGGACAAGCGGGATTGTGCGCGATCGTGTGAAGATGTGGTCAATCCTGGCCAGGGAATTATGCGGGACCGAGAAGTGGGTGTAATCTTTTTTGTGCGGGTTAGCTTCCCTCCAAATATCCACCAAACCCTCCTCAAATAATAGAGCTTCTATTTTAGTGCTCTGTTTTGATGGGCGTTTAGATTCAGAAGTTCCATTAGCTAGTCTGTCAAGTGCGGAGTCGAAAGCGACGTTCGAGTCTCCTCCCATAAATATTGTACCTTTAAGGTGGGGTTTTAATTTTTTGAGTAACAGATCAAAAAATGATCTTTGACCTCTGTTAGGTGCATAATATGAAACAAATGTATAAAGTTCACCCTCAATGAAACCGGATACTAGAAGGAACCGCCCCTTGGGATCGACTATCGTCTCCGGTTGTGAGACATTTAAATGCTTGGCAAAGCAGATGGCCACCCCTTTTGATTTGTTTTCGGCTGAGGACAAGAAGAATTGTGGGTAGTGTTGGTGGAGAAATGAGGGTTTGTAGTGTACTGGGAAGTGTGTTTCCTGTAAAAGAAGGACGTCAATATGCATAGATTGGTAGGACTGAAAGGTCTTTCTGCGTTTAATTGGGGAGTTCAAGCCTTGGGCGTTGTGTGAGATGATTCTAAGGGGGATATTCCGATCTTTTAGACTAACCATGGTCCAGAGGGGAGAGAACTGTCAATATATACTGCGGCTTACCGTTACCCATGGAACGTGAAAGCTGACTGTGTTCTGTTGGTGAGGCGAGATGTCTGCTCGGGCCCGGCAAGGGGATATCAGGACCACCCCCGAGACCGGTAGAACCTACAGAGGAGTACAGGAAGGTATAGAGAGCGGATGGGGAAAGAGCAGAAGGAAGAGACAAGAGAAGAACGATTAATTTCATGTAATAAACATAAAGCATCGATAAAACTTCAATCAAGACTGATAAGTGTACTGAGGAGGTGAAAAGAAAAAAAAAAGATCACCTCGCACAGTCAAAAGGGTAGGAATAAATGTCTAACCTACCCTAAAGGCCACTCGGGCCAGGGCCTCCTGAAAACAGGGAGACCAACCAAAAAAAACACCTCAGGGGAGCGTATGGCTACCTGAGGGTAATTAGAGGCGCACTGGGTCCACCACAGCCCCAGTTCCTCTAAACAATTAAGCCTGAGACCGTGTTCCAGTCTATTAAGTAGAAAATTAGACAGAGCATATCAAAATATGTGAAGACATGGGGTGAACATGGAAAAGGAAATCAATATATAAAGAAAATAATAAGGGAGAAAAAAAAAAGGGGGAGGATAATATACAATTTCCATGTTGACCCCTTTTGCCACCTATACAGTGTGGGTGTGACTATGTAGGAACCTCCCAAACAACGGGGGTAATCATGAATCCCTTACAGGATGGGTCGAGAGGCCGGGCCCATCAGTGCCCAGAAGGAGGTGGGGATCCCAGGGTCGATAACCATCATTCTTTGGGTAACTAAGGGACAGCACGATCATGTGGGGAAACTTCATGTAATGCCTCTCTCCCCCTAGGCTCAGTGGGGAGGGCTCTCGAAACCCATCCTTACTCTATGTTCAAAGTATTAAAAACACATCTAAAACAAAAAAAAAAGAAAAAAAAAGAAAAGGGGGGCCTAGACCAACTAAGATTTGACTCGGAGCCCATGGGCTCGGGGAAAACGGGGACTAGCCCCAACCAGTCCTACAGCAGATGCGCTGCACCCTTCAAAAAAGGGAAAATGAGAAAAAACTGAGTTCCTGTGAGAGAAGTGGCAATTCAAGTGGGGAGATTCTCCTTCGATCTCTTGGAACCTTGTTTTAGCCAGGATGGCTGTAGCGGGCTTGCTGGGGGGGGTCTTTTAGTTGAAGATGGGGTACCCCTGCTTGATTGTGATGATGAAGGCTCTTGAGGGATGAGGCCCAGCTGGAGAAGAATCCGTTCCCCGTCCGCGAAGGTGGAGAAGCTATAGTTTCTACTCTTGTGTGAAAAATTCAGTCTCAGCGGGAACGACCACCTATAGGGGATCTCCTTTTCCTGCAGGAGTAGTAGTAAAGGTTTCAAGGCCCTTCTCTTCTGCACTGTGTAGGGGGACAGGTCCGCGAAGATCTGAATTTTGTGACCGAGAACAGAGAGGTCCTTCAAATTTCTGGCTTTTCTCATAACTTCCTCCTTTACCGCATAATGATGGGGTTTCACAATGATGTCCCGCGGGAGTCCATCCGTGTGGGGGGGTTGTAGGGCTCTATGGGCCCTGTCAAGCTCAAGGCGGTGCTCTGGTATCTCCGGAATAAGATCCTTGATGAGGGTTTTGATGACAGAGTGGACCTCCTTTTCTGTTTCTGGGACCCCCCTCACCCTAAAATTATATCGTCTCGATCTGTTCTCCAAATCATCAATTTTGTTAAAAGCTAATTCAAGTTGGTCCTGCATATCTTGCAATCTCGCTGTGTTCTGATTAATCCTAGCCCCTGCTTGATCTGCTTTCTTCTCCATGTTGTCAAGCCTAAAACCAAATTGCTGCATGTCAGCGTGTATGGATGCTGTGATTTGGGCTGCGTTTTGGGCTAGGCTTTTGGATAATAGCTGAGCAAAGGCCTCCATCATGGAGGGAAAGTCTGTGGGTGTGGGGGCGGCTTCTTGTGCTTCATTGACTGATAGCAGAAGGCCTGTGTGCGGGTCCATCATAGGGGTGGAAGGGAGGCCTGCCTGCAGGCTGAAAAGGAGAGATTCTGTGGACTCTGGAGAATGGGCCGGGGGTGGAGGGGAGTACAGGGTACCTGGTGACTGAGGCTGGACACAGTCTTGGTCTGCAATGGAGTCATCCGCAGCTGCCGCCACGCTGTGTCTCGGAGGAGCGGCGGCCATTTTGGCATAACTGAGCGGTCCGGGTGCGGCCGTCATCTGGCTCATCAGACTTCTTCTGGCAGACGCCCCCAGCATCAATCCGTTCCCGGGGGTGTCCGGAGCCCGATGGTGTCATTTAGGGGCAGAGATGAGTGCTCTGTCAGCGCTGTGGGAACGAGCGGGGCAGTGGTGGAGCGGAGCTTCAGTGGCTAGCGGCCATCTAGTAAGCTGCCGCGCATGCGCCTTGACTTTGGGCTTTTATGTGACATACATTTACATGCTTTCATTAATGTAACCTATGTGAAAAACTCAATAAAATATATTTAAAAAAAAAAAAAAAAAGCAAATAGACTGTGCACTTTGCAGAGGGCAGTTGCCCTCTGCAAGTGCAATTACTCCAGAGCTTAGGAAATTAGGTAAGGCTTGACTTTGCAAACAGTACCCAATCCTGTGCAAGGAAAATTCAAAAATCAGCATTTTTGCTTGCACATGATTGGATGATGGAAGTCAGCAGAGCTTCGGCTCATTTACTAAGCACTGGAGCAACTGCTCTTGCAGAGGGCAAAGTGCACAGTCTTTTTTTCCCTTTTTCCCTTTAGTAAATCAACCCCTTGTTGGAAGTGCAGTCGCTGTAAATCTGAGGGGAAGAGCTGAAATTAGGGGAAGCTCTGCTGATTTGATCATACAATCATGTGCAAGAAAAAGGTTTACTTTTTTTGTGGTTCCTTGCATGTGCCCCTCGGATCCACAGCAAAGGCACTTCAAAATGCTCTTTCTGTGCAATTCCAAGTACAATTTGCCCTTGTAGTGAAAAATGTATTTGCCTTTGGAAAATAACCCCCCCCCTATGTCTAATTAACAAGGGACACCAACCTCATTAAGGTTCAATAAAACAACACAAAATATTAAGGTTATTGTGGTAACTTGAAACTACAAAAATAAAATTAAACAAAAAAATCATTTTGTATAATATAGCACACATTGTAAAATAGATAGTGTTTAAATCTAAAAAAAAAAAAAAAAAAAAAGAAAAAAAAAGATGAGCCCAAAATCTAATTTAATACTTTATTTATGGAGATCTGGCTTTTAAAAAATATCATATTAGTCATGGCATGAGGATAAATCATGAAGAAAGTACTTTGTGAGAACTCTGTGTGAATAAATAGCAACAGAACAACTTCATTCCTCTCGCAATATAAAGAAAAAAAAGCGCTGTATTAAAAGATCACAGAAGAGGAATGTGCTAGCTTCAATATGAAGGCTAGTTTTACCAGACCGAGCGCTTCCGTCTTGTAATTGCTTCAGAGCATGCGTCAGTTTGAGTTCGTCGGACTAGCACACAGACGGCCGGTTTGTCTGCTAGAAAGAAGAGTCAGTCGGATAGATTTAAAACATGTTTCAAATCTAAGTCCGTCCAACTTATGAGCAAACAAAGTCCGCTGGAGCCCACACACGATCGAATTGTCCGACGAAATCCAGTACGCCGGACCAAGTCTGCCGTAAAGTCTGATCATGTGTACGCGGCATTAGACATGTGCATTCAAATGAATGCTTATCTTGTAATTCTGAGTAGTAAGAACCTTTGATTAGAATTGTCATAGATAAACTTCAACATAATAATGAGACCCTTTCCCATTGACACATTTAACAATTTGAATGGTTACCCCCTTCAGCCAGGTTGTCTGATTTTTATCACCCATCTTTCTTCATCCATGGTCATATGTCTGCACATAATTCTGCCCCACCTTCTACTGGTTACCACTGTGTGTATATGACCCTACAAATCTCCAGGGGGAATCTTGTTGCCATTGCAACTCACCACTAACTCCTTTTACTGAAACTGTGTTCAGTTATACCAATCCTGATGGGCTAAAACCTTGGCTGGTGCCACACATTTGTGCACATAGCTCCGTCTTTGGCTACCTGTAGCTGCTGTATGAGTCCTACCTTTAGCAGGCTACGGAAGAGATCACAACTTTAAGAAGTCTCAGTGCAGATTAGGCAGTGTCAACTAAGCAGACAAAATAACTTGATTTCAGAATACGGATAAGTGTGATGTTGCCAGGTACCTGTGATATTCGAGCAATTCGCCCAGACACACACATTAATTGAGATTGAATTCCATACATTCTGAATAAAGAAAGCTTTCGTAATTGCAAATAAATTGCTAGTCATTTCTGGCAACTGGGAAAATACGTAAGAGGAAAAGAAAACAATGGAACACGAGTATGTATTTATGCATAAGTACACCTATCTACATACACCTACTTTATATGTAAATACACTTTCAGGAACTCACTGAACCTGAAAAAAGGTAACTTATAGACTACGGTTATTACTCTATTATTATTTTCTTTAACCTACAAAAGAAAGAAAACAATACAACATTCTTATGTGTACATTGGTAAATGGTCACTGACATTCCCACGTTGATCTAGTGAAACTAAAATGCCATAGACATTTGAAACATAACTTATATCTGGTATTTCATCCCCTGTTTTACTATTCCGGTTTGGTTCACAATGGGCAGGTTACTCTCTCCATCTTTCCAATTCAGGGATTCCATAAAATGTATTTTAAAGGTTTGGAATTCTTTCACAAACTCATCTCGTTCAAGTTTCAGTTGCTTAATTTCATACTGTAAAGCCTCATTCCCAGCCTTAATAGTTGGGGAAGGGATGCATGATCTAGTCTTTTCATATTTATTACCCCTAGGCCATGTTCCCCAGCGTGGTGAGTAGGCTTCAACACCACACCTCTTTGTTCTATAATGATTTTAGTTTAATATCTTTCCAGCAGAACACAAACAAAATTAAGTATTAAAGCATCTCTTAACAATCAGTGTGGTTTTAAGCTGAGAATATTCAATGGCTAAAACCTGATTGGCAACTTTTTCTGTCTGCATATGCGATATAGGGGCACTTTCAAAAGAGCTCCTGCCTTTCAATGAGTTGTTGAAACTAGCACATCCTCCAGATGGAAATTTCCTGTTGCATCTAGACATACTCAAACCAGTTGCCTTATAATCTATGGTATGTGGAGATTGCACAAGCTGCCCCAGGCTGGAAGATGCAGACAATTGTTTACATTTACTCTATATCTCCTTCAGCTCACGTGCCAGCTGATCAACCTCCCCCTGCTTGTTTTGGTTGTCTATTGTTGGTTTCTGGTGGCTAGCATTCACATTTGTCATAGAAACTTGTAGAGTACTGATATTACTTTTGGCTATTTCCAGATCCTCCTTGGCTGATATGTTATGCAACAATAACTGTTCATAATTGTTAGCCAACCAGCAAGCAGCAACAATCATTTACATACTCTTGTACCTGGTGCCATGAGCTTTTAGATTCCTCCATTGCTCTTATTATTGCAGAGCTATTTTTAACTTTAGCAATCCTGGCCATCGATTTCTCCATGCTGTACAACAAGTTCAGTGTGGATACAACAATACATCACAGAACAGACTTCTGACACAGTAGTCTACCACTAGAATATGCACAGGAGTGGAAACACAAACATTAAAATAACAATAATATCTTCATGGAATAGAGTCTACACCCAAGAAACAAAAGATAGAGGACACATGCTAAACAATAGAAATGAAGATACAGTATGTACAGTATACACACAACAAACAATAGTGGAAGGGAACCTCCAGGCCACAATAGAAACAAAAGTGCTGAGTTAAGCACAAAAGGAACAATAGGGTGGGTAACCCTCTAGGTAGACAATAAAAAGGTAAAAAAAAGGTAAAAAGGTAAAAGCAGTGTTTAGACCAATAACTGCTTCACTCAATTCCATTTAACACAAAAAAACTACCACATATTCAGCTGATCAAATTATTGGTAGGGGTTATCCTTAAAAAAAAAACATTTCAAGGCATAATACAGAATGCTAAATGTACCTTATTTTACATTTTATAATTAATAATTATCAGGCATTAGATTCAGTAAGCAAACTTCCACAGTTTGGTACTCTAAAGTGGTTTAACCCAGCTCAGACAGACCACACGAAAACTCTTGTCTATCTGCAAGATAATTTTTACTCTGACAACAATGATAATATTACTGCTTTTAAATTCCCACAAAAAACAACCACTTTTAGTGGACACAAAATCCAAATAAAACTAGAAAACTGCTCCCCAAAACAGTGAACAAACCACTGTGCAATTGGATAAGAAAAAGGGGCGATAGGAGGCAAAAAGTGAAAATGTGTAAAGTGAACATGTGCATAAAGGTGCAACAATAAAACTTTGCAACAAAAAATACAAGGGTTAAAGTGAATTTGTGCTTATAGTGCAATATATAAACTTATATATGGTATGAGAAAATTATCAAAAATTCAATAATAAAATTTAAACTATAAAACTTCCATAATATTCAGGGCTGTATCTTGATTGATAGACCCAAACCAAAAAACAAGAGGGAATTCCCTCCCTGTATGTCTTACGGACCACCCAATGTGCTCAGAATTAAGAAACGCTCACCAGATGGTTGTGACCTCTTTAGTTAAAAAAGTCTAATGCGCTTTTGGGAAATCTTGGAATTGGATACCCTATGTTACCAGATGGATCTTCAGCAATAAGACTTCCTCTCCACCAATGTTCCCATGTGGAAAGACAAAAGACACTACATAGCACAATACTGCATTTTATTTTTAAAACTGCATGTACATAGAATATGTCTGCTTACATTTGTGGGTGCCTAACCTGGCACTGAGGATAGCTTGCAAAACTGTATGAGGGAACCGCTTGCCACTGGTCTCATGTCCTATGCTGGCGTGCATTCCACTCGTGGATAAGAAGAAACTGGAAGCTGGGATCCGGAAATGATGTACTTTTCACAGTTAATAAATCATCAGGAAGCATGTCCTGATGATATATTAACTACAAAATGTACGTAGAGCTAATCTAAACATTTCAATACTTAACTTCCATTAACAGCTGTAAAATATTGTAATTATGAATACAGTGTATTTCATTGAGCATTGTATCAATGTGGGTGTGTAATA